>NC_064878.1:21869095-21949095 GCF_943734665.1 Anopheles aquasalis
TTCAAAGATCCGATTCCGTATCAAAACTCAAGCTACGAATTGGTTCGAGAGATTGTTTTTACCGTGAGCAGCCTTTCTCAGCGGTTCACTCTCGCTCTCGACTCTCGACCACCGCGGCATGAGGTCGCACCGGTCAGTACCGTATTTATTTGCTCATCTTTTCAAAATGTTGTGTGTTTGTTTCTATGTGAAATAATTGTTTAATAAAGTGATGAAGATTGAGACACAAAAGCTCTACACCTCAGTAGTAGAACACGTGAATATCGTGATCTCATGAGCTCTACTGATCGCTGGTTGTGATTCTGTGTTTATCATCAGCTCAGTTCTATTCCGAGAGCAGCCACGATCGCATCGCAGCTCTTTCGTTACTTTAATCATCAGAATTCAATGATTGTGCAATTGTGTGTTACCGAATGGCTATTTGACGTGCAATAATGTTCCTGTTGGTCCAGAGTTTTACTAAAACAGTGCAATAATAGTCTCACTGTCGAGCCGATACGACCACCGTCCGTGTTGTTGTTTGTTGATGATTCATGGTGATATTTTTTGCCGCTTTGACAGCTGAAAATCGTTTCACTCTCTCGCCGAAAGTCGCGTCTCTCGTCTCGCAGTAAAAATGAATGAAATGACGTCGCCAGAATGGGAAACGAGAGTCGATTCTCTCCCAGAGGAGGTAAGCATGGAAAACATGTTAAACGATCGAGCAGACGGCTCTCATTGGGCGTTTGTTGGTTATTCAATTGCAGATGCTCTGCATGATCTTCGACCATTTGGATCTGTGGAGCGTGAAACAAGTAACCCTTACTTGCCGGAGATGGCACGATATCGTCTTCTTGAGCGGCTATATTAATAGATTTAAATTTCAAATTGATTTCCCCTGGGCATCGAATGCAAAAGCAGGCGAAGCGAAACATCCGGAGTTTTTAGAGGAACTGATAGGTGCTGTGAATCACACAGAACGGAGCTACAGGAACATGCACTTCATCGTTAGGGCATATACGGATGATGCATTTCCGGCAGTTTGGAAAGCTCTTCATCCGAAAATGACGGAAAATGTTACCTCGTTGAAGGTGGAAATGCTTGAAGGAGGAAAAAGTACCTTTGCTGCAGTGAGCGAGTGCATAACGCTGATACCAAAACTGCGATCGTTATCGTTAGTCAATTGGAGTGAAACAGATTACTTCAAAACGGTTCGCCATTCTTCGGTACAGCATCTGGACATTGATCAACGAAAAGAATTCGCACTTGATATGCCGGAGCTAAAATCGTTTGTAGGACCACTTGACATACTTCAGCAAGCGTGCTACAACCCTCAACAGCCGGTGCTCACCAAACTGAAACATGCCACAATAACGGATTACTCCGAAAGCCAGCTATCCGTATTCGATCGATTGGCGGCCCTAGAAACTCTGCAAATTAAAACTCAACTCAATGAAAATCTCCTCATTGCAATTGGTGATGCGTGTAAGTCGCTCAAGGAGTTGCGCTTCCGTTGGGGCGTGCATATTACTGACCGAACCACATTTCGGCGCCTTTCCAACCTCGTCAATCTTCGTATTTTAAAATTTCGCGAAATTAGTAAGAATGAAGATTTGTCCTTTAACATCGACTTGTCGAAGTTAACTCGCTTAGAAGTGCTGCATCTAGGATTATAAATGTTTTGGGAGCCTACGAGCTTAATTTGGCTTCCTGAATCGATCAGAAATCTGAGCGTTCCTGTTACTGTTGAGACTGAAGGAAACCTTATACAGATCATTGTCGCCTCTTTGACCCAGTTACAGAAGCTTCATTTGTGGTACCCAGACTATAACCACACTAGGGTAGCTAAGCGCACGATTAAGTCACTTCCTCATCTTAAGCGGCTAGAGGAACTGTCGTTCATAAATGCAGAATTCAATCAATCGGACTTCCTTACCATGGAGGCTCCGATGCCTCAACTCCGTACTCTTCGGTTCAAAGCATGTAGCATGGAACGCCTTCTTGGACTCGAGGAATTGTTTCCCAATCTGAAGGATATTGAAACTCTCTGTTAGACAGTAGTAAGTATTTATGTTGTTATTAAATAAGTAATAGGACGGACAAGCTGAATGATTAGTTTTTTTTTAAATTTTTAAAAGTGAATACAGTTAGCGACCCAAAAACTGTGTATAATTTTCCGTCAATTCCATTTCTTATTTGTAAAGCTAATCTTTGTTTCATAAAACGTGAGGACGCATAGCAATGGCGCATGCGATTCGCATTTGATCATACCATCGACTTACATGATCGAAGATGATACATACACAGTCTTCTATGCCATTATTGTTGATCAGAGTGCCCCATTCGCTTACTCGCTCGCATCATTTCAGATGAATTTCATCTGTTCGAGAGCAGCGTGAGTGTTAAATGTTGAAAGCCCAACTCAGCTACGAATTGGTTCGAGAGATTGTTTTTACCGCGAGCAGATTATCTCAGGGGGTCACGATGGAACCGGAACGCTCGTGAACACTCTCTTTCTCTCTCTCGACTCTCGACCACCGCGGCATGCGGTCGCACCGGTCAGTACCGTATTTATTTGCTCATCTTTTCAAAATGTTGTGTGTTTGTTTCCATGTGAAATAATTGTTTAATAAAGTGATGAAGATTAAGACACAAAAGCTCTACACCTCAGTAGTAAATCCCGTGAAGATCGTGATCTGATGAGCTCTACTGATCGCTGGTTGTGATTCTGTGTTTATCAACAGCTCGGTTCTGTTCCGAGAGCAGCCACGATCGCATCGCAGTTCTTTCGTTACTTTAATCATCAGAATTCAATGATTGTGCAATTGTGTGTTACCGAATGGCTATTTGACGTGCAATAATGTTTGGTCCAGAGTTTTACTAAAACAGTGCAATAATAGTCTCACTGTCGAGCCGATACGACCACCGTCCGTGTTGTTGTTTGTTGATGATTCATGGTGATATTTTTTGCCGCTTTGACAGCTGAAAATCGTTTCACTCTCTCGCCGAAAGTCGCGTCTCTCGTCTCGCAGTAAAAATGAATGAAATGACGTCGCCAGAATGGGAAACGAGAGTCGATTCTCTCCCAGAGGAGGTAAGCATGGAAAACATGTTAAACGATCGAGCAGACGGCTCTCATTGGGCGTTTGTTGGTTATTCAATTGCAGATGCTGTGCATGATCTTCAACCATTTGGATCTGTGGAGCGTGAAACAAGTATCCCTTACTTGTCGGAGATGGCACGATATCGTCTTCTTGAGCGGCTATATTAAAAGATTTAAATTTCAAATTGATTTCTCCTGGGCATCGAACGCAAAAGCAGGCGAAGCGAAACATCCGGAGTTTTTAGAGGAGCTGATAGGTGCTGTGAATCACACTCAACGGAGCTACAGGAACATGCACTTCATCGTTAGGGCATATACGGATGATGCATTTCCGGCAATTTGGAAAGCTCTTCATCCGAAAATGACGGAAAATGTTACCTCGTTGATTGTGGTAATGGATAAGGCAGGTAAAAGTACCTTTGCTGCAGTGAGCGAGAGCATATCGCTTATACCAAAACTGCGATCATTATCGTTACACTATTGTAGTAGAATAAATTACTTCACAACGCTTCGCCATTCTTCGGTACAACATCTGGAGATTGATCAACGGAGAAAATTCGCATTTGATATGCCGGAGCTAAAATCGTTTGTAGGACCACTTGACATACTTCAGCAAGCGTGGAGCAATCGTCAACATCGGCTGCTCACCAAACTGAAACATGTCACATTAACTTATGATTGCGCAAGCAAGCTATCCGTATTCGATCGATTGGCGGCCCTAGAAACTCTGCAAATTAAAACTAATCTCGATGAAAAACTCATCATTGCAATTGGTGATGCGTGCACGTCGCTCAAGGAGTTGTGCTTGCATTGCGGCATGTGTATTTCTGATCCAACCATATTTCTACGGCTATCCAACCTCGTCAATCTTCGTGTATTAAAATTTTCCGATATCATGAAGCGTTCACATTTGCGCTTTGACATCGACTTGTCAAAGCTAACCCAACTAGAAGTACTGTGTCTAGGGTCAACTGTAGTTTGGGAGCCTACAAGTTTAATTTTGCTTCCTGAATCGATCAGAAATCTTAGCATTCCTGTCACTGTTGAGACTGAAGGAAACCTTATACAGATCATTGTCGCCTCTTTGACCCAGTTACAGAAGCTTCATTTGTGTTATTCAGACTATATGGACAGAAGGGTAGCTAAGAGCACGATTAAGTCACTTCCTCATCTAAAGCGGTTAGAGGAACTATCGTTCGTAAATGCAGAATTTAGTCAATCGGACTTCCTTAACATGGAGGCTCCGATGCCTCAACTCCGTACGCTTCGGTTCAAATCATGTAGCAGCAATCGCCTTCTTGGACTCGAGGAATTGTTTCCCAATCTGAAGGATGTTAAAAGATGCTGGTAGGTTATTGTGCTATTTAAACGTGTAATAGGACGGATAAGCTCTATGTTTAATTGACTTTTTTATAAATTGAAAATAAATACGGGTAGCGACCCTAAAACTGTGTTTCCATCCGGTTGTTGAGAGTGCTTTTTTCGAATGCGAGATCGAGAGTACAGAGTGTGCCCATAATTATAATACAGACCGTACTTGAAAGAGTGTGCGTAATGTAAGTGTATGGTGTGAATAATAATCAGATGTATGGGCATAGCTATGATTGCTGCTGTTCTTCCACAAATACATGATGCGTTGTTTTATGATAATGTCTACAAATACTTCTGTGATGCTTCGATATCAGTACTGCACACCAGATTGTGCAATCTTCACTTACCCTTGTTTCCTTTTTGGATGAATTCCATCTTCTCAACAGTGGGCGTGTGTAGCGACCGTGTTGGAATCCTTATCACATGTCGGTTTCAGCTCCTATATGAAGAGATTCAAGATTGACATGGATTTTCACGGGATATCGCGTGATAAAATATGCGCAATGACGTTTTTGGATGTGAAGGACACAGCCCACATATGTACAGACACTGCAGCTACTGATTTATTTAGAAGAAAATTGGATACTCCCAGCAATATGTGATGCGTGCTGTGCACTTAATTATCAGTATTTTGGACAGCATTGGCGCGATATCCGTACAGCGTTATTAAGACAACTTTCCAAGCTAGTCAATTTTCGTGAATTATTATTTAGATCCATTAACATGCAGCATTTCTTACCCTCTGACTTTGACCTTTGCTTATCGAGCCTAACCCAGCTAGAGTTACTAATTCTTGGGTCACGTGTGTTGGAGGCTCTGAGATTAATGCGCCGTCCCAAGTCCATCAAATATCTTACCGTGCATATCACTTGTCTAAATGAAAAAACAGTTATGCACATCATAACCAGCTCTTTAACACAGTTGCAAAAGCTATGTTTGGTTTATCAAACCTATTCAGATACTGCGATAGATAAGCGCACCATTACATCTCTTTATATTCATCAGCAACTGAAGGAACTGGTATTCATGTATGCGAACTTCAGTACACGGGTTTTCCTTCAAATGGATGCTCCGATGCATCGGGTGCGCAAGCTGCTGCTGTTGAAATGTGAATTGAATCGCAGTCATCTTCACGGATTTCGGGTAAATTTTCCTGCAGTTTCCATCGGAGCTACCACCGTACTACTTTAGTAATCAGATCCAATTAGATGATAATTAAAAAAATGTATTATAAGTACGTAAACTAGGAAAGCTTCTCTTGTTCTGTATCATGAAGTCAACGAAGAAAAGGAAGAACGCCTTGTCAATGAACACGCTTGTCTAAATAGTCTCGTTTAGCAATCACATAAATGGTTTCACATGTTTTAATAACTGATCTCTGGGCGCCATGATAAGATAAATAATGTTACAGAAGTAAGTAAATATCAAAAGAAAAAAGAACCTATAGGTTTTGGGATGTTTTTTTCCTGAAAAGGATCTCCTGAACCTTTAATATACAATTAAGTATCGAAAAAATTGTACAACAGGTTTAGCAGGCCCTCACTCTATTCACACATTCAATAAACTATTGCTACCACTACTAGTGCTACTACTGGGATCGCTAAATTAGCAAAGGGTCAAATTCGCAACGGTCTACGCTTTACATAGCTATCAAATGCTCGAGATGACAAACCATAAGGTTACTGTTAGTCATCAGCAAACTCCAAACGCATGGCAAGACTCGGTTTAAAGTACATGAACACCATTCAACCTCAGGAGGTACACTTGATCCATCGGATTTCACGCGAGCTTTCCTGGCGCCCATGTCGATGCTTTCGTGAGAGAGCCATAAATTATCCTAATAAATCGCTCCGGCACACATCGCCAGCACCATAGGGTCGGAGTGACGAGTAACGAGTAGTCGCCGAGGTCGTCTCCGATTTTCGCGCCAGTAACAAGATGCCTTCGATGCTGCGATGAGAAATAAAATTGCAATCGGGGACTACCGGAGGATTCCTCTGACCCGGGAAGCCCCTGAACCACACACGATAGATGTAAGAAAATTCCCCATTTTTCGTCGGTTAGTGGCTGGCGCATCAAATCTATGCCAAGCCTCAAGTTCGGTGGTTCGTTCGTAGGTTTCAGTCTCCCTTTTCCAGGGCGTTCCTGTGTTCTGCGAGAGCGGAAGAACGAAAACAGCCCCCAACGAAGGACGAGGCAAGCGAGCACCAGGGAACGACGCAAGTTGTTAGGCATCATCACCCAATATATATGGCACAATTATGGAAATGAGGCTGCTGCTCGCCTCACGGTTTTACTCGAGACCTCGAGCCTCTAGACGGCTGCGGAACGCGCCACGCCGAGTAATGTTGCAATTAAAAGTTTGTATGTAAGGGTGTAAATTTCCCCTTTTGGTCGCTCGGCATGCCGGCTGCGTATACGGTCTCTGCTCGCGCTTCACGTTACACGTCCTCGGGAACATGTTGGATCGTTTGCGCAGAAGAGTTGTTAAATCATGTTTCACAAGGGTAACGCTCAACGCGGTGGGTAACAAGGGGTTTTTGGGGCGTGCAAGGTCGGGACGGAACATCTTGTCATTTGCAAGAAACGTTAAATCCTGAACCCACGATTTGTTGGCGCACTTTTGGGAATTGCAGCTTCTGCCCGGGTTTTTTTTTGGTCCGAGTTGGAATTGGTTTGAAGTTTAAAGTCAAATGAATCTACCAACCCTGGCAGTGAGCATATGATTATTCAAATGGCATCCTTAGTGGTGGTTTAGTTTAAGCTAGCAACTCAGAGTAGTTACAACTTATGTAGCAATCATGATAGACGTACGGTGTAGATGAGGTTTGAACAGATGTTACAGGCTGTGCAGCAAAGATACTAAGAAAACAACAAACATATCAGGCTAAATTAGATTAATATCGCCGTTGGCAACGGCATTCGTCAAGAGAAATGGCGAAAGGATAATTTTGCGTGTTCCTAATAAACACAAAATAGTAACGAAATTGCGATTGCCTTAAAATAATTTAATCTGCCGTGAGAAAAAAAGGATTTTGAAAATGAGTTTAAAAAATTTCTTAAAAATCGTGGATTGAAATGTCATGTCGTAAATCACAAAATGAAATGGGAAGACTACTTTCGTAATAGATTGTCATTTATGCAATAGCTTTAGTTGTTCCAATGGCGAAAATGCCGTAAGTCTTTATGGAGAAAGCTAACATTACGATGTTTTATGTTGCATGAATCTTTTGAAAGACACAATCAATGAACTTAAATCATATCTCAAAAAGTTAAATTAAACAATCTGCTTCATGCAATCATAAAGTGATATCTTTGAACTTAAAATTAGTCATTCGAAATTAAAGAACATCACTCAAAGAACATTGACTTCCGATCTACATAAACTGATCGCACTGAACAGGTAAATGGGTAATTGAATCGCGCCTAGCTTACCAAGCGGAAAGCGGAAGCAAAAGCAAAAGCAAACCAAATCACACGGTTCAAAACTCGCAAGCACTCGCACATGCAAGTGTGCATTTTCGGTGAAATTCTCACACCTCAGAAGCCACCCGCCATTCTGGAGACAACCCAAAGGAATGCTTTTAATTATTCCTCCATCATTTCACCCGCGACGCACCATGCCAAGGAAAGTTCGTGTCAAGACGAGTCAACGGCTCAGACAGACGTCCAGTGCGCGACGAAGAGTAGAATGTGATGCCGCTACACATTCCCGGAACCCCCGTCATCACGGATGCAATCGCGTTCCAGTCTCGGGAAAAGATGACAACCGTGTCCTACCTGACACAGACACATGCACACATGTGCGACCAAGCTACCATGACAGCAGGCGCGATCCATCCAACCGGTCTAGAAGAAGATGTTAACCGTCGACCTGCACCGTTTGCCTGCGTTCTCAAGAATCGGTTCGCGGCTGTCGTCGTCGGCCGACTGACTGGCACACGTGCTGCAGTGTTTATGGCGAATGCCCAACTTTGCCTTTGCCCCTTCTAGTGCAAGTGAATCTTTCACCGTTCACGCCACCACCGTTCAGGACAACTAATGGCCCCTCGCCCTCCGTATGCTCCACACTTCTGAGTAACTGAACGTTTTTGGGTGGGGGATAGCGACCCGCTAAGCGAGCGTACCAGGAGCAAGGTGACGAGTTCCGTCAGAAGAAGCTGTTCCCGCTCCCGCCGACTGGTGGAACCATTTTTCATTCTTATCATCGTTACTCCTCGGTACCTCTGGGGCGATGCTGGGACCTGTGAGAACCGGGAATAATCCCACCCACCACCACGAAGGTGACACTGCCAATGTGTCGGAAATGGTCACTGGTAGTGCCATAGTCAGCACCTAACCAGCTAACCACGCACGCAGTAGGCACTATGGGCAGATAGTTCTTGTTTTTTTTTGTGTGCGAAGAAAACGTTTCTACAGATTGGTAATTTGAAAGCGAAACGGAAGATTCACTTGAATCAGCATTTAGAAGGCGTCCGTTTTAATAATGGAATGGAGCGGATGGAGAAGTGCTGATTAGAAAGCATCGCTTCGCTGACAGCAGGGTGCTTATCGTGCAGCAAAGCCTGCACCACAAGCCGCTGGGCACAACTGCTAGCTTGCATATTCCCGGGGCCCCACTACTGAGCTGAATCCGTCCATCCTGCTGTGCAATCAGGCGTGCAACGGCAGCAGCAGCAGCAGCAGCAACGTGGGCTTTCACGTGGGCTGACATCGCACCAACGACCGCACACAGAGAGAGACTCTGATCGCATCGCGTGCCCCCTCTTCTTCATCAGCATAAGAAGCACAGAGCACGGGGACGCGTGGTAAGTTATGGAGTGGCAACGGGCACGGGGAATTATTACACATTCTCCATCATTCTGTCAGCGTCCCAGGGCCCCCTTGGTACGGGCCAGGGGTTTTGCTGAGGCGAAGGATGTGTGTTATCGTTTGTTCACCTTGTAGTTTGTTCAGGATTTGTTCCCCAACGGGAGGGGATGAAGACGTCGTCGTCGTCGTCGTCGTCGTCGTTGGTGTCGCTGCTCCTCACAAGGATGATGATGATGATGATGGGAACGATGGCAGCAGCTGGCACCGAGGGTTTTGCATGAACCTTCACAGGCGAGCGGGAAAGACACAAAAAAGTGAATGTCCTGCCGCACCCCGCCGTGTTGCGGACCAGGAAGTCAGCATATGTAATGCCGTGATAATGATGTTGAGAAGCGAAGGCGTTGCGGTTTTGCGATAAGCAGGTAATGAGTGGGCGAGCGTCGTGAGCGTTTCGCTTTGCGCTGAGGGTGCTGTGAATGGCCGTTTTCCCTTGCACCCTTACCGACGGGAGGGGCCGAGTTGCCAGGATATCCCTATGGCTCCATGGATGATGATTCCGTTTTCATTGTGGTGATTGTGGATGATGGAGTTTCCGGTTCGCTTGATGGTGAAGGAGTTTATGAACGATTCCGACAACAGCTGCGTGCGTGGGGTGCGCAATGATTTACGGGGATATCAACACTCAGTGCGCAGTGTGTCTTATCGATAATAATGGTCTCCCGTATTCACGGCTCACGGATTCGAATGAGAAGCGATGGCAGAATGGCTTCATATGCCGCCGTTGTCTGTGATCAATGAGTGTGATCAATGGTGGCCGATTATGCGACTTCTGTTGATTACTTTTTATGTAAAACTGGTACAACTGAACCTTATTGGTGTAAATTCCCATAAAACCAAATCATGCTGGACTTTATTCACTTTAGCTTTCGGCTAAAAAAAACATATGTTCATCTTTGTCACCTACCTTTTCGCAATTTTTGTGGTTTGTAATTGAAATTAAAGTGGTTGAATAACAGATCAAATTAGTCAGAAACTAAAAACCACCTTGAAAGAGCATCTACTCTCTTGGAAGCGAATGGAAGGTATTATGTAACTTTTACATCCATTCTAACCACCCCACCCAAAAACTAGATAACATATAAGTCTTGATTTTTAACTAGCTTCCCTCTTTTAATATGCATCTTGCGGGTGTGATACTGATAGGTGACCTTAACGCCAACCACCAAGGATAACGAACGGTACCTTACCATTCTTACTGTCTCGCTGCTTGTTACCAAAATTCGATCTGCTTCGAGTAACATGTTTATGCGCTATAAGGAGCACTTTTAAAATTTCCTCGACCTTTTACCCATCCACGACGTACGACGAATGATCCAATAAATGGATGTGCAGAAAGTGTGCAGAACCGTTTACAACCGAACGACCGTCGTACGGAAATTGAAAATCCACCAGAACGCGCGTTGAAGCGCATTCCGGAATATCCGGATGAACCGTATTACAGCCAGCACTTCCGTGATTTCTTTCTCTTTGTTCACCTGATTACGAGCGTTTGGCAGCGTGTGAACCCTCCCCCTCCAGCACAACGGTGAACCCTCCCCCGTGACAAAGCGAAACATTCGTTACGGGGTTTCGTTTCGGAGCAGAGCAAAAGCTTTCCCTACCATCAGAACGGATCTAAGGTGCACCAGCGGCGGACCAGCGTTTGAATGATCAATCCCAAGATAGTCGACGGCGACGACGACGACGACGGTGACGAAGCATCTTACCGGCAAAGTGAAGATTTGCTGGCTGATCCGGTATCGATAAAGGTGTCGTTCCGGGAAAGAGAAACAAAAGAATATCGATTGCGCCAGTATCGGTTCGCTCGGGGAAGCGTTCTTGGTCGCCGGTACGGATACGGTTGGATCGGTGCAAATCCTCTACCGGAAGTGATTTTTCTCGATCCGGTTCCCCGGATCCGGTTGGTGTTTCGAGTAGATGCAAGCAGCAGCCGCGAAGGTGTGCGTTATTGCATAGACAGTGGAGGGAAAAACGGGCATGCGTTAAGGTATTAGTTTCCTCAGTGACTTTGAACGAGGCTGCCACAATGATGAATATTATGACGCTTATAAGGATGCCGTACAAGTTAATGATAATGATGGCAGTTGGCTGTTAGGAAAGATATTACGATAGATAACGGGATAGTTTGGCAAAACTTTATGAGAATTATGTTGCAATTAATGCAATCAATGATTATCTTCACGCTTTGGGTGCGAGGGTTTTCAAGCATTTTATATGCGTTTTATGTAACTAAATGAGTAGAATAATAGCTTTATTTGCTATGGTTTTTTTTATAAATCTTTGCTACTTAATTACAAATTACGCTTAATGTACTAAAGCCGAAGAATGTCAAACTACTAGTCCTTTCCCTTTTTGTTAATAGTTGGGCCGTATTTTTGAATGGACTTAGAATTAAACAATCGACAAAAATGGTTTATTTTGATGAGCTGTTCTTGAACTAACACAGAAAACATTAGTTTATTCTAATGAATGACGCTTTAAAAACACAGAAGCATGAGGAGAAGTATTCTAAATCAATTATGATAAAATACATCCCTATAATTAATAGTTCTTGCAAGCAGTATGGCTATATGAGACAAATAATTAAATATAATCAACTTTCCTTGGTAATCCGATGGTAGAGAATTTTCTAGACATATTTTTACCTGTTTTACGATAATAGTTCCGCACATAAACTGTATTTTTTAAGCACGCTTTATTGGAAATTGGGTGGTAATTTGTTTGTACCATAATATTAGGTTGGGTAATAAGTCTTTTCGTATTTTGAGCAAAACTTCAAAGGGATATATTTTTAGTTTTGAGCAACTTTATTCAACCAAATATTATCCATATTGTTTAACCACCTTTTGCCATTTTTCGGCTAAAGACATAATTCCTTTAGTGTAAAAACTCCGTGGTTTATCGTTAAAAAACTGTGACACGATGTTTTCACATGCTTCTCTTGAAGGTAGCGGCACTCCACTAAGGGAGTTTTGCATAGAACCAAACAAGTGGTAATCCGATGGTGCAAGGTCTGGGCTATATGGAGGATGCATCAAAACTTCCCGGCCAAGACTCCCAGTTTTTTCCGAGTCATCAAAGATGTGTGTTGTCTAGCGTTGTCATGGTGGAAGACGATGGCATTTCTGTTGACCAATTCTGGCCGTTTTTCTTCGATTGCTTGCTTCAATCTCATCAATTGGTCACAGTAAAGTCTAGAATTAATAGTTTGACCAGTCTGGAGTAGCTCATAATGATTGATTCCTCTCCAATCCCACCAAACGCACAGCATAACCTTCCGTGGCGTCTTCCTGGCTTTGGGACTGTTTGTGTAGCTTCTGCATTCTTGCACCATGATCGTTTTCGCACGTTATTGTCGTATTTGATCCACTTTTCATATCCTGTAACCATTCGCTTCAGAAACGTTTCGATTTCATTCCGTTTCAGCAAAGAATCGGAGATGTTAATTCGGTGAATTAAATTTTTCACAGACAATTCATGCGGTATCCAAAAATTGCGCTTTTTTTTGTAGCCACCCTTTTTTAAATGGTTCAAAACCGTTTTATAGTGAAGGTTTAGTTCCTTAGCGATGTAATGGCTGCTTATGTGACGATCCTGGTCTATCCTTACAATAATTTCATCGACTTTAGCAACGATAGGTCGACCAGAGCGAGGTGCATCTTTCACATCAAAATTTTCAGAACTGAAGCAAGCGAACCATCGTTATGCTACATGAACTGGTTCAGCATCGTCCCCCTAAACATCACAAATTTAATTGGAGGCTTGCGTGGCATTTTTCCCATTTTTGTAGAACATTTTCAAAATATAGCGAATTTCTTCACTATTTTCACTCATCTTTGAACAGCTATAACTTTTTGGCCACTGCTCCAAATTCTGTTTTGTTTTGATTAAAAGATACATCAAATGTCCCTTAAAACAACGTGGTATGATATGACATAATGTGATTTATAACGGTGGAGATAGACGACTCCAAAGCCATCTATTGCAAAAATACGAAAAGACTTATTACCCAACCTAATATCATTTAGTACAACATTCATGAAAGCTTTTTGATGCAAGCAATTATTGTGTAAATTATTATTTCCCCAAACTGTTAAAGTGACCTAATCCACCATAAACTTAAGTAAAAAAGGCGCCTCCATTTGAGCTTTCACCTGGCGCCTCCATTAGAAGAATCATAAAAAATATCGCAATTTATAGAACATCGAAGCTTCTCATGTAAATGATCTAATTGTTAAAAATGATACAAAATATGTATTTTGAATGAAAAACAAACATTTTTATCATATTTTTTTCGAAATGATGGCAAAACCATTCATCCACCATCCAACCAGCACACCGGGAGCTACGAAAGGTTTGTTTACATTCGCTCATTTTGCCGACCTCGCGATCTCTCGCACACGACACTGCTCTCATCAAACCCAATCTCTCGGGTCGACGCTTCTCTCCGCTCATCACAAAATGGGGAGCTCCACGATGCCACGAGAAGCGATCCCCATCTCTGCTCTCTGTTTGAGTCGAGCGTCGTCGCCAAGAAACCCTTCGGGGCACCGAAGGGACAACCACCGCTTCGCCAAACAATCCGACGGTTTGTTTATATTCTACACTGCTCTTGATCTTCTCCCCCCCCCCCCCCCCGAAAAAAGCGAGCGAAATCAAACCGCGTCGGAGCTGGAAGAGAGCGAATGTTGTGCATCGTCGTCGCTTGCTGCGAGCGCGAGAGCAAACACTGAGCCGCCCCACATCACAGCAACCAACGCCGTCCATTTAGTACGCGTACGGTGCCAAGCAGGCGGCCAGTTTTCGTCGAGACATTCAACCGTTCGCATCGCGGGTGTCGTTCCGGAGCGCTGTGCTTTGCTTCGCTGTCTCCGGAGGCAACTGTTTTGTGTCCGTTACGGATTGCTTCATTCCGTGTTGTGTGTTTTTTTTTGTGTGTGCGGTGGCCAAGTGTGCTGAATTAACCCAGCAGCAAGAGAAGAGAAGGAAGCAGGAAGAGGTTAGTTACGGTTTCAAGTGGCAAACGGTTGTTCGTATCGAGTGAACGCCACCAATTGGTTGTGTTGTGGTCACGAACGGAGTTCTACGAGCATCCATCCGGTAGAAGTGAAGTACAGAATCCACTCACTCCGGCCCTGTTTACTCATAGTATGTGTATGCGTGTGAGTCCCAAGAGGAAAACACCGGTTACAGGGGACACCCTCTTTGCTTTGGTTCCGTGTCGCGGAAAGTGGAAAACTTTCCGGCATGTCACCAGGCTGAAGTGCGAGGATTAGGCCACGAGAAAAATGGAGAAGCGAGAAAAAAATCTTTCCTCCACTCATTCAGACACACGAGGGGCATAAAAAAAGGGCGCCAAGCTCCACCTCAGTGCCAGGGTTTTCCACGTTTCCACGACCAACTTTTGCGTCGCCATCATCGTCGCCGTCCGTGGCTTATTTATTCATAAATTGGTGCCGCCAGAACCGAAACCGAGCCAGATGCTGCCGCCCTCGTGGTTCTCCCGGTGTTTTCGCGATTTGCCGCGCAATGTTTGCTTCGATCGCCACGAAAATCGCGAATGAATCGCGCGGCCTCCTTGGACTGCCTGCCTGTTTGCTTCACCGGTGTTTTTGTGTTTCGTTCTGGACATCGCACCAAGCTGGCGAGGTGCGTTATCTCTTGCGTGCGTGTGGCCGGAGTGTCTCTGTGTGTGTTCCCAGTAGTGAGGAAGTGGTGCGAGGATCGGTGGCAGGTCGTTAATTTTTATTACAGAGGAACGAACTGGGCGAGTCTGGTGCGGAGCGAAATTAGGAATCCGGTGGCAGCCGTGATTGTTGATGTTGTGTTGAGCGTTGGGCGTGACAAGTGAGAAGATACTGATGCTACCGATC
Source organism: Anopheles aquasalis (assembly GCF_943734665.1). Lineage (NCBI taxonomy): Eukaryota > Metazoa > Arthropoda > Insecta > Diptera > Culicidae > Anopheles > Anopheles aquasalis. The sequence continues at coordinate 21,884,294 of NC_064878.1, forward strand.
GCGATAGTGACGTCGTCGAAGTATGACTTCCAGACGAAGAAGATGAGTGTATGAGGGATATTTTTTGCTTTTGATTTTTGGAAGGCTGACGTTGACTTAGTTGATTACTGTTGATAATTTGTGGTGTAAAGTGTTAGTAAACTTAACATATACTGCAATACTTTACCGAAAGCAGTGCAGCAGCAAGAAGTGAATACGTTTATTTATTTCACTATTTATTTATTTTTCTCCGTTTTGTAGGTGAAATCAAGAAACAAAACAAAAGTGAAAGTGGCCAGGTGTTACAGAGGTGGATTAGCATAGTATCGTCCGAGTGTGGAAGGTAAGGGAAATGTAAAAATATCGCGGCAAATTGTTCCATCGCATTGCAATGGACGAAATTAAGCCTACATTTCATTCGATCGAATTTCCTTCGCATAAATTCCGAGTGAGTTAAGATTGAATGTAACTACCTCTCGAGGTAATGGTTATTCACTTCATCGTTGTATATTTAACTGTTTGCGTAGCTCAAACCATGGCCAAATCAACATTGATACAACGCAAGCATTCGGTCACAAAACACGGGATGATTAATTAAGTCCCCCCACTCCCTCCTCTCACCTCACCGCGGACTACAAATGAACCAAAAAAAAAACAACTGCGCCAGAAATCCCGAGCTCGACCGACAAATCGACCAACAAGCGGAATCACAACCGATAGGTCTCGAAATATGAGTAGAAAGTGTTTTCTGGCGGGCGCTCGCGCGAAGGCGAATTAATTTCATGCCCAATCTTACTCATCTTGGCCGGTGCCGGGAAATAAATTAGAACGCGCGAGCCGCGTGGAGAGAACGCGGTTTTAGGCGGTGCGTGGCCAGATTGCGCCGTGGAGGAGTGAACTGAAGCCGGCATGCGATAATCGATAGCATTATCGCTGGGCCCACGAAAAGGGAAGGTAATCTATCTTCGGCGTGCTTCCGATGCCCATCCGGTAGTATCCGGCTGCCACTTGCAGCATCCATCGCGTAGTATGAGTCGCGTGCCAGGCCCTGGCTGTGGAGAGTACTATAAATTTCATTACCATTCCCGCTCCCAAAGGCGCTCAACATCAAAGTGATGCCTCTTCACGGGGCTGGTCGGACGCGGGGTGGAAAAATCTGTTTTTTCGTTGGCGGTTTCGTAGCCCGCGAAAACAACACAAACCTTGGCGCCTTCCACGGGCACAACCGAAGATGCAACAGCAGCAGCACGGCTTCACTAATGAATTATTAATGATGGCTGCTAAAAAGGAGGACGTTGGAGGGGAGGTGCCTCAAACAATAATGCTACTACAATGCTGTATGTAAATCTGTAGCCACTGCTCCTCGGTGGGACCTCCCTGGTCCCCTCAAAAATGGGCTCGCTCCATGCCATAATGTTTGGGCCACAAATTAGTCAGCGAGCGTAGCACACAGTCAGCGTTCGCTCGCTTTGACCAGGCCATCATCAGGGCCTGTTGGGTGCTAATCATAAAACATGCTGCGTTACAGACCGGACACCACCAGGAAACGTAGCCGTGGTCGTCCTGGTAGGGGAGTCGAGAGAGACGAGACAGCTGTCCTTGCATCCGCTACCGTGCGCTTCGTGTTGGTCACTGGCTAGCTCACTTGCGCCATTTTGGTTCGCGCCTGCTGGTTCAGTAAATTAAACGGAACTAATTATGCGTCACTTGCTTGCTTGCTTGCTTGCTTGCTTGCTTGGCCATCATCCCAGGAACCAGACCGGGATCATTGGACACATAATTATGATGCGCGGTTTGTTTTGCCAGATTTCGTTGTTTTGTTTCGTCTGGTGGCGCCTATTCGATGTTAAAGTTGAACTGTTCGCCATTATCAGCTTCTAGTAGCGCGTTCATTTTCAACTTCATGGAACTCGTATCTTTAATGTTATTGTAGGCATGTTACGGCACCGCTTTCAGCTCCCTTTTTAACTGCTGCTTCGCGTCCATAAAGTCCTTCGTTCATCCTTTTCGTCGTTCGTTCTTTGCTCACTGAGCACTTGATCCCGGGAGTTACTGAAGACCGCTCCGGTCGCTCCTTCGCTTTCTTCTTTCGTTGTTGGTATTTTGTTTTTTTATCTCCTTTGCTTGCCTTCGCTCTTTAACTTTTAAGTGTTCCGTGGAAATGCGCGGCGTGCTCTCGTTCGACAACTGGGCGAGTTCCCTTTTTTTTACGAAGACGAGTAGCAGCAATAAACTGCGTGTTTAGTCCTGGCGAGGCAATGGGTGGGGACTTCGCTTCGAAGCTTAACCAATGTAGCGAAGGGCGACCATTTGTTATTGATGACGGTGAGTGGAATTTGTTGGCCACTTTTCTTCCCGCTTCCCTTCCATCATATCGATCATTATATCGCGCGGAATTGCGGACCTCACTGGAGGGCTCGTGGGTGTTTGGTGGGCATAGAGTTAAGTTTGGTACCATCCTCTAACCATCCTCTTCCCCTTCTGGGTACGTCACCACGTTGTTGCACATTTGTCAGATTGGCTTGGAGTATTTTTATGGCCGACGGCTATCGACACGTGTGCGTGTCTCCGGAGGGCGCTACCGAGACTTCCGAGAGTGTTTCACAACAAACAACAACCTAATCGATCGAGCACCGTGTCGGGGAAGGGCGAGGAGACGTTGCTCTGCTTCCCTGTTTCGTTGTTCCAATGTCCCCTGGTGCGACTCTTGGTGCGTTGTGTAATCGCGCGTGCGTGCGCGATGGAGCTAAATGGAATGAAGAATCCAAAGGAATCCCATAAGGACCAGGAGTCTACATACCTTTGAACTGGTTTCCAGTTGGTTGACCAACATGAATCGGGATGGTCGCCACTTACCACAATCACGATGTTCTTCTGGCTTGGAATTCTGTGGAAAACAACGACCAAGACATCGGAGTTGAAGCAACGTCGATGTTGATGGTGCCGATAATCCTGTTATCGGGTGAAACAGACTATTCGGGGGGGGGGGGGGGGGGGGGGGGTGGAGTGTTCTCTCCGGTTCGGCATCTCCGGTGACAGACGAGATTTCCGGGAAACCGATTAGCAGCAGAGCAGAGCAGAGGAACCAACGAGGAGCTGTCGATCGGTTGTCGATTTTATTCACTTAATCCGAGCCTTCGGTAGGAGGTTGGAGCACCATGATGGTTGGATGGATGCTAATCGATGGATTAGTTGGCCAGACAGAGGCGCTGCCTCTGGTCGTGGTGAAACCGCCTGAACCGCTAGGACCCAGTACCGAGTGTGTTTGAACGATGAGCTGTTTTATCACGTTCCGTCCTGATTCCATCCTCGGTCTGGTCACTAATGTTTCTTTTCGGTTTTTTTTCTCTCTCTTTCTTGTTGGTCTTCTCTCTGGATTCGTTTTTCACTTTTGCGTAAGTGCGTAAGTCCGGGAGTACATTTTGGGGGATTGTTTTTGTTTTGTTTATCCCAAAACAACCGAAAAAACCAAACGTTTCAATACCTAAATGGTCACCGAAACCTGGTTCTCCCCTCCGAGTCGTTGATTGACGTTGATTGATTGGCGGATGTCCGCTGTAAAACCCTTCCTAATGCGCGTGTTAATCATTGTAATGGCGACACAGTTGTCATGCGGGGTTGCAAAAGCCTCGAATCTTGTGGTCGACGAAGAGGCAACAGCACGTATAGGTCTGTCCGTTGGCAGATTCCGGGAAACGAACGTGGATTTTCGGGATTTCAGGACTCCGTTAAGGGCAACAAAGAATAAAAAAATAAATGCCGAGGCAACGCAGCATTGAAAGCGATGAAATATCCGCTACCGTGCGTATGCCTGTCCGTATGTGTGCGTGAGGGTAGTCAAGGCAGGAGGGAAAGCAAAACTTCAATCTGGCCCTTCTGCAAATCCTGAGGGAGCCGTTAGCAAAGCTCTACCCACGGCACTACCCGGTTCATCCGCAGAATCATCAGACAATTCGATGAAATCAAACCAAGCTCCTCTGCCCCCGGGCGGGGGTGCTGCTAGGCTTTGGGATTGATTTACTTTCCTCTCAGAGCATCCCTACGGCTGGGAGTTTTATTTTTCTTTCCACTTAACGAGCCTGCACGAGGATGAGAGATCGAAACTAACTTCTATTTGCATCGATACAGATGATGTACTACTCTCGTCCTCGCGCGAGGATATCCGGGGTAGCTACCGTATCCGTATTCGTCTCCAATTGCTTTCACCCCTCGGTTGTTGGAATTGAAATTTTGATTACCGAAGAGTGATCATCGCGCGGGAGGTGGCGGTTTGAGTTTGTCGTTCGATCGATCGAGTCTATGGACCGTAGGACCTGCACGATGATGGCGAAGTTCAAAGGTTTCACCCAATCAGACGGATGGAGTGAGAGGCCAATCGGCGGCGACGACGACGACGATGACGATGATGACGGCGAGCGTGAGTGAGCACCTCATCTTGAGTAGTGCCAGAAGGATTCGCGTGCCAGATACGTTTCGCTGGCGCTGGAGGATGTTTGCTGCTGCTTGCTTACTTCTGCCAACATCAGGGCCTGAAGGTGCAACTGAAGAGCAGGCCCCGTCACAGGTGGGCAATTCTAATTTCCAAACCTCCGAACTGCTGCTGTTGCTGTTAAGTGGTGACGGTCTACTGTACCGTGTGGCAGGAGGTGTGTCCATGTTTGTCTAGTGGAATGTGTCACCGTGTGGCGCCGATGTGCTCTTTTGATCGACTCGGAACTACTCGGCCGTTCGGCCCGGTATACGGTGTGACGATTGACAAGACCGACATCGACGTTTGAAGTCGGGAATACATTAACAAATAACTACTCTGCAACTGGCGGGCTGGCCGACGAGTCCTGATTGACACACAGACACGTTCAATAAGGATGTGCCCTGGAGCAGGGCATGGCATGGGAGCGATATGCAGTGCATCTGTTTCTGATGAATGTTTGATGATGCAGCTGGTGGTGCAGCATGTGCAACTAACAGCAGCTAGCGCCTTTTGCTGCATCGGGTTGCATTTGATTGCTCAGTCAATGGAGGCTAGGTTGAGTAAATCTTGATTCTCAATAACATTTACCTCATTAGGGTCTATAGGCAGGGCAATAAGAGGCATTTTAGTTACAGTATGTGTGTTCGAATTTGATTACATTCGATCCAGATTTGAAATGATCTTATACTGAGAAGAGAGAAAGTGAATTCACGAGAAATTCCCTTAACTTTTTCAGACTGCGGAACTAAACAAGAAGGTTCATTGAGGATCTTACACTAGTTTCTGCAAAAGTAATTTCATAATTTGCAAAGGACGTCAGGAGTTTCACTTTACTTAGATTCATAGGGATTTGAAGCAAGCAGAACGTATTGTGTTTATTGAGTGTAGTGTTTATTTGATTCACACTATACACAAGATAAATTGGATTCTGGAAGCTAGTTGCAGCAGCAAATGTCCATGCAGCGCGTATGATTCCAATCCAACACCAACGCGGAAGTACGCCCCTGACGGTGGGCTCGTAATGGAAGCCTACAGCCGTACAGAACGCTGCAAAGTGCCAGTGGTCACAAGAGCCACAAACTTGGGGTCACACCTCTCGATCTCGGGTACGGGGTACGGTGTACGGCAGCATGTACGCTCACACACCTCCTACGAAGCACTCGTTCCCGGTTTGCTAGACCGACCAAGCTGAAAAGTCGACTAACCAGGTTGCTTGCTCTGGCAAATGCGATAATTAAATTCTGACCAAACCAGTTTCAAACAAGACACATCCACACACAGACACCGCACACACGCATTCACATGAACAGGGCCGGCTGGACGGGCTGGTTGGCCCGATTTGACTTCAACAAACTCCGGAGATCCAAGGGGCTCTGAGAAGTTACGAAGTAAAACTCTTGTATTTTTATCGCCTAGGTACTCGGGTACTGTGCACTCTGTCCGCTGTCGCTGTGAAGTTGGACTTTCAACTTGAGCTTACGAGAATTGAGCTATATGTTCTGCTGATACAAGGAAGTGTCCTTGGGAATCGCTGTGTCAAACAGAAACTTTTCTCAACCTCCCATCCGGTCCGGATCCAGTCAATGTTGCGAGGTGGTAAAGTGGATGCGATTTGAATCCCGTGGCTCTGGCAGGGCAGGGAACCTCCGGTGCTGGGAGATATTCAATCAGCCTGCACCATGCTGATGTCTCCATCTGCTGTCACACGGATTGCTCCCTCGACGATGACAGCGAACCTCGGTCATTGGTTAAAGCTCTCTCTCTCTCTCTCTTTCTGGGTATCGCGTGACGAGGATACTACGCTCGCTAACTCCCATCGATTGCGTTATCCGATTCCATGTTTCCACTCCACGCCACGCCACGTGTGTGACATGCGTGAGACACGGTGCCAGCTGTTGGGCTGTTGGTCCGTGCCTTTTCGCTACACTTTTGCTGAAAACGTTTCATGCTTTGCACTCTCTGTCCTTCTTTGTGCGCTGTTTGCGCTCGTGTTCAAGGTTAATCGAATCACTTGCGTACCGGAGTGCGATCGCGGCCCGGTCCGGGAAGCTTCACCGTGGGCGGCTTCACGGTCCCATCCCACCACCGCTTTAGGTGGTACCAACTGGTTTGCGCGCGTTTGCGAGTGTAGTTACCCCTACAGGGAGCGTTCACGCACGCACGCAGACTTTCCAATAAATTGTATAATCATCGTTGGTTTTTGGACCAGATCCAAAGGCGCGAAACGGAGGCGAGGCGTATGGTGTATCGAATGGCAGCTCAACTGGCATCATCCTGGGCCCTGAACTCATTCAGGGTGGCCTAGCCTTTGCTTTTGGGAGTTCGCGCTCCACCTTCGTGGACGTGAAGTTCAAGTTCAATTTGCCTTCACGGTGATTACATGATGTTACGGGCGGGTGGGTGCTTTCTGCGTTCCCGAGAGGCCCCTCCCCCTTACACACACGGGTTGGTTCCGGTTGCGCAATGTACGATTTGTATCGCGCGACGTGATGGAGCAGCATTACTCGACATGACAGTTCTAAGCTCCGCCAGTACTTTGTGTCTGCTGCTGCTGATTGGCTACATCCAACGAATCGACCACAGGAGCCTCCTCATGTGTTCTAACGAGACTCCGGGAGACCTGCCGGGTTACCGGTGTATGCCAGAAGTTTGCAGAAGGTGGACCTGGCCGGATGGCGGCGATGGAGTGGTGGTTTCGTCAATGTCTTGTAGCCGAAAAGCTGAATCATCATTCCAGCTGGCTCTGGTGGGCTTGAACTCTTCCAAGGCCACCAATGGGGTATCTTCCTTTCGCCTTTTGCCCTCCTGGAGTCACCAGACCTGGTCGTCGGTCCGGTGTTATCGACTGACGCGTTTGCGTTTCAAATGCTCAAGATGACGGCCACTTTTGAAGTCATCAAGCTGAGCGCAAACATGGCCGTATGGTTTCTTCTTCTCGGCGGCCATCCACACAATTCAGCCACAGATTCAGTTCTGGTTTCCCTTCCCACCTGGTGTCTGGTACCTGGGCGCTCCAATGTTCGTCCATCCAGAAGCCAACATCATCGCACAGGACTGCTCGAGGAGTATGAACAGGAACGCGGATCGGACTCTTCTTTCTTCCCCATTCACCTTCTCGGCCCCTTAAAGAAGTCAAACCGTTCCGTGTTCCGTGCGGTTCGCTAGATAAACGGAAAGGATGCGACCCCTAGCTGCTGGAGTCCGGTGGACAAGAAGATGGTGAAGGAAGTTGGCCCCATCGTCGTCGTCGTCGTCGTCGTCGTCGTCGTTGTCGACGTCCGTTTAGCTTTTGCTTCGGGGATCAAGGAGCAACCTTGATGTTGGTGATGGTGATAATGATCATCAGGTGGGAGGATGTGTTGCGCACACCCCGAACGCGTTAGAGCACAGGATGTTTCGTTAGGTTCGCTTCCTGAGCCAGGGCCCTGCCATGCCAGCCAGCCAGCCAGCCAGCCAGCCAGCCAACCAGCCGGCCGGCCAGTTGATGATGTGTTGACGATGTGCTCTTCGAGATGGGTTTTTTTTTGGCTGTGAGTGGAGAGAGGGTGATGTTCTGACCTGACATAGCATCATAAGGACATTTTGGGATAGACTTTTTCATATCGGAACGGTCCATGCGAGGTTCCGGTGTGGATTTAAGATAGAGTGGAGTGGAAAATGGGTTTTAGATTTTAAAGAGATTGGTTGGTGGGCATATAGTGTGTATAAAAATCTGTTCAAACCTTCTCTTTTACATATATTTTGAACACTTGTCAAAGAACACATGTGAACTATTAATAGACTCAATTTTTTAACAAACTTAAAGGGAGCGGCATCTGGAGCTTACTTTTTTAAAAGTTGAATAACGCTGGCATTTTTCAACCAATTAGGACAAGTAGGCCAGATTCTGTAACGTAAGTCTATGCCATTTTAGTAATGGATCACTTCGCGTTAAAATATCGGGTAGAAATTGTCGCAATTTATATTGAAAATAATCGTTAAAAAGTGAAAGCTGTAGTCGTGCCATGGAACGGACTCCTTGTTCACCGGATTTGACCGGTAAATATTAGAGCAGAAATTGCAAAAATAACTCCCTAAATGTTGTTAAATACAATGCAAAATGTTAAATACAATGGAAAAGGTCACTTTTTGTGTGTGGAATGAAGGAAAACATATTTTATTTCCTTTTTTTACATTGAAAAAGATACTATATTTCGTATCAAATTATCAATAAATGGCATAGTCTAATCTAAAAAAATCTTGTAAATTTGCTAAAATCGGTTGAAAATTGGGGGAGCTATTCAACTTTTAAATAGGTAAGCTCCAGATGGCGCACCCTGTATATTCTCAATAATAGACAATATACTATTGAAAAATGTCAACATTAGTAAACTATATAGATACTATTAAAACCATAAGCTTGACAAAATGAAGAAACAATGTTCAAAATCATATATCCACTCTTCATAATTCTGCAACGCCTCACCTGAGCAGCAACAGTTACTGCGCCGACTAAGGACACAACGAGGATATTGTTAAATACTTGGAGTGTGTTTTGTGTTGTTGTGTGCTTTCCAGCTAATCAGTAAAGCAATGGCAAGCAAAGTTAGGCGCACGTGGATGTCAATCACAACCGGCAAACGACCGGCGCTCGCTCAATCCATCGGCCAGACGGACTAATAAGCAAAGTTACGCGACCAACACCATGGTTAACCAACATTTTGCGGCAAACCGATAAGCGATGCGGCTTCTTCTGTGGCTACGTGTTTCCGCGGAAACACCGATGACGCGGTGCGTCTGCAGCAACAACAACAACGAGTGTGCAGTGTGGCATCCTTACTCGTTAATTGAATCCATCATAACTTACCGCATAGATCGACGATGCGTGTCGCATACATTTTTTTTTGTGCTGAGAGAGGGAGAGAGAGCGAGTGAGAGAGATAAGATCTGTTTCCTCCACCTGTCACCACCACCGACCATCGCGCGAAAATAGCGAAGGACGTTACCACGGGTGCTGCTGCTGTGGGTTCACGGTAGATTAGGAAGACCTAGACACCGGAGCGAGGTGTGGTGTGCGTCTGTGTTTGGTTTGTTTAGCGTAGTAACGCTTCGGTTGCTTTTAATGAGAAGCTTTGCGGGGGATTTTAAGATGTTTTCGCAGCTCTTGCGTGACACAACACCGGCTGCTTAGCAAACAGACTTTCCACCGAAAAAGTCTTCCAGCTCGAGTTCGGCTGCATATTATCACCCCCTCGGTCCACGCACGTTATGTCATCCGTTTATTCGCGTGAATGTTTGGGGGAAAAACAGGGAAAAAAGTGGATTTTTTCTGTTAGCGTCGGGAGTGCTTTCTTCATTACAACTTTGGACGATTCTTCGGCGTGAGCGAGAATGTTCCGACGACGCGCAATATGCCGCCACCAATTCACTTGCCAATGTCAATGTATTCGGTATATTTGCTGGCACCTAATGCGCCAATCCTTGGTGTCAGCCAAATGCAAAAGCAAAGCACAGCGCAAAGACACTGTGTTTGCAGCTGGCAGCTGGTGTTGCGGGGAACAAGGCGCGTAATCAGCCAACCAAATTATCAACGAAACGAACAGGAATTAGCGGCCCTCGGCGCGAAATCACCAGTTTTTTCTTCGCTCCTTCTTCCTTGGCTCAGATTGTTCCGAACATACTTTGATTCTCCCCTGCTCGAGCTCGCGATTCTCTGGAGCAAGTCGAGCAGGACGCTCCCGGCCGGGGGTTCGCTGGCAATTAAGTTCACTGGCGCCATTTTCGAAACGCGCCAGTACCGGAGTCGTCAGGGTATAAAGTTTTGCCTTTAATTTTCGCTGTCCTACGGTGAGCCCTTCTCCCCGCATCCCTGTCCCGGGTCCCAAAAGAAGCTTTCTCAACAACACCGCCGAACACCTAACACGAGCATAAGTAAGTTAATCTCGGCATACTTGGCCGGCGGACGACTTGATGGTGTGTCTCTCGCTGATTAGCATAATTTTGAATACGCGAATGGCATGTTACGGAGCGTGTTTCGGCACTTTGAATTCTGGACTTTCCGCTCCTTGGTCCGCCCTATTACGTCTTTACGGTCGGTGACAACGACATTTATTTGGACCTTCTGGGTCCCGTTATCCCGTCGGGCTGAGGTTGGTGCGAGACAATTCGTCACCACGTCACCTTGGGTTCTATAGACTGCCAAATGACCTGCAATGAGGTACACCGGAGTCGAATCTGAATTAAAGGAAGTCTTACAAATATTAAGACCGAACTCCATGGAAGTGCTCGTTGCTGTTTTGGATTCTGGATTCTGGCGCAGTCTCCAGACGTCCGAAGCAACTAAACAGCACAGCCACACAACACACAGAGGGTCATCAGGGTTCTGTACCGGGAGGAAACCGGGCCGGTTTGGCAAGAACTTTAGCCGTCACCGTGCGCCATCCCCATCGCCTCGGTTCAGTGACCCTTCGGGCGGCGAGCGTTTCGACGAACCGGTCCCCCGGGATGTGGCCATATGTGTGGTGTGCGTGCGTGCGTGCGCGTGTGTGCGGCACGATGTGGTCGGATCGTCGGGGGGAGTTTATAATTTTGTTTTCTGCGCGGTTTTTCGGATTCTCGAAGGTCGGCGGACGCGCGAGGACCAGCGATGAGATTCATAATCATATGGTATTGGCGTGCGGTGTCTGTTAAGGGGTTGGGGAGGAGGGGGGGGGGGACTGTGGCAAACCAACAGGTTCTGCCAGCAGGTGACCTGTTCCTGTTCTTGCGCTGTTGATGCTTTCGGAATACTATCCAACTTCGGGTTGGAGGTTCTGCAAGGAACCTGCAAGAAGGGAAGAAGCGAGATCATCTTACGAAACGTGCTGTCGCTTCTTAAAACATTTCCAAGTGAAAGGTTTTGTCAAGTGAGCAGTGCAGGTTTTTTTTTTAGTTTTGTTGCAGTTTTGTTTTTGGGTTAGTTTTTTTTTCAAAAATCGTTCTTGAAGTTCACGGTCAGGGAATAATGGAATTCATCTCTCTCTCCGTCCCTCTCTTCTCACTGCACATGCCTGTAACTTCCTCTGATAACTCGTGGGCCACACACCTTTAAACCTCGCATTAGATCCAGTGTGCAGTACCAGAGTAATTGATTGTGCTCCAAATGGCATCAAAACGTTGGCTGGTCTCGTGTTTGATTAATGGTTCCGGCTGCATATGAGACGCGAGGGCTCGAGGGAGTGAGGGGCTGAGATTAATCAACCGTTTCAATTCCACCCACCACCGGGTGCTTCTGAACCAGTTTTGCTAATTCATTGGGACGATATCGGGCCTCTGGTGGAGCTCAAGAGAGATATACCGCATGGACCCCATGGAGTGTCGCCGCCACTGCAGCTTCATACCAAGATCGGATGAATCTATCAATCAGCATAAAAAGTACAAACTAATGATGGCTCATCATTTATCTCGCCCACCTTCCTCCAGTCCGGGGGGAAGGAAGTGTTTGCTAATAAACTGGCTAACGATTTCCATTTATCATCGCATATGCTCGAGACAAGCGCGTCTGGTGAGAGCAAGGGATGCCCTTTGGTGGGACTGCACTCGAGACGCGATAAGGCAGAGAGAGAGAGAGAGAGAGAGAGAGAGAGAGAGAGAGAGAGAGAGAGAGCGATAGATGGCTTATCGCTTGCGTTCTGCGGGGATCATGTCTTGGAAGTCGACGTCTTTTCTTGTCCAATAATTAAGAAGGATATCTGTCAGAAGATAATGCAATTTTCAGTCCACAAATTGAATAAAAAGCAGCCGTTTCTCGACTGTAATGTCAATGTCTGCAACTGGTCGGAACGTCCTAAGAACTGATCAATTCCACAAGCGAAGCCCAGCCATCGGAATCCTCCGCTGCGTTGCGAATTGCAACATAATCGGCCGATGATGAATGAGTCGAGTGAATTCGATTGAATTAATCTCTCTCTCTCTTATCCGCGTCGCTTCAAAGCAAAAAGGGGAAGAAAAACCAGAGTCCCAAGTCCCTTTACCGCCCTCCACCGCCCGGCTTTCTGCCACAGATATGATTAACATAAAAAATGATTTGCGTCCATTCTGCCACGGTGCCTTCCGGTACCTTCCGGTTACCGTCATCATTAAGCAGTCGGTGGCGCCGCGCCACTACTAGTAATCAACGAGTTGAGCCACATAATTTAATGCGATAAGCTTTCAGTCCTTACAAAGCATTCGGTGGAGCGGAGAAGAAGGAGAATGGGGGGCCTAACCCCCGTCCCGTGCTGGTCAGCTGCAAGCCGTTGGGGCTAAGTAGATTTTCCATCCGCTTTTCTGCTCTCAGGGGTTATAATCGTGCCAGCAAAAGGGCAGCGAACTGGAGGAGGAGGAGCAGGTTAAAACAAAAAGCAAGGGAGGAAAACGGAGAAAAATCCCTCAGAAAACCATCAACTGCAGAAGGGCACTAGCGTGTGCGCGTCCTCGTTTAGAGGAACGCGTCCTGCCTTAATAACCTCACAACGGGTACGCACGCCCCGGTGTGAGGTTATGATTCGCTTTTACCTTAATAAATTTGAAACCACCTCGGTGTTAAACCAACCCCATACACGGGCCGGTGTGGTGTGGTCAACAGGCGGATGATGATGACCGGTGGCCTCTGTGCTGGCCGGCCTTTCCGGTGCGCTCCTCGTATCCTGGCGCAGCAGCTGAAGAAGAGGAAAAGTTGGCGTACGCCTTTTCCTCGGGAAAAAAAGGATGCGATGCGAGAGATAGGACAGAGATAGGAGAGCTGTGGTTCTACTGGTTGCTCTACTACTGGCTGCTGGCTGCCGATGCTGCTGCTGATGCTCGGCTGGAGTGAAGGAGAAAGCTGGGGGGAAAAATTAAATTATGCAACGACGGATCTGTTGCGAGGGCGGTTCGGGTTCGGTCGGCCGGCGATTCAGTTGACATTTCCATTTCGTCCAGCACCACCATGACCGTCGCCTGTCATGGAGCTGCAAAAGGTAATACCGACCGACCGCCTGTGGCCAACCATCCGGAGTGTCTACGGGCCCCATCGCCATGGACCAAATGAACCACGGAGAGCGTTACGGTGGGCAGGTGGTGGCAGCACACGGCCTCCCAGACTCTCCCTCTCACTCACTCCGCGGCTCCATTTTCCGCATTTCCTGCCTCGGTTCCGGTACGATGGAAGTGTCATTTACGGAAGTCCGAAAGTTGGCGTAACCGGGAAATCCACTCAATGAAACAAAGAAAATGATGATAGATAACGATCCTTGGTACATGGGCCCATGGGTGTGTTGGGGGGTGGGATGGTGGAGGAGCACCATCTTGAGCTCTCGGCTTTTTTTTTCTCCGGCCCCAAACTCCTACTCCGCAATGGGAGATTGTGTGCCTGTTTGAGTGTGGGCAGTCCAATTTTTTGCGTCCGTTTTCTCCTCTTCCATAGTGTAGCAGCCGACTGCTTCCCTATCGACCACCAGACCACCCACCGGTTCACGGTACAGTGAGCATGAATCAACGTCGTCGTCGTCGTCGTCGTCGTCGTCGTCGTTGTCAGTGGTGCTACCGGACGCTATCCTTCTCGAGGGTGTGTTCTTACACTCCTTGGTTCCCCCGGAGGGAGCATCGGAGCGTCGCTACCGGAATGAAGCAATCTCCCCATAGCGATGCTGTCTTAAAGGATACTTCGCTACGGTACGGCGGCGTCTACGTTTCGTACCGAATCTTGTGAATCCCTCTGTTCACCATCGCTGGCAGCCATGGTTTGTGGGGGTGGGGGAACATTGAAGGGGTCATGGGGAGAGAGAGACAGAGAGAGTAGGGACTACCTGTGCGGGGCAGATACGTCAAGCTTTTCTGCCCCGAAAGAACGAATTAATTTAATGCTGACCTACACCGACGGTCTTTTTGGATGGGGTGCAGGTGCAGGACAACCAACCAAGCGTGGCCATCTAGCTCAGGCCATCTCCATAAATACATAATGTGACCACACAACCAGCCAACCAGACCAAACCAGGTGTGGGAGTCTGGTTTACCGACAAAGTTTTCTTCTGCCAAACTATCCGCCCAACCTGATCTACCAAACGAAGGAACAAACATTGGAATGTTACCGAGTATTTCTGATGGAGTAAAAGCAACGAAACATCCGGCAGTTGGAGGATGCTGGAATGGAAGGAGAATTCGAAGGGGAGCGGGAAAATCGAAGTAAAAGAGCTTCTGGTGTAGCTTTTGCATATGGTTGTATAAGCTTCTAAAGCATACTGGACTAAACAATTGATAGTTCTAGTTCACTCTCCTCTTTCTTCATGCTGCGGAAACTGGAACGATTGCTCCGGCAGTCTTTTTCTCTAGGAAAGGTATTGGATCATAGAATGTATCTTACGAAAGGCATTTCAATTCTTAGAGTTAGTGGCGTTGCATAGTTAGGGAAAGCAATCAATCTTACGCTATAATTCATGGCAGCATTAAAGTAGAAGCAGAGAATGTACTATTTGAAGCATCTTGAAATAGGTTATTGATTAGACATTAGCTCCAGTTATTGATCATCCTGCTGCGAGTCATGGACATGTTCTTCTATTTTATTTGAGAATACAATCCAATGCACAATTAATTTAACTTTATCGTTATCATCATCATATTCCTATCAAAGGTTCCCAATTAGGGAACATAAAGGAATCATTGTAATACGTTCTTGAAGCGTTACATGCGATAAATTAGCACCAGAAATTTAATCAGTCTCTGGTAACATTATTAACTTACCAGCTGCTAAACAATTTTCGGACACAGGTCTTAAATTATCAACTTGTTCCTCTAAGCTCCGGTCTAGAGTGTAGCAAATCTTAAAGTATTTCTTGTGAACTCCCTTCACTCATTTTTACCACACTACCACAACCCTTCAGCTCAGCGGCTTTTACTCGTCTGCGAAGCATATTTTTAATTTATTCTTCGCAAATTGTTTCTTTCCTTTCTTCTCACCCTTTCGTACCCATAAGATTTCCCCACAATCCTGTTGCGCCTGGGAATTGTTGTAGGATATCCTTGAGGGAAAAAAAAGAAACCGTAACAAACCAAAAGAAACGAGCCCAAGCCGAAGAGCACAAATTGAATTCCTCGCTGCTGCACGGTGGTCCCTTTCGCTGGTGGTCACTGAACCGAAACGCACGGCGGAGAGCGAAAAGATCATAACGCGCCAAACATGGATGAGCATTTAACCGTTTGCTACCGTTTCCGCTCTCCGCCCGCGGGATAAATCACGACAAAAAGAAGTGTCTCACTCGCAAAACAACGGCATCAATATGCAAGAGGCAGGCACGCAGTTAAGGCTCTCGCTCTGCTCTGCTCTGGTGGTAGTGGGCCAGGGGTCCTTTTTTTTGCTGCTCTGCTTCACTTTATCTGTTTCGCTCGATTCGCTTGGGGCCCTCCAGGCTGAGCTCCAGAATTCCAGACACAAAAAACGGGGCGCAAAGATCCGAGTGAAAGATGGAGCAAACGTTGGAATAATAATAATGAAAGAAGTTCAACCCTAGGCAGAGTGCCGCTGGATCGCTGGCGAGCGCTGGATCGTCTCCTGGATTTTTTTTTTCTCCTTCGGCTCCGTCAACCCCCCGGGGGTACCAATTAACCTTTGACCTTGTTACTGTTGCTACTTTGTACCGAAGCGAGCGATCCGGGAGAGCGAAGCGCCGCCCGAGCATCCGGTGGCCATTTTCACACTTCCATTACACAAGCTGCAGATCCCTAGGGAGGGCGCCTGGGGTGGGTGGGCGCATGGCTCTTCCGTACTCTCTCCTACTAGGATGCAGCGGAGAGAAGATCGGATTTCAGGTCAATGGGTGGTCCTGGGATCCCGATTCTCCTCTTTCACTGAGCAACGATGCGAACGAAGCGTAGAACAAGTGCATCCGATAAAGCCAAACCGTTTTAATTAAATTAGCATCCAGACAGTCGCTTAAGGACATTCGTCGTGCGTCGTCACGGACACGGTCATGGAGGTCGCCAGGATGCTTCCAGGAAGCACAAGGACGATGCAGTTTTTGTGCCCTTTTCATTGGAACCAACCGGTCAGCAGCAGCAGCAGCACGATTGTTGGTCATTTTTGGTTGGTCCGCTCCGGTCGGTCGGGAGTAGCTTTGCTTTTAACTTCTCCGCTAGATGACGCATGGGAGAGGTTGAAGGATGGAAGGATGCATTAGTGCACGGTACGCTCGTTCGAGTGCATCTCATGAAAGCTGTGTTCATGTGAAACAGGAACCCGGGCCAGCCGGAGAGTCGAGAGTTGAGGTTGCAGGTCCCATCCCAGATCGCAGGCTACAGTTTGCCAAGCTCTCGCCATTGTTCCCGTTGAGCGAGCGAGTCCGACATCGAGGATGATGCGAGTAGAGTTGAGTAGCAGGATTTGAACCCTTTTTTTTGTTGTTGTTCTGTTGTTGTAGTTGTCTGGATCGACTTTTACCCGTTTTCTGAAAAGTACCCTCTGGTTCTGCATCGTGCGATTGCATGAAAATCGCACCGAGAGTACCGATACCGAGTATTGTGAAGCAAAAGCGAAGTGAAAGGAAGGAAGGATATACGCGGCACCAGCGAGGGGGCAAAGCGGGTATAATCAACCAGCGAATGGCTTATCCCTCGATCTTTGCGTTGCTCAGGCCAGTAGTTTGACCAGTTTTACATTTATACCGCTCAAAGTTCATGCGCTAGGGTAACCATTAGAGTGCATAAATATGCACAATCCACCCTTACCACCATCCATTTTCTGGCCGTTCTTTGTTCGGCGTGCTACAGTTCCACTCAGACTCAAAGTCAGACGCAACCGTTCTGGCGACTTAAGATTCGACGACGTATGGATAAAGATCCTCCATCAACAACTGCAACCTCGTTGCTCTCGCTTCTCAATCGGTTGGATTGTGGAGCCTGGAGGGGCCGGCGGCGAATGTATAATTAATTGCCACAATTTAGTAGCTAGTTATCGTTTCATGACCTGTGGCGTATGGACGCTGCATTGATCGCCGTTGCAGCTTGGCGCGTGCCTCGTTGGGGCGTGCATTCGGTCGGGATACTTTTCTAATCGACTTTAAAATAGGGAGCTGTGGAGAGAATTTCCATTCGTCATTCGCTGAGCTAAATGCAGTTTTTTTCTGTTCGTAATGCAGTGGAACGGATGAAGGGAATCAATTCAAGGACGTTTGAATTGTGAAATGAGGAAAATCTGAATTATGAAACAAGGAAAACGAGAGCCTGTTTCATCCTACATTTTCATCTGCAGACTTCATTGCGATTGAGAAAGAAACAAAGGGAGCAAATTAAAATTTTACGATTATCAATCTGTTTGAAATGAAACAGTTTTCATACTCGTTTTTAGGAAAATTATATGAACTGAATTTTTCGGTAACCGTTCTATAAACAATCTCTATAAAAATAAGTGTGGAGTAAGATATCAACTAATCATTGCCGATGATGTCCTTTAACATTCCTCTTTACAAGGTTTAGGTTTTTAGCGTTTATTGGCCTTTACCTCAAATGGGTAACAAGTTAAATAGTTCAAACAACGGCATAATTATTAAAACATGCAATATTATTTGGTTGCTCCTTTGGAAAGTAATCTAAATATTATTCATATTATTGCAAAATCACTAGAGGATAAAAAAAGAAAATATGAAAACAAATCGACAGTTTATTTGATTTTCCATTTTCCAATAATTATTTACGCTAGTACCACAACTACTTCGAAATTAAAACGATAATTATGATAAAATATAGTGAACTAATCAATCGTAAAAAATAAATATTTTTAATTCCATTCAGTCCAACCAATCGGATGCTTCTCATAATTGATTACGCACGCTATACGCTATGCTCTCGTCCCGTGAGACCATCTGTTACGTTTCAACGCGTCGCAAACGCATTCATTATCGGGTTTTCCCACTGTTACTTACTCTATCATCATTTTTTTTTTCTCTCTCTTTTCCTATTTTCCAGCCACCAGCTGATGCGTCCCAGTGGTTGAAACGTACGGGAAAACAAAAACGTAGAATTATCAATTTCGGTGAATCAATCGTCGAAGAGCGTGAGTGTGCCAGATCCGTGCCAAACGAAACACGGTAGCAGCCGAAATCAATACCATCCGAAAGGATCCGGGCCGGGTAAGTCAGACTCAGAAAATTGAGTGATTTTTTACACACCAAAAGGCACCGCCATTTGTACAGGACTATAACGTCGTTAAACATGATGAATAGCGGTATCCACTATCGCCGCCCTTATGCTCGACTGCGAAATTAGTGTGCGGGGCACATTTTCGGTTTTCGTTTTCCCTTTTTTTTTGTTTCGCTGCCACTTTCCAGGTGCAATGCGCAGCGATAATTTGTGCAACGACCCCCAGTTCGGAAACATATGCGAGGATAAGAGAAGTGAGAAAGGAACTTCCGGACGGAAGGTTTCTTTTTTTCTTCTTCAAAATTAAAACCCTTTCCGTGGCTCACTTTCAACGTTGGACGACGTCGGGCCTGAGGTCCATCGGTGCATGACAATAATTCAACGCAAATCGGCGGGGCCAATGCAATCTAACGCACCTAGAAATTGAAAGTTACCCAAAGCCATCGACACCGACCGGCTAAAAAACAAAAAGGGAAACACGAAAACATCCCCTCCACCCACCGGCGAGACGGCCACACCGTGCGATCCGTGCGGCTGCCACGGATTTATGCGCCAGCAGCGTCGGCAGCGGGTTCGGTGACTTTCGATTATTCCATCCCGGTGAGCACGAAGCAGATTGTGATCCACCTTAATGTGAGCATAAGCCGTTTTGTTATGTTTCTCTTTTTTTTCCTGTTTATTGGGGGTTTATGTTTTCCGACGAATTTTTATTCAAAGAACGGAGTGCTTGCTGGCATCAAAGAGGCGTCTGTGCGTTTGTTGTTGTTCCTGGCCAGTGACCGTTGGAGCGCGCGCGCGTTCGGTTTCATATCCTCGCTAAATCACGAGCTGGAAACCAGGAAGCCAGCAGGACAGAAGAAGCAGCTTGGAAAATATACTAACCATTGGCCGCACACAGCAGTAATTTCCACACAAAACACGCGTCTGTGGAAAATCCTCCGCACCGGATTCCTTTTTTTTACATTTTCCCACAGACACTCACGCATGGCCCTTTTCTGCTTTCCGCTGCAGTCCATGATGTGTTGTGGTGTACCAGGGATGCTGGCGCTGCTGGTGCTGCTGGTGTGGCCTGGTGGTTTATGATGCTGCGGAACTGGTGGCTACGAAAAGTAATAGACTTTAATTAACAGTCCCAGAGCATTTAAGCGTGTGCGTTGGGAGGGGCACTGGAGTTGAACGTTTCATCATGACCACCATCATGGCCCCATCATCACCAGTGAGTCAGTCAGTCAGCTCCAGTCTAGAGCCAACGGTTCCCGTGCGTTTAATGGGAAAAAGGGTCACACATACGCGCGCGTTTGGGGAAATAAAAATGATTACTAACCCTTTTCCAGGTGCAGGAGAGGGTGGAGAATGCAATGAGGGAGGAGCTCAGCGAGTGAGCCAACATTTGTTTGTATTTTCCGCAATTTTCCACCGTAGCGGTGTCGTTGGTATTGCTGCGAGTTGCAGCTGTTTTGTAATGAAACATCCTGGAGTGGAAGTGGTCTTCGCTTGTGCCCTATTCCAGAAAGGGGGGGGGGGGAGGGGGAGCGATGGGTTTCCATTCCAAAGTGGCTCGAGAGGCGGCCCTTTTCCATTATGCCCGGGGTTGCGATGCCATTTTGCGATGGAATTTTCATTTGGGATTTAACTTTTAAAGGGAAATCCTGTTGCTCGCATTGTGTTTCCAGTTATTTATGCTCACAATAAAGCCACACGGAGCATAAACATGCTACTTTTCTATTGACTTTTTTGCACACTCTTGCTTGCACACCATTTTATCCCGAAAAGCGCCCTAAAAGTCCGTAGAAAATTCATTTGCAAAAAATGTGCGGTTATGGAAAAGGCAACAAGTATTTTAGAGGTTTTGGCAATAGTTGCGGCGCGTTGCAACAGTGTTTCGGTTCATTCCGCTTCAGGCGATCGTCCAATGACCGGCACCGTGGGGCGCGTGTTGTTGTACAAGTTTTTCCCCACGTGCCTAATACATGACTGATATGTAGTGGTTTTTGGGGGGCTGGAGGGTGCTTGCCAAGGGGTTGCACACGCAACCACCCACCCACACACTTCACACGCATTCAAGCGCGTAATGTTCGCATGCCAGTTCGTGCCAGACGGCGACTGGCGGACTGGTGGGGAAGAGGTTTCTGGTACGCGGGAAGTGCAATCATAAATTGTTGAAGCACCCACTGAAAGCACCCCCAACCCGATGCCTGCCACCCCCTGTTTTCACATGGGAAAGCGATTGTGGTGGCCCCCTTAACAGCCGCATGGAATCGCACACTCAGCAGCACCACCAACGGCAGCAGCAGCATTATGTAATTATGGGCGCGTTTAGCAGTGAACTTGTAAATTAATGAAACATAATCGCATCGTGTGCCCCCCATGCGTGTGCGCGCGCGTGCATGTTGTGGTCGCGTGATGTCTTTTAATTCCATTTAAATCTTCCGCCGGATACAAAGCCGACGGACGATGGCGCCGAATGGGAAGAGGTTACGCGCGTGTATGCAACAATGAAACCATAATCAAATGCGTTTTAACGGTGGCAGCTGGCATCGAAAAGGCTCTCCAGGGAGCGAGTAGCATGCCAACGCACCAACCATTTAGCCAGCCACTAATGAGGACGAGAGACAGACAGAGAGAGAGAGAGAGAGACGTTGTTCTTTTATTTGAAGATCTTTAGTTTTTCGTCTGTTTCTTCACTTTTCGTACACTTTTTTTTGGGCGACTGTTTGCTGTCATTCTTGAGGCTTTTGTGTCCTCCAAGTGATTGCGTGAGGAGATGTGATCTGACGCTTCTTTGACCGTCGATTACTTCATCGAGCGCTAAAAATAGACGGACGCAGAAGAAGGCACCACAAGTGCCAGCGGGAGGGGGGGGGGGGTGTTAAATGTGGCTGAAGGTTAGGTCGGTCTGCGGGTCGTTGGCTGCCGGTCACCAGCATCCCCCCCCCCCCCCCCCTTACCGAGATGGTCGATTAATCCCCTCGCGTTTTTTGATAGACGGTGCGTGGAAGCACTCGAGGGAGAGGAAGTGATGATGATTGTTATTAGTATTATTCTTACTATTATTATGGTCGCGAGCTTATGGATGTCCACACAGTCACTAAATTAAAGAACGATGACTTGCAACCCCCACCCTCGTGCTTCGGGGATGAAGTAATCCAAATTGTTCGCTCACCTCCTAACATTCGCTTCTCGGCATGAGATCGTGCACCTTGGGTACTGTACTCCGTGTTGGTTGCCATCTTCTCGCGGCCACAAACCACCACCACCACCTGTTCGATCGCTTACCTTTGGAATCGAAATCGCATATCAGCAGCAGCAGGCATCAGCCCGAAATCGCGCGTTGCTTGAGCTCGGCCTGGTTGGACGTTCACCTGATGCATTGCGAGCTGCGAGCAGTGTTATCTGCCTTTCACATTCCGCTAGGTATCAGGTTGTTCCCTTGAGCGAGCATTCCATCCTCCCCCCATCCCACCCCGGGGGAACGTCTTTACCATCGTAACCGGTGATTTAGGGGGTTGAGGGATGGAGAAATGCTTTAAACTCTAGAGCGCACCTTGGCATGCTGTGCACCCACATGTCCTGGAGGTCGGGTGCTCACCTAGGAGACGAATGATAACCGCACACACCGCGCAACCACCATCATCACCTGCTATTATCATCATCATCATCATCGTCTTTAGTGTCGTTTCCGTCACCGACGGTAAGGTGCGCAAGTGGATGCGTCTTTAAACCGTTCTCAAGCTGTAAAATCAGTGCGGTGGTGTTGGGCCTCCTCCCACCTGCTGCTCCCTGCTGCTGCTGCTGTTGCTACGCAATAAACCGGTTCCGATTGCAATGGCAGGTTGTGCACTTTACACGAATTGCTTCCCTCCCTCACTCCCTCTCTAAACACCCGTCGACAGAATACAATTTTATTGTCGCATCATCAGCATTTGAGTGCCATAAAAGAGACGATGATAGGACCGGTACCGCAGCAGCCAGCAGCAGCATCCGGTGGAGCGTGCTAACTCGGATTGTTCCTATGGAGCAACCAGCGTGGACCTCCATTCCTGCATTCTAGTCCAATCGCCCGGGGGCCATTGTTTTACAATCGTTTGGTGGCCGATGCTCATTTACTGATTGGATTTTCGGGAAATTAGGAAATCCTTAAGGGAATTCATTTGTTGGAGCTCGACATGGGAAAGGAGGTGTGCCTGTAGGAGGGCCATTCGAATGGCTGCAAATGGCTCTATGCGGTGTTCGAGCGTTTTCGTAGAGCCGTACCGTTGCCTTTTCGATGATTTTAATGAGAAGCGAATGGCAATCGTCATCGATTTGTGAGCATATTTTGAGCGAGTAAAGATTCTTAAATTAATACTGAATTGAGAGTTTACACGTTCAGTAATTATTCAACTTTTGGGGGTTTTTTGCAAATAGCCAATCATATTTCTTCCGGATGAAAAATGTTATTTTCACTTAAAGCCACACTTACTTTATGTTATGGTTGTGTGGGGAACAGGAATTTGTCTTTAAACACTTTCTAAAAAAGAAGACCACTGTTTAGTCAGTTCGTTGCAACATTTCACCTTCTATATGAACTATTAGGTTATTTTCTCAATTTACATTTTAAATAACATTTTTTATTTAATACCTTCACAATAATGTGCCATCTTGTGCATAATGTCTGGTGCTTTGAATCGTCTGAAAACTATTGTTTGCTCAACTCTTACACACTGCGTTGTTATTCGGTACGCTGTTATTTCTCGGTTGTGTTTTGGTTGTGTACTCAACTTTTATTCAAAATTGACGATGTTTTTTTCTTGTTAATAGAGTAAATGAGAATAAAATTGATCAGGTTCAAATGAAATGAGATTTTGAATTGATTAAAAATGGTTCTCCATTATGTGTGCATCATTCAAAGGTTTTTTTGCCATAAACGAAACAATGCAATCAAATCTTGTAAATCGAACAAATTAATTCACACCCCATTTGCAATGCGCACCATCAAAATAGCGAACACGGAACAGGAAACACACTGCAACATTAACATGTTGCAGTTAAATTCATTAAACGCAAGTGTTTATTGCCCTACGAATCCGGTGACAATAATAAACGGTGACCGGGATCAAATATTTGTTGAGCGAAAATTGTTCCAATTGATTGAAATGTATAACCCTCGACTCGGGTACAATTCTCTTCCCCCGACTCCCTCCCATCAGTAAACCGCCCCCTCCAACGGCGTCGACATGTCAATAAAACCGCACAACTCATTAATGTTTATCGCTGCCAGCTCAGGGCGAGCGCAAAGCGATCGTTTGAAGTCTCGGTGCAGCAATCGAAAATCAATCCCCAATCCTCGATTCCAATGGTGCAGGATTCTCCACCGACCACCACGGAACCGAAAAAAGGATTTACTTACCAACGACCAAACGCTGCTGTTGGCCTGATGATGGTGATTAATGAGCTCGCGTGAGCATTAATCCCTTCATCTGCAGCCCACTTCATCGATTTCTGGTCCTGGACCTCGGGGTAATGATGACACTCCCCTGGCAACCCTGATTTGTCATTATACCGAGGGAGACTACAGCGAAAAAAAATAATCGTGGAATCCTTTAATTACAATTCGAAAATATGGACACCAGGGGGGATGCCGTTTTCGCGCCTGTTTCGATTATGCGGTGCGATGAGCCCCAAATTAAAATGCAAATGATGCGTGCGTGAAACCGTTTATGAGGCGGCAAATTAAATCAGTTTTCACGGTAATGGTGCCGAGCACCGCGCAACCGCACAGCACAATTCCGTGGAAGCGGCAGCTCGTGGGTTCTTGAGCGATTCGGTGGAAAATGTCGCAAATGTTGTCATTCAGGCGGCGATTCTTGTGGAACGGATCAAAACGAATTATCTGCTTCTCCCTGCGGTAACGGTGCGGGAGAGCTTTAATCACTTTAGAGTGAAATGAAGTTATGCTTTGGTTGGCGCCCACGAATCAGTTCGAAACGGTTGAGCTGAATACTCCCTTTTTGGTCGTTTTATCGATACACCTCCTCCTAAGAATTCTAACCGATCACTCAGCATGAGCTGCGCTGTGTGTGCTGAATGGTTAATGAATTTAAATTTATGATAAAGCATGCAACAGTGACGCCTTGTCGAACGAACAGAAGTTTCTTCCTGCAGCTTCCACTTCATCCGGAATTGGATTAAAGAAATTCTGCTCGAAGGAAGGGATGCTGAGCCCTCCGCAAAAAAAAGAAAGAAGTAAAAGAAGAAGCTGCTAAAGGCTGGCTGGCAAGGGCGATAAATCCACTTCCTTTGGGTTGCCCGTTGTTATCCCGGCGAAAAGTGGCTTTTGATTACCTTTTGGGCCCACGCAAAAGTCCTCAACACATCAGCACAATCGCCGGAACGCACCAACCCCCCCCCCCCCCCCCTTCATGCCAGGATCGAGTATCGAGGGGGCGAAGGGGGTGCCTGAAGTGGTCTTGGAAAGTAATAAAATTGGAACCCTTGGAAAGGTTATGCTTCCGCTCCTGCCCAAAGCTAATCGCCAGAAAGGGTCGACACCCAATCTATATTCAATCATTTCTATTCCCATTTTGAAGTCAACAGCCCGCGGGAACACTCGGAGCACCACTCGGGGGACAACAGCTCCCTCCGAAGGGTTCGTCTTGGCCTCGAGAACGTTGTCGCGACCAGGAGACGTGGCCGGATAGCGCCTCGCCCGGCCATCGGTGCGTCGTGAGTGACAATTGTTTGCGTATCGCGTCGCTTCGTCTTCCTTCCCGTTTCCCGGGTCCAACCCGCCCATACATAAATACGCCACGTAACGTCGCTCCTCAAAACCACTACCTACCAATCGCCCCTAAGGTGGGTGGGTGGGTGAGTGGGTCGTGAAATTTGGTGTTGCCCTTACGATAAGGTTTTATGAGTTTTCCGCCGAACGTTTCCTGCTTTTTGGTACGGGCGCGCGCGCGGCAGGGCATGACATTCGACCTCCGCCCAGCCGCCACTGCCGTCACCATCACCATCATCATCATCATCATCATCAACATCATCAGCACCTCCTCCGGGGGGACAGGGTGGCGCTTGAGCGAGAATCTATTGTGGGTCGTGGCTGTAAAAAGGTGTGCCACAGAGTCTAGAGCGATGCCATGATGATGCCGCGTTCTCAGATTTCCCGCTCCACAAAGCAACCGAACTCCCCGAAAGAGAGCCCGGCGGTTGGCCAATTTTAATGACAAGCAAACCGTTAACCGCCTGTTGGCTCCATTTTCCAGCGCGTGATGTACGGCCGCACGGTGTTTCATAATGAGAAATTATCAATCATGCTTCGCTTACACCAGCCACCGGCCCATATTTATGTTACACCAGGCTGGCCGCTGGGCGCGGAGGGTGGGGGTTAAGGGCTTTCGAGAGGTGTGAGGTCCGTTGAGGGTGGAATGGAATCTTTTAGGAAAGATTGTTAAGCGAGCACTCGGACTCGGCTAATGGCAATTTGCAAATGATGCTTTTCGGTGAAGGCCATTTGTTAACCAAAAGATTCAATGCAATCTCTTTCGCCCATTTTCGGCAAATCTTTTGTGTGTTGATTCGCTTTCAATTAATTGTTGTCGTGTTTTGCTATCTATTCGATTACGAGATGGAACATTTTCTTCTTTACATTTTCGTTTTTATGTCATCTTTCGTTTTGGTTTTACAATTTACAGTGTTATTCATTATGATGATGATGATGATGATGATGGCCCGCCATCTTCTTCTAAAAAGGACAATTCAGTATTGACTGTTTTATTATTATTGCTTCAATGGATTTGTACTTATTATTACACTTTATTTACGGCTCCCTCTGCAATATTATAATTCACACTCTCATCGACTGTTGCGCTCCTTTTGATGAATGCTGTTTATAAGTTTATAAGCTATTAAATTATTGTATAATTTCGATTCATCTCTTTTTACTCATCTTAATTGTTATCTGATCTTCAATTTGTTCTTTTATGTTTAGCTTGTTTCCTTTTTATTTGTTTTGTGTAGAAGATATTTTCTTCCATAATCGCTTAATGAAAAACATCTCTTGTATAAAATCTTTCAAATGAACTGAATGAAAGACTACAGACTTCCAAACCACCAATAAACCGAACATCAACTGTATCTTCCTCTTAGAAATTGAGCCTCTGCCTCTGCCTTAAACCGGCCGTGTCGAGCGTATCCCAGCTTTTGATGGAGATCAATATTTGCCTCCCAAAAAAGGTTCATACCGCCAGAGGTTTAACATTCGATCGACGCAGCATTTTCTTCCATTTTCATGAACCCACCACCACCACCACCACCAGAAACCACCCGGGACCGGAACCATGCTCTAGTCAAGCAGCCACCAGCAAACCGTTGCCCAGACAGGGGAGAGATGAAAGGGAAAACAGAGAAGAAAAAAAATACGGAAAAGCCCCAAATTGGGCACCGGGATCAGCGCTGAAGGGGTCGATACGGGTACGATAGGTTAGGATTAAATCAGGTAGTACTTCATAAACGGATCGCTGCACTCTGTAGTATTCAGTGTCTGATAGCAAAGGCTTCCACCTCCTCCCCCCCCCCCCCGCCCCTCTCGTTCATGGGGCGGTTGCTTTGCATAGGCGGTAAGCTTTTCGTGGCTCGTCTTGCGAGTTTTCCCTTTTTTTGGTTGTTTTTCTTTCAACGTTTTGATGACCGGGAAAGCCTCTCCACAAACGACATTACGCGTAAATCAATATAGCTAAATTGATTTCCAATTGATTTTGCGTTCGGATTCGGAGCTCGAATATAGCTTCTGCGAATTGAATTTCGGGATGAAAGTAAAGACTTCACAATATATCTTGTGTAATCGTCATCATCATGCAGAGTTCCACTGGGTACTGGACTGGAGATGTGTTCAGTGAGGAGCATAATTGTTACTAAACACCTTTCAAACCCTTTTCCCAATCGAGAGTGAAACGGAGAAGAAGTATGGTTTGATGTTTTTCCATTAAATTTTAAATCCTTCCCCGAAATCTGACCGGTTCTCCAAAATTCCCAAGGCCCAACAGAAGGCTATTTGCATTGAGATTCTTCGGTACTCAGCCTGCTTGGCGTGCCTTGGAAAGGTAATTCCATAAAAGAAAGCCATTTCGCTTACGGTATGGACCAATGCATTGACGCTAGGACCAATGAATGTGAACACTTCTTTACCCTTTCTGCTTGACCATCACCGAAAATCAACAAATCGTTAACGTATTTGATCGTCCATCGTCGTCGTCGTCGTGTAACGGCGTAATGAAATGTTTCCCCTCACGAGGCATACGAGGCATCTCCTCCGACACCGACACCGAGTGAAGGTCCAGTGAGCGATGCAGAAGCAATCGACTTGCAAACGAAAAGCGAAACCCAGACCAGCTCTCGCACGCTCTCGGTGAGCGACTCCAAACCAAAAGCGCATCGAATTAATCGTAAGCAGTCCATTAAACTGAATCCAACCACATTCCTCGCTGTGGACCGTAACGGACGGACGAACGGACGGACGGTGGCAACGGACGGACGCCACCAGTTTCGATTTCGATCGAAGACTCACTCCAAACGGGCCCCGGACTCCGACCGTCCTCCGAGGCCATCGAACTGGACCAGAGATAGGAAATCGACGATGAAGTCGCTGGTTGCATCGTGCAACGGACCGCAACGTCGACAAAATTCAAATTCCAACTCCACAAACCAAGCGGCAGGTAGTGGCTGGCGGCCGAACAAGGGCCGGATCGGCCGCGCCTCCTATGGAGCTGGTCCAGTGTGTCCATCTTTAGTACCGGAGCGTCTCCATCTCCTCCGCCCCGGTCCGGTGTGATGGTGGTTTGCATTGAGGCACGTGCCGTCCTCGCGGTTGAACCACAACCGTCCACCATCGGTGGCTGCGGTTGTTGCGTAATGAGCGAAAGCCTCTTTGCTTCGATTTACGAGGTGTCACTTTTCACAACCCGCAGAAGCAGCAGCAGCAGCTCTGTTTGATAAATGGTTTGATTCTTCATTGGACAGCACCACTGTGAGCCTTTGATGGGGGCTGCTGCGTTGTTTACGTAGAACTGACCCTGACCCAGAAGAACCTTCTCGCTTCGTTCGCGTGCGCGGCTTTTGAGCAGAATCTTAACAAGGTACGTGCGCGAGATCGCTCGCCGCGTCCCACAAATGGTGTTGTGCATGTACTACTGCAGAGATGTCCGCCCTGACACGTGTGATCCTCGCCGATCGGACACACTGGAGAGTTGATCTTCTGCCCTTCGCATGCTAACTTCTTATGCGCATCGCACGCTCCCAAAGAGGAAGCATGGTATGGTTGGTTGCAGGTCATGAGGTCTTTTGAAAAATGGGCAATGACGGCCGGCGACTGCGCGTGTGTTTTGTTGCCCTGCGTCCTGCCCCTTGGTGTCGTCTATCAGAGGTTGTGAGATGATGCTGAAGGTTATACGATGAGCTGGGTACGGTGGCGATGAGATATGTGTAACGATAGAGAGCTCGTGTGGCATGTTACTTGTAAGGTAGAAACAAGATTAACTAGAGATGCTACATCGTCTAACGATGGTTCAACGAAGTGTTGTGTTGCAAAGTACGACCAATGGACAAAGACTAGGCCAAATTGCACCTTGAAACTGCCGGTTTTTGTCGATAAAACCACATTTATAAAAATAGAAAACCAAAAAATAAATCAACCTATGTATTTTCTCTTGCTAGCTATACATTTTTCTTATCTTTTGGGCAATTTGTGTCTACCATGGCAAAAGAATTGTTCATTTAGCGACACAAACCACAAATCATACCATTTTCCGACAACTTCATACAAATCGATGTGTTGCCCGACCAGCGCTTGAACGGTCGTCGAAAAGTGGTGATATTTGGAATGACCCAGGTCCAGTTAATTAGCGGGGTAAGGTAAAACCGGCCAGTTTATTGAATTCAAATAATTATGGGTCATTTTTGATGAGTGCAATCGGGCGTAGTCGTGCAGGAATATCAACCTCTCATGTCTTTGATCATAAATCAGACATGTTTGACGCAAAACAAATTATATTTGGATTATTGACTGGTGCCCCAACAGTTTCACAAGGCTACAACAGCTCATAATAGACGACACCCATCTGATCCCACCAAACGCACAGGATTGTCTTGCGTTCAAAGCGATTTGGTGTTGCGGTAGAAATTGATGGTTGGCTGGGATCTATTAACGTTTTCCAATACCACAATGCCTTCAGAGAACTCTACAAGCATTTTATGTGATTTGATCGCTAATTTTTCCAAATTAAAGGACAAAAAAGGAGCTTCCCGCATTTGTTCTGTTTTTGGCATAAAACTAGACATGGTTACTCAAGAAAAAATAAATGTTATAGTGTGGTATCACTTATGATGTGCATTGATTTATGTAAACAGGTGTTAAATAAACACAAAAAAATAGTATGGCTTGTCGATGAAAGTTCAATTGGATCTGTAAGTCCATTTATAAGCAAACAGCAGTTTTAAGGTTATACACCTGGCATAGATCCATATTTTTGTGTTAGCTAATACTCAGTTTTTGTAATGGTAACTTATCATTACTAAGAGTCACAATTCTTGGTTGCGAAATGAGAGTTGGTCGCATAATCTGCTTATCACCAACATCAAAAGCTTGTTGTCCTATACGACGGTGACTATTACTGGCGTGAAATAAATGTTAGCGCAAAATGATAACCGAAGAGCCTTGAACTGAAGGACCGTACGTGATAAACAACTACGACACCAATTGAACCCATTATTCATTCTCTCGACCAAATCTTGCAGAAGCGCTACACTTCAACACTAGCGCGACCGCTGAAACATTTATCCAAATTTTCAAATCCTAACCAAACATCATTTTCTGATTTACTTTCAATGCCTCGAAAAGCCAGTTCCCCATATCAGCTCATTCTCGCCGGCTGTCTTTATGGCACAATAGATCATTCTGTCAATGTCATCATTCAAGATATTGTCGGTTCGGTCGAACCTCAACGCCACATCAGCGTTGTTGAGCTGCGAGAACGTGTCTGTTCGCACCGTGGAGCCATCGCTGGTGCGCTCCCCATAAATTCTGTCGCCCGGTAATATGTCTTGCTTCATCGAAGGAAACCGAATGCCTCCTACTGCCGGTGGTTGTCCTGTCGACGGTTGTGCGCTCGATCCTACCCCACGTACTCCACGAAGGCAGAAGAAAGAAAAGCGCGCTCTCCTGCTTTCTGTGGAGCATTTCCTGGCTTTCACGCGGACGTTTCGTAAGTGCAGCTGGCTCTCGGCACAGACCACCACCAGCACCACCACCATTACCCGGGCGTAATGCATATTTATGCTAATGTTCTGGGGCTAGTGGAAACATAAAAATGACTAATGTGACCAACCGAACTGTGTGCCACTGTGTGCCACTGTGTGTTATTACGCCGCTCGCTACTGGGAACGTGGTGTGTCACGAGCACCCGCGTACGATTGCGCCATACTGCTGGCTGCTGCTGGATTTCCCACCAGCGGAAAACTAATTTTCACGCTGTCATTCAGGCTCAGGACCGCCTAGCCGGCGGTATCCATTTCCTTTTGGAACCCAAGTGGCACGTGCCAACCGTCTTCGGGGAGAGGAACCTTCCTTCCTTCGTGCTGTCTTCGATCGATCTTCCAGTGTGCAATGGCATCAGCATCGCGCATCGCGCATCGCGAACCGGCCTGCCATTACTGGTGCATTCGATTGACATTTTTTGGTCGGAAATCGACTTCAGATGGTCACACAGCGACCGGTGTGTGATGTTCGCGTCCATATGTGGTGCACCGTATGTCGGTCACGCGGCACCGGATGGCCAACACACCAGCCGCGAGCGGACAACCCATAGCGGTGCCAAAGCCATTTGCAGTGAATTATTCATTCGTTCGGTTCCGTCACCGTAACCGTGCGAGGACGTACCTCTCGTAAGCAGGGGGGCTGAGTACTTGTAAATGCTGCATTCCCACCACCTCCCCCCCCCCCCTCCCCCCTGGTAGTGTCTCAAAGCAAATCCGGTGAGCAGAAGCGGCTTCGCCGCACATCGCCCAGCATCGTTTGTCACCTGCAATCGTTTATGCGACCCACGGTGACGGTCCATGTGGTGGGGGGTCGGTGGCAAAAATTCACCGACATCTGCAAATTGCTTCATGAATTTGTCATACATTAGCATCGATCGCAGACCACCACCGTACATCGTCGCGTTGCCGGTGCGGTAGTACACATGTCGCTTGTCTTGTCCTTTGTCTTGACGGAGTAGCGGCCCGGGTTCTCGGGAGGATTTCAATCCAATTTCTCAAAGCTCGACACAGACCTGGGTCAGGCCCGGGGCCTCTCGGATTATTTATTGGAGAAGCCGTTACCACCGAATGTTCATGTATTCTTTATTTGGAGTGAGCCATTGCACCGAGCAGAGGGAACGAATCGCGGATGTCATCCGTTTGTCACGCGGCAGCGGTGGTGAAGTTACATTTTACATCGGCCGCTGAGCAGGGCTACGTAGTCGAAGGTGTATGCAAGGAGACACTAGGCACTTTTGTTGTTTAACTTTTGATTATGGTGCTGTGGATGGGGAAATAATACCCCGCCATGTTCTTTGTTAGATCCTGATAGATGAAGAACTTAAAGAACTCAAGAGTCACTCTCCAACTTATCTAAACTATAATCTTAACTACAAAACTCATGACTAAGTCCAGGCTGCAACAACTTCATCTACGGGGATGGCGTAGATTTAGCAAAAGAGTCCGTGCGCCCTTCTGCAAGAGCCCATAACACACCTTAATGCGACCGTAGCTCCAAATCGTAGCCAACCCTCTAATTGGTCCACCCCGTCCAGTAAACTGCCTCACAAAGACAAAGGACTCGGCAACCTCAGAGAACGTCAGTGGTGGCAGCGCACACCATTTAGCCCGTAATGGGTTGCGATGCGATGGAACCTTCCCGCAGGCCTGCTACCAGACCTGTTTCGTCAGATCTCCTCGCGTCGTCGTGCCGCGAAGATAGGCGAAGGAGCGCGCCGGAGTGTGGAGTGTGGAGTGTGTCGCACCCGCACTAGGTCACCATCATCATATGAGCGGATGTTTGCGGATGGAACCGCTTTGGAGCTCGACGGAGAAGGAAGCGGAGAGCGGATGGACGGTCTGTGAGGGGGCACGTGGCGTTTAGTTTCAAGGGCAACCAGTTCCGGCGGCAGCTAGCTCGCTGGCTCACTGGCTGGCTGGCTGGGTAGCTGGCTGACTGAAGCTGATCTCAAGTACGTTACGATTGCAGCGAAGCGAATGCCATAAGCGCTTCGAATGGGGATGGTGCTGTACTGCTCCGCGTAGTCACATTTGGAACCATGGTTGGAACCTGGTCTGAGATGCTTGGATACTCGTTCCTGTGTATTCTCTCCCAGTAGGCACAGCTGATCGCAGGAGTTGCTTGGTTCGCTGTACCAGCCATCATTAGCTGATGTTTGATGCTTGATGTTTCTCGTGTGATAATCAGTGTTATCAGTGCGTAAACCATCCATCGAGTACTGTTGCAGGGTTTCGCTTTGAACTCCGAGACAGACATCTTGATACTCTTGGTAGACCTTCCGGAATGTTCCCCCGCCAAGAAAATGCGATCAAACGCGTCCAATTGCATTCGCATTTATCGTCATTAGACGACCTACTACACGGCACCATTTTGCTGCAACGCGATTTGCTATGCACACACTCCCCCATTCGTACGCCATCGATTCGTTCTGCATCAGCTCACCGATGGATCTCGACAAACACATCGACAGTAAACTGCACTGCCCGGGGGATCGGCATCGAAACGATAAAAGATCCACGATACCGACCAACCGACTTTTTGTTTCGATTGATTTCTGCCTTCCTGCCTTTCCGTTTGTCACGTTGTCGGTCGGCACGCTTTCGCTCCAGCGAATACCAGCGGGTGCCAGTGAGCAGCAGCCACAAATCAGGTCAAATGTGTGCCCGTGGTTTGAAAGTGTAATTATGTTTATTGGGATTTATCAAGATCACGACGTGGGACTCGTGATTGGCAGAAGGGTAAGGCGACAGAACGGAACAGAACAAGCGCCACACACGCGCGTTGGCGTTGCTTTGTTTCTCGCGCACCAGCCGACGGCGAATCCAGCGAAGTAGAACGCCTTCAAGGATGTTGGCTGAGATAGCAGCAGGTACGAGCGCCAACCGAGCGCCGAACGTGCTCTGCTCGGGAAGGATGATATCAAAATGCCATTAGGCGACGATTCGTTCAGTTGTTGCAACACCTGAAGACCCGCTCGCTGGTTCGGGATGGTTTAACAATGGCACATTGTACTATCCGGGCGTTGGTGGCGATGACATTTGATAGTATCTTCTGCTTCTTATCTCAAAGCACCATCATCTTCTGGGAAACACACAAACCAACCAGCACTGGATGCTAATTGAGATGCTGAAGAGTAGAATTAGTCGCTTGATTGCGTTCACTATCGTGCTCTGGTTTGGTCTCGGGATTATTGCTTTATAATTCTATTCCAAAATGTGTGTTCCACTGTAATTTGGTAGGATTTAGCGCAAGTGTTTGACAATTGTTTAAGGGGTGGGCATCGGTAATTTTTTACCAAAACAAGGATCATTGTTAACGATTTTTTGTGACGTAGCTATTCAACTTTACTCTTTCAAATGAATGGCATATTAACCCTCGGTTGGGCACCCGGGTACCCTGGTACCCATTTCTAGTTTCAACGAAAAAATGAATACCTTCCCGTCAATATTTTTTTACGAAACTCCGGATCCCCAAAGTGCAACTCATTTCAAGCCGAATTGGCGTTGAAATTGTTTTGATAACTCATATTTAAAGGTAATTATGGCCCGATGAAATTAACACCCGCCCAGTGGCACCCGGGTACCCGGGTACCCCACACGTTGGCTATGCACATGGACTATGTTTTTTACATAAAACTACACTTTTTATCAACATTTATTCATGTTGCCGTGTTTATCAATTGTTAATTAGATAAACTACAACATTTTGTTGAAAATTTCATTACGTTTGAGCTTTTCAACGAGCAATAAGAGAAAAATAATCAACATATTTTGAAACCTTTTATGTGCAATTTAAATTATATATTATTTCTCAAACTGATTAAAAACGGTTCGTATAGTGTAATTTTCTTAACATATGAGTAAATTATACACTAATCTTCATCAAAAAGGGTTTAGGCGGCATTTTCGTAGACCACAGAGACCAATATACATGGTGCGTTCAGAAAGTGATGAGACTGGATTTTTCCTGACGAAACGGTTTGAGATAAGGTATTGAATTTTTTACGCCAACATAAAGGCAGGATTTAGCTATTCAACGCACTTTATTTCATTCGGCTATCACAAACTGAAAGAAAATGGGACGATTTTTCGTGAACCATGTTTTTAGTTGATGTAACATCGTAGAACGCCCCCTTTCTATGGACCACAGCCCGGATCATCCCGGACCACTTTCCTGGCATAGAGCCCCCAAACAGAAATGTATGAGGAATTGATGAATTACTGGCACCAACGGAATGTTTTTCTGTAGGTCCGGATGATCCGCGCCAGGAAGAAGGTCCGGATGATCTGCGCCAGACCAATGGCCCATAGAAAGGGGACATTCTACGGTGTTCCATCAACTAAAAACATGGTTCACGAAAAATCGTCCCATTTTTTTCAGTTGGTCATAGCCGATCGAAATAAAGTGCGATTGATAGCTAAAACCTTCCTCTACCTTATCGTAAAAAATTAAACACGTTATCTCAAACCGTTTTGTCAGAAAAATCAATTCACATTACTTTTTGAACGCATCATGTAGCAACTGATCTGATCTCCTAGCTCAATTGTGCCCAATTAACTGAATTGTTTATGACTCAAAAGTGCCTTATGAAAATTTAAAACTGATTTATTCGAAGAAATCAATAATTTCAATACCATATTTGCTGGAAAATTCGATCACTTTACAATCTTATTGCTTGCTTTACGACGTACGGTAGAGAATGACCGTACGAAGGGGTATCAATGTATTGTGTTCATTATTTTTATTGGTTTTATTGAATTTTGTTGTGATTTTTAAAGAAAAATACTTTCCGAAGACTCTTAAATTAGTTCTAGAACACATTTTTTATCATAAAAGTGATACAAACGATGATACAAGAACATAATCATGCAATGCACATAAATGGGGTACCCGGGTACCCGGGTGCCCAACGAAGGGGTAAACACCGGGTGCCCAACCGAGGGTTAAACTACATCTTTTGAAAAATATTTAGCTTTATTTTGGAGAAGATTTAATAAAAACTTCATCCATGGCATCACATTCAGGCAGTCATGCCTTCGAAAAGATACTTTTTTCCGGTGCCCATCGTAGCTGCGTGATGGGTCATCAGAAAAATACAAATCAATACTCGTTTGAAAGGTGATAAGTTTATTCAGGTAGCCCTGTCATGTTTCTGTTGAATTTCCATTTTCTCGATTTATGGCAGATTTTTGAATTTGAAAAAGTGATGATTTTTGTCGTTTTGCCTAAAAACACAATTTTTTAAGATTTGTTTAAAAAAAAGTATTCATAACTTTCATGAAAACTTGACGAGGCTACCTGGCAAATAGTGTACAGATTATTTGTTAAAAGTTTCAAATCTATCGGTCCAGTAATTTTTACGGTACGATGGGCTCTTCAAAGTAGCGAGCTGCATGGAGCCTCGAAATGCGGATTTAAAAAAATCTATAACTTTGTCAGTTTTTCCTCGATTGATCCAAAAAAAATACACAATGTTCTTGAAAGGATCATCATTCAGGGAAAAATGTTAAAAATATGTGTCACAAAACAAAATTAAATACCAAAGCCCCCCTTAAGGTGACAGACCAGCCAATATCAGCTCTAGGCACTTTCAGTATTGCACTGTGAGCTGAGGCCATCATCTGATTGTATCCCAAAAAAAGACGTTGATTAACCAGATAATATTAACTAGATTCACCTTGCCAAAGGCCCCCATCATGGAAGGCCCTTATGGTCTCACTGTAAACATTTACTTGACGCCAGTTAAAGGCAGCACCCCGTGCACCGTGCGTGGCATCCATTTAAGAGATTTATTTACCGAACGTACCTTCAGCGCGCATCGCGCACCGAGCAGACGATTCCATCCGAATGGTGGTGGTGGGCCTAGCCTTCAGTGTCATGCACACTAACCTTCAAACCAACCACGTTGGTGTCGCGCGCGTTGATTGCTTTTTGTTGCGGCAAAATTATCGAACTATCACCACATGCCACATGGAGTGCCGTCCACACTGGTGGGAGCCAGAGCGTCTACACGCATCTCGCATCACCTCAGCTCAGGTTCTCCAGCTTGTCATTTCTCACCGGAAGGCCAAGGAAACATATTGTCCACATATTATCGGTGGCCGCGTGGACCTCGACCTAAGTCGCCGCCTGCAGCCTTAACCCAGCTACCTACTCCGCTCGGTTAGTCATCGTTTTAGGAATGTTTCTCCGGTTACGTCGTCACCGAAGGGCCCTGTTCTAGGGTCACACATTGCAACAAAACTGGCCAATCGGGTGAAGAACGCAGCGACTAATTTAGAACAATTTTGTGCTAACCAGTGCCACCGGCGACGTGGCCATATTGGAAGACAAAAAAGCACCGGTCGCGAGGACTTTCCAAAGCCACGGCCAATGCCAATGCCGGCGATGGCTTCAAGCAGGCTGGCTTCAGGCATCGTGGCGACCTTTGCCTTCGTCGTTTTCCCGTTTTGGTTTGAATCGCAGATCGATCGCAAAGTGTCGTTTCATTCTGTTTAATTTGCTTTCAATTACCGGAGGGGCCTGACTCCGGCCCGCTGGTGTTAGTGTTGGCCATCAGCAGTAACAGCAGCAGCAACAGCCATAACTCCAAATCGGCTGCTGGCAACGGAAAACGGAAAATGGCAAATCGGTGCTTCGCCCGATACTCGTGTCCGTGTGCGGGTCCATTGTCGATGCATAACGTACCGGAGGGCTCCTTGGAGGGCAGCGCTTGACCGCGAAAATGTATGTTCAATGTCAATGTTGCCGCTGGCGAGCAGAGCGGTGAAAGGAAGGGTACTCGGTGACGGTACGAGCTTGGTGCGCTACCGGATCGGTTATGCTGCAATTGTAGCGAAGTGACTACAGCGAAGGTTTCTGGCTTGGAAGGCTTCGTTCGATTAAATGCAAGCCTTGGTAAGGCATTTTTGGCAGTGAAAACCTTCGAGAAGGTGGTCGATAATCCACAGTTTCACATTTTTCTGTTCTAAGCGTAAAAGTATCGCCTTCTACTGACTCCAATGCTGAATTTCAATATTGAAGTCGCAGTAGAAATGGATATTCCTACTGGAACCACCGTAATAATCTGTTTACGTGGAATGCCGACACTTCATGGATGCGGTTTGGAGCCTGACAGCCCCTTGCTCAGGAAACACTTGAAAATCAATAACCAGCTCAGCTTAGCCACAGCGTGAACTATTGCTTACATATTTCGGGGTCATATTTCAGCACTGGCCGGTAACGGTGGTTCGCTGTTGGTGGCGCACCAACTACGATTAGCAACTTACCGAACCGGCACCAACTACGTCCGTAGCATTGTCCCCCGTTGGTGACGATTGTTTAACAAACAGCACCAATCTGCGGTTTACTGCTTCGAGTTGCTGCTGTTGCTGCTGCTGTCGCTAGGAGTTGTGAAGTCGGCGCACCACATAAAGGACATCGCCAAAGAGGGCTGCCTTTGGCTGGGCCCAAATTTATGACCACTTTTCCGTTCATTACCTCTCGGGGGCGTCCTTTTGCGATAGAGAGGGAGACAGAAGAGTAGGAGTAGAGTCCTTTATCCTGGCCAGACGTACCGTATCGCTGTTGCGCCGTTGTCGTCGTGGGCTTAATCCTCGCACCACGACACTTCCCTGGCCTTCCTGCACTGGTAATAAAACTGGAAATGATTTTCTTTTCCTTCGACAGGTTTTTTTAGCGCCGGAGTTTCGCCTCCGATAAAAAGGGAGAAAGAAAAGTATCAGAAAAATTCCTGGTTCCGCACCGATTGTGCACCGTTACCGATCAGTTCTGGGGCCATACACAAGCACGTACACAGATACACCTATGGTGGTGCTACTACAGCCTGGCGGCTATCGGAATCGGATCCCCTCGGAAACAATCTTTCGCGCGAACGGTTTCGCTCTACCGATGCGTCGTAAGTCCGCGAGAATGTGGCGTTTGTGTAGCGATCGTACAAGTGCTGGGCAATCCCTTTAAGCGTAAGCCACGGAGAGTCACCCCGATAAATCTGTTGCCATAAAACTGCCAAGTGACGTCGCCATCGCCAACGACGACGGAGACGACGAGGGTGAGTCGCGTTTGTGGCAGTAAAGCGCTATGCTCCCCGGGAAAAAAGGGCTGTAAAGCTTCACTAACGCCGTGCTATGTTGCTTTAATTTAGTGCCGCGTGGGGATGTGTCACGGTTTAAAGTGTGTTCATATCTACAATGAAACAGCAGCAAACACTGGTTCGGGTTCGATTGAGGTAAAATACGTTTGTACTGAATGGGCCCCTAAAGTGTAGTTGGAACGAACAAATAATTACACGTAGGAACAAATGTAATGTCGGGTCTATCGGGGTGTTAAAGTCATTTTGAACAAGATTTTTAAAAGGATTAGGTATTTAGGTGAAAAGAAGAGCTTTTAAAAATGTATTTCTATTTTTTCAATAAGATTTGATACAATATTCATTATCAGCTTAGCGTTGCATTACCACTTTGATCTGGTTGGAAATGTTTTACAGTGTATTTTGTGCGCGAATTTCATTGCACAACTTGTAACTTTCTTTCTCGTTTTCAGGAGGAGATGAGGAGATTGTTGAGGCAAGGAGTACTAATTTTCAGTGTTTCTAAGGCCGCCAATCGATGGCAGTCTTGTGGAGCACATTTAAAGAAACCCGTTAATGTGGCATGTTTCAGCTTGGTGAGCACCAGCTGTTGAGGGTCGTCGTACGCTTGTTGAAGTATGTCCAGAGGACCTTCAAACGATTTTAGCTCCAGCATATGAGGTGCGAAATCTTTTCGTTGATCAATCTCCAAAATCTGGTCTAAAGAAAGGCGGAAGAGTATCGAGAGTGTCTGAAGCAATACAAGAAAGCGTTAATTATCAAATAAAAAAATTCAGACCGATCGAAATAGGCAAAAAATTACACAAACACGATTTTATTCAATAGATTGTCGAATCAATCGATTGGCAATTTGTCGCCTGTTGAAATTCTAGTAATTATCTTCTGCTGTGGTATAATCTATCCCAAAAATCGTATAGAATAAGTTTGCTACAAAGATTGAATGCGATTGTTGATCGATTCAAGCATTTTAATATTGATTAAGAATTTCTAGAAGTAAAGCTTTGATAAATCGGACCCATGTTTTGATTGAAATCATGAAAAACATCAAGGTTAAAAACGCACAACGGTTTATTGAACATCAAACTCACCGACAATGCCACAATAACCCGTTTTTCGTGCACAGTGTCTCCAGTGGAAAGGCATTTCCAGCAGCTTTGGTCAATCCATCGGCTTCCCCACAACTGCCACTAAGGTAACCCCAGCAAACGGTGATAACGTAAAATATCGAACTCACATCTTCAAAGTCTTTGATGCGCAGAAAATAACTCACAAACTTTGCCAACTGAAATGTCCGAATAGCGTCCAAACTATGCCCCAAACTCAGTCCACTGCCTCCACCGCCTCCATTTCCTTCCACAAGTCAATCGATCAGCACCGTAGCCGGAGGTGCCTTGGCTTGGAACGCCATTCAATCGGTTTCTTGCTTTGCGCAACGGGATTCCACATACATACTCACCCAATAGCCCAGGACCCACAGGAGCACGAGGAAACGAGGAATCCTACAGAGAGCACCGGAGGGCT
Organism: Anopheles aquasalis; assembly: GCF_943734665.1. NCBI lineage: Eukaryota > Metazoa > Arthropoda > Insecta > Diptera > Culicidae > Anopheles > Anopheles aquasalis. The sequence goes on from NC_064878.1 coordinate 21,924,749, forward strand.
GGTGAGCGGGAGTACCGAAACCGAAACTATCTTTCACCATCGCTTTGGACCCCACAAAAAACAGGAAAGTCCATGTTTTGCAAAGATTTATTCTTCGTTATTTGGCTAAACTTACGCGCCCCAGCTGGCGTTGGTGCGGGTGGAAAACCCCGAAAGTCCTGCCCTGCCACCCTAACAAAACTCCATGACGGCATGTACCCACAACACAGGAGGCGGTAGACTTCTGTCCGCACCTGAAAGTTCCTCCACCCAAAAAGGTCCAAACTCTCGGGGTCCGGGTGCGCACTGGCCAGAAATAGTTTCCTCCTTCACAAATAACTGGACTTTCGGCGGAGGAAGGATGATGAAGGGAGGGAGTGAAAATGAAATTTTGTGGTCGCTCCATGTCGACCTCACCTCACCACCTTCGGCATAGTTGGCGCTGTGCAGAAAGCAGTTCTTGGGGCAGAGTGGAACTTTTCGCTTCAAAACTTTCCACGGCCACCACGGCTGCTCCTGTAATGTTGGGTCTATGGGCCACTGGTGGATCGGTTTCCTTCCTTCGATGCGCAATATGTTGCCCGGTGCTGGATGGAGCGAGGGCAGACGATGATTATGATAACGATATGTTTATAATGCTGATGTTATTAGGGCTGTTGTGAGGATGTTTATAATTGAAATGGTCGACCGGGCCTACGCAGTCTTCTATTGCTGCTACTTTGGGGCTACTGTTTCCCCATTCAGGACAGGTTCTGGTCGGGAAAATCGGACTGAAACTAATTAACATAGTTGAAGGTCGCTTTCCTTCGCTTCGATTTTCCATCACTCTTTCACAGATGGTGGACCTTGCGTAGTGAAGGCACCGGGAAGTGCTATAAATACCCAAGTAAAACAACACTTTCCTTGGATCCTTGATAGAGGGGGGCCATCGGATGGTGCTGATAAGGCAATCGATTGTCGCGTTAGTTATAAAGAGAGTGTACACCGAATTGAGTTAGAGAAAACAGTAAACAATTCAAACTAATGTACACCTTCCGCCCACTCTAATAGACTTCCTTTTTTTTCTTCTTCCCCTTTTTCCTTCTGGCAGGTGATTGATGATCCAACGGAGTCACTCCTAGGTCAACCCATCACGCCTACGGTGAGTAATTAGAACCAACTCGCCCAAGACTGCGTCCGGGCGGCCCCTTGCGGAGGATAGACAGAAATGTCACGAGAAAGGTGAACTCACCGTCGTCGTCGTCGTCGCGTGGTTTATAGCCTTTACCACGGACCAAGCATCGCGTGCTGGACATCGTGGGCCCCCCACTCCACGGCAATGGCGATTGCCCAACAGCAACCTCGCACGCCAGCACGCTCGCACGCACGCTGCCACGTTGGTCATGTGTCACTGGCGCATCCGCCGACACAAACAATCAAAGTGTTTCGTTTTTTTTCGGCCCACCTCCACTTCAGGTTGTCACAAAGGCCTCTCGCTGATGAGGACGCGACTCCCATCGTGCGGTTATTAGTTTTAATGTTTCAATTGGCCACGATGGCGATGGGGGCGCCGCGCGGCAAGGTCGAATCGTACGGATTGGTGACACTCACTCCAGCGCACGCCGAGCAGTGTTCGGAGACCATCGTGGGAGGACGGAGTACCCGGGGGGGGGGCTACCTGACCGGAATAGAAATGGGGGTGAGGAGGGAACGGCCGAAAATGGCCGAAACTGCCAACCATCACGCCAAAGGTCGATAATGGCGCCGAAAGCCGACTTTATCGTGGCTCAAGTAGGGATCCTCCTCTCCGGAATCAGCTGCTGCTGCATGCCCCCCCCCCCTTGGTCGGTCGGTCGGTCGATCGATTGTTTTTCAAGGACGTTGCCTGCGTGTGTGCTCGTGGCTGTCGCAACTTCTTCGCTTCGGCCGCAGCCGGGGAGAAGGTGGCGAATTTCTCACCGACCACGTTGTCGGTGGCGCCACGGTCATGCACGGTTGGGGTGGGGGGGGGGGGGGGGACCACCACTTCGCCGTCACGCAATCGTTATGTTTCGATTTCGTTTGCGGACCTTCTGCGGTGCGGTGTGCTTATGGATTTAATTAAAATGTTTGTTAAAATGTTTTCCTTTCCATGCCTTTGTTGTGGTGCGGCGGCATCCAGTACCGCAAACCCAGCGCGCGCCGTACTGCGTAATGTGAGGGGTTCCCGTACCGAAAATGCGAGAAGTGCGTAATGAGGCTCGTGCTTCATTTTGTTATTGCATTCAAATAAGGGAAACGATATGGGAACGTTGGGGGAACCGTTTTTTGGTGCTTTGAGCGTTTCAATGCAAACCTCGGTTTGCGCTTATGTTAGCGACTTTGGAGTTGTAGCCTCGCTTCACTTCATTTTACAGCAAATTTATTGTTAAACATACGAACGGAAACATATAAAACAAGCTAAAATTGTTTAAATGCCTAGGTTTGCCGATGTTTTTGGGATAAAATAGGATAAAAAATTGCAAACTAAATGCTAAACTTGCAAAATGTTGAGACTATTACTACTAAAACAGATAATTATCGTGCAAGTTCATAAATTTATTTCAATTTCAAATTGATTATTGCCGTCTCAGCGACCATACATTTTCCGCGCATGCTATCGGCCGCCATGGTTAATTCGGGTCCAAAAAAGGCTCACATTTGTCTTTTTTTTTGTAAAGAAACCATTCAACTTAATATTTTCTTAATAAGTGAATGACGTATTGAACTAAGATTTTTCAATATTATTTGATTCTATTTCGGGGTAGATTTATTAAAAACTTCATCCATGGAATCATGTTTAGGAAGAAGTGTCTTAGAAAAGTAGCTTTTTTCCAATGCCCATCGTAGCCAACTGCTGGTTCATCTGAAATATACCATCCCAGTATGATTTTGTTAGATTATAAATTTATCCAAGTAGCCCCGTTGAGGTTTTCTCGATTTTATAATTTTTCGATCTTCGGTAGATTTTTTAAGTTGAAAAAGTGATTACACTATGAAGGTGATGGATAGATCAATGATCAAGTCGGGTTCGTCACTTAGAGGGGTAAGTCTATCGATTTCGACCAAAAACAGAGCCCATCGTAGCTGCTTGATGGGTCATCAGAAGTGGTAAAAGAGAATAAAAGTTGTTCTTTTTACGATTTTCATATAATTGCATACATAATTACATAAAACATACATGTACATCATTTTTACATAGAGATTTTTACATTTAAAAAAACGGGCTAAATAGAGATAACATTTGTTGGAATTGTGAAAAATACTCGCAGAGATCTTCAAATAAGATAGATTCTTGTCTTCTTCTCTAATCTTCAAATAAGATAAATAATTCTCGTAAGTTCTACCATAAACACAAAAATGCCCATTAAAATAGCCAACATGCAGTAAATCAATCAGTGCTAGAACAAACTAACAAACATTGTAAAATCACAAATCACTATTGCAGCGCACAAACTGCTGCTGACTCACGCCAAGTGCACGGTGCTAAAAGTGTCACAATTATATAACCCAGAACCGTCGCTGTTCTCTTCTCGTGTTGCGGTGTGCGCTGTCAGGAAGTGAACGGCAAGATCCATCCACCATCCAGCCACCAATCGAGCTTGCATCGCAAAGTGCTGCATCGCATCGCCGATCGCAAGATGATTCCCAGACGCGTCGGCGATGGTCAAGGTGCCTTTTCCGATGGGTCGGTCGTCGATCGATCTGCCACCCTCCAGTCCCCCCCATAGGGTCCGTTCCGGTCCATCCGATCGGTCCGATGTAGATGTATTGCCCCAGCATCTTAATTAATCAACGACAGGCACGAAACAGGCCCGAGAGGGGGATGGGGCAGCCCGCTGTCTCACGGTTAATTACTTCCCTTTGTTCCCCGGCGTGGCAGGGGACCACGAAGACGCACCGCACCGACGATAAACGACACCTTCGACGATGATGCCGGCTTGACACGCGATACGCGATATGGCGAGGCCTTGCCGGGGGTCGACAGGGCAACCAAAGCGCCTCACCGGCCTGTTTCCGTCAGCAGCACAGGTGAAACAAAGAAAACAAAAATCTCGTTTCGATGTTACAAAGACCACCCCCCGGTTCTCGGTGTCCGAGTATCTAATTATACGAGCGGGCCAAGACCTGACAACGACGACGACGACGACGCACCATGACGCAGACTACCGTGTGCTGTATGCGAACCGCCGAGTACGGATCACGAACCATCGGCAGCATTGTCTCCGGCAGCAGCACCAGCAGCAGAAGCATTGCTAATCCCTTGACTCGCGCACTATCTCACGCTTACGAGCGGGGTCCATAGCCACCTTCCTGTCACCTCCTCATCACTCTCACCCCCCTCATCGTGCTGCCAAGAACTGCATCGTTATATAATCTCGACTGTGCAACTGCGCTGCAGGTGCGCTTCTCGCTACTGAACGCGGTCCGCGGTACGGCGCAGGGCCTGGGGTTCTGGCCGGAACAATGTCGATAAATTTACTCCCTTCCCCCGCTTACCCGTCCGGATATCAACCACCAACCTTCGCTGCTGGTTTTAGAGCGTAGAGCGAGTGGCCGACCACGATGCCGGACCTTGATTGGCAGGCCAGGGTAGCCAGAAAGGAGGCGGTTGCGCGTTCGAAACGTCGAATGTAGAGTGTGTCGTGAGCTCGTGCAGGGCTTCCGATGTCGGATTGACCCCGACCAGGATAGAGTTTATTGTGGCCAGGGAGGTGCCAGCCAGCCAGATCCCGGCGTTATGCTAATGCGCTATACTGCCGGACGGGTGGCCGGCCAGATCAGCCAGCATGGTGGCCGTGGCTGTCGACTAGGAAGCGATAAGCGCGCGCCCCTTCCACACACGATAGGTGTTGTGCTGGTTTATATTATGCTCCGGATTGGCAAGCGCCAAGCCATTGGCGAGTAGAAAGTGGCACATTGTGTCAGGGGCCGGGGAACGGCCAGCAGAACATGTTGGTTGGTGCTCGATCGAACTGTACCGGGATATGGTTTCCATTTACGAATAATTGCAAATATTTGTTTCATCGCAATATTTTGACACTTTGGCACATGACGTCACGTGTGCTGTCAACTTGTTGTGGCTGCCATGCCATCGCAAGTGGAAAACGTTGCAGATCCGCAGCAGTACTGATGCTGCTAATGCGGATATCGTATTTGTAGGTGACTGCATTGTGCTTCTCATTGGAACAGTTTGCTTTTGCAATTACCTAGATTCTCACTTGGACACTTTGACAGGTTTCCAAGTGTATGATCTCTATTCATCGTTTAGCGAGTAATAAGGGAAGTGTTAGTTCTCATAATAGTCTATCTCTATAGACCATGTATTAGTCAGAATATTCACGCACATGTACACAGCAATAACTACCGACACTACCGGGAACTTGAGTTGTTTACACTTCCCCCAAAATCATCATCAATCTTACTCGAGCAGTCCCCGCTCACGGTGGGACCATTGTAAATATTTGAAGTAGTCCCAGGATCCTCACAGAGAGTCCCTGCCCCAAATCATGTCCCAAGAAAGGTGTACTTCCGTGTGTCGCTTGTCAAAGGCCCGGGGTGTGCAAATGAGAGGAAACCGGGAGAGAGAAGAGCCCGTGAAAAGCAACTGCAAGAAATATTTCTTTTGGACGCAAAACTAACGGAAAGACAGGATCTCGCAACGTAGCAGTGTCTCTGTCCGAATCCACGTCCCCCAAAGCGACCAAGACATCCCTGCAGCTACGTAAACGTCGTAACGAGCAAGCGAACGAAACGGGAAAGCAAGTAGTGTTCCGTTCCCTGTACGCTCGGTGCGAACCTCGGTGTGAACCGGGCGGGAAGAAGGACAGTTTCGCCGGCGACAAATGGTATGCGCCAGGACAGTCTGTTGAACGCTTCGTCGCTACCTTGGTTACCTTGGTCTCTCTTGATCCTTCTTTAATGGGAGTCCGTCCGGGAGCTTGCGACGTTTGCTTTGCACCCGTCCCGCTCAGAAGTGCACTAGAGACCGTGGATAGTGGGCTTCAGGGCGATACTCGGCTGCCCGGTACCAGAAAGGACATCCAGTCGACCAACGGTGCTTTGGGAAAACAACTTGCTTCACCCTCCTTCCACCCGGACCAAGAGTAGAGTGCACTTTTTTTCTGCTGGAACGGTCTGAGCCCTAACATTCTGATGTCAGCTCGGGGTTGCTGGTCTTCATAAATTTTTAATAACATCCCCAAACAGACCAGGTCTGTCGCCTCGGGGACCATCCGGATTCGCGTTTGGGAATACGATGCCGACATCGTTGGGTTCTGTAACCACCGGGCAGCATAAGGATCCTGCCCTGTGGACAAAGAACGAGCGACGAAGCAGTTCAGACGAACCGGTCCCTTGGGACCATATTTCATAAACCCCCTTAAACGGCGCTCTCTCCCAGGCGAGACTAGACGACGAGATTTCGTTCTGGGCTAAGCTCTGCCCGGCGTGCAGGACCACGTGAATCCTCTGCTGGGTCATTGTCAGTTATGATGTGACAATGTTTATTCTGGACTCTACCGTGGACCGATTGAATTCCACCGCACGAACGGACTTCTGATTGATGATGAGCAGCAGCCGGACTACACCACTCTGGACATGACACCAGGGAATGTGATGGAATATTCTCGTCAGAACCTGTCATGCAAAGATTTGTTACCACAATGACGCTCCCAGGTGCTACTGCCAAGTCGACCTAGCTAACCGGTTATCCAATACCTGGGATTCTATATTGGATTACATGGCGGATTACACACCGGACCGTAGCCACAGCCACAGGGAATGCCACGTGCCGACGGTTGGACGGTTCACCTGATAAGAAGGTGCTCTAATGCGCTAGATTCCAGTTAGAATGTTCGATTGCACGACCAAACCAGACGACCTGCACAGCATCCAATCATGGGCACCATCGAAGCTGACCAACGAAAATGAAGAGAAATCAATTACGCGCTTTGCTTTGGAATCATAAGCTCACGGACTAATGCCAGTCAGCTCACAGACCACCGATTACCGCCGCGAACCGGTTCAACTTCTGTTAATTCTGTTTCTTTCGTGACTTTGCGCGAAAGCAAACAGCGGTTCGCTACCGAGTGCTAGTTTGTTTCATTGCTCTTCCTTCCTCCGTAAGGCAGTGCTTGTGCTGCGCTGTGCAATGTCAGCAGCTGCTGGCAATGACACACTAATAAAGAAAAAAAAAAAAAAAACCGAATACCACGCGCAAACTTCGCGAACAGCGAGCGAGCACAGAACGCGTTCTGCTTCCTTCCTTTCTATACTTCTGACGACGTTTCTATCGTCGTTGCTACCTTCTCAAACGCGTTGCAGATCGATTGTCGAATTGAAGATTTAAGAGAATTCTGTGACGGCGAGTGGTGGTGCTGCGGTCGTGTTACGCCTGCATTCGGTCGTCGGTTTGGATTTGTGGTCTTGGCGGCAAATGCCAGCATTCGGTCAGCGCTCGTCGGCATCGATGTGCACACCTGAGCGCTCAGCGCGTTGCGCTGTTGCGATTGGGTTCTGTGGTTTTCGGATTTGATTTCTGTTCCGTCCATTCCGTGCTGCTTTTCCATTGATTTATGCCAGCTCGTTAATAACAATTGTTAGTGACAATGTTGTCACAGTGCAGTCGGTGAAACGAAATGAATTGTTCTTATTTGATTTCCCCACCGATTCCTGGTTTGCTGCTGGAGTAGAAGGGTGTATAGCGATCATTTTGTTGTTCAATATCCACTGGGCCACTTATGGAAATAGAAGGATTTGAAACTTATCGTTCTAGACCTTAGCAACTAGTATTTTTGACTTTAGAAATGTTTTTGCTAATGGTGAATATTCATTTTGCAATTAGTTGTTTGTTCGATTAATTCGATTCGATGTGATTGGTGTTTATCTATTCAATACATGCATAGAACTCAGCAATCAATCAACGTTTTTGTCAAACATGAAAATCTCGTTTGATTTATTTTATTACTCTACAATACGAATATTGAATTCTATTCGACTGTGGTTACAACAAAACAAATGTTTAATCATCTCATCAACGCGATAATGGAAAACATTAATTATTATTTTCTATTACAGAATTTTGTGCGGCATTCCACCAGACAAAACAAATAACCACAAACAGGCATGGAATTTTTGATGAGCAACCGCGCTTTGTTGCCACCTTCTGCATACATTGTGCATCATGTCCATGTATGTTAGCGGCCGCCCAAACCAAAAAGTTGTATTCATATGTATACCCCTCCCACTCCCCGTAACAGCTGATGACGTTTTGTTTGTTATAATTTAAATAATTGATCACCGCCTGAAACGCTCACTCAACTGTCAGAGAACCCCGTTTTGTTAGTGGCCGGTCAAAGTGCATTTCCATAATAGAATGACGCGCGTGGTAAAGGTTTTCCATTTCATGCGGAAAATATGTGTATTTTAGCCGAGGCCACCACTGGCGACTGGCGTGGCGTGAGTGATTTCCATTTGAATGTCAAATATCACGCCCCACACCCACCAGTTCCCCGCGAATGGCGACCGCCCCTTTTATGTAATTGCCAACATTCGCAAAACGTTCGCCATTCTTCGCGATTCATATTTTATGACCTAACCCCGCGCCGCTCACCTGTACTCCGCTCAAATGGTCAGTCCACGGGGGGAAGAGCAAAAAGTCACTTTAAATTTCATCGCTTTTCCAGTCGCCGTTTGTTACCCGCCAAAGCGGAAGCCACTGGTGGGTTTGGTGCAAAAAAATAATTATAATATGAATGGCGAACCGGCATTTTTGGGACGGCGCTAAACGCGCGGTTATGTTCGAGCCAGCGGTAGGTCACGGAGCTGTTCTAGCTGTTCAGGAAAGGCCACCAAGCGGTGCAGCGATTTCCTCAGCTAGGGCTTCCAACCAACGAGGGAGGCTCAACGGAAACAACGGGCAACCCATTCTTGACCTAAAACCCTCGTTTTTTTTTTCTTCGACGGTTTCGGGGGAATTTTCGACGAATTGGCAAGAACGTCAGATGAAGCGCTAGGTGACGTGGCAATGACTTTTGACTTTTTCGTTCCGCCAGCTCTAATCGCCGGCCAGCCAGCCAAAATCGCGATGCTTTTCACCACTAGGCCACCAGCACCACCCCATTGGAAATAACCCCTTTTTCAGCAGCGTATTCAGCAGCACACAATGGCGGGAAGCGAACGTTTTTCGAGCTGGCATTCTTCTCCCCCTTCGAATTCCACAACACTCTACCAGCCAGCGCGATGGCTAGCATGGCGATGCGGTGATTATGGCGTATCCATTGTAAATGCAAAATGCGGGCTGGCCTTATCAAAATACCGACGCCTAGACCACCCTACCCCCCTCCTTTTCGCCAGTACCGAAGAACGCCGAACGTGGAAATGGGTTTCCGCGCGGAAAAGTGAAATGTTTATCGAATACACGCCGAGGCCCTGGGTGTTGGACCTGTGTTAGGCTGTACCGAAAAGCGGCACCACCACGCCAGGGAGAACGGTATATCGCACGGTCGCGTGTGCCCCCTGGGTGTGTGTCTAGGCCAAGGTCCCGTCGAGTGAAATATTGCTCCGATGCGGTATACATTGCAGTTCGATTGCTGCCGTGAGCGCATTTTTCCCGCTCCTCTCATGGAGGTGCCCGCGAGGAGAAAGACATTCTGAGGATATTGCGAAAGATAAATCACTGCACATGCAACGGAAGCGTTTCGGGATGCGCTGCTGCTGCGAACCTTACCAAGGGGGAGTGGGAAAGTTGGTGCACAAGTGATGACAAATTGCATTACTTCCTGTAGATGCCAGCGAGTTCGCGTTGAACGCGCGCGAATGGCCAAAGGGATTGTCTCTTATCTCCTATGGTAGCGAAGAGGAAGATGGGGGTTAATGGGTAGGCTCACGGTGCGAGCTTATGTTTTAATGCGAGAATGTTTCTTCTTTTTTATTCGCACATCCCGGGAATGCTCGTTTTGTGGAACTCGGGAGAGAAACTATAAAAAAGTACGAGGGCAAATGTTGTGATAAACATGATGAATGATTTATCAACATAAAAGAGCGACAACCATAACTCAATGATGCTGTCCCCAGTGCGCGACAGCGCTACAAGGAATGAATCCTTCATCCATCCCGTCCAACAGATTCTATAAAAATGTTCCTATAAAAACCCATGAATGTCCTGCAAAACCGAATATCCTTTACTATCCTGCAGGTTTAGTGCCCTCTCTCTTTCTCTCTCTCCCTGTGTCATCAATCTGGACTTAGCACCAGTATGTCATCAACTTTTCTTGGTAGCTTGCAAACATATTTGCTCCTATAAAAATGACCCCATTGACCGACGAAGAATCTGCCGGAGGAGGAGGTGAAAGGTCTTCCGAAACCTATTTATCACCGTCACCGGCGGCCAACGTCGTTTCAGCGAGCGTAGCGTTGTAATAAAGCACCCAAAAAAAGGAAGGAAAAACCAAAGGAATCCCCAGAATATGATGACATACCCCACCCCCCGGGTGGTCCCACGTGTCGGAAGTTATCTGGCCATTTTCATAACTTGTCCTGAATCGCGCCACACAGCTCCGGCCAGCAACACGAGTCATCGTCCGTCCGTCTCCAATAAGCTTTCCGCGTACGCACGGATAATCCACTAACAACATGGGCTACTGACGGTCTACGTGTCCTCTAGTTTGGAGAACTGGTCGTCCGGACCGGAGTTAGCTTCAAGTCCAAAGCGCATCCCATGGTACCAATTATTCCAGAGGCTTTCCGGCAAGCCCTTCCAGTATTCAGCAGTAAGATGGATCGATCGTGGCTTGTCTGCTCACACGCAACGCGATTTCTTGGAATGTTTACTATAACCGACTAACGATCCGGACCCGGACCCGGACCCGGACAAAATCCTCCTCCAGGTGTCCTTGAGCTAGTGTACAGCCAGCCAGCGAGCGAGCAGCAAATGTCGCATAAAGGAGGGAGGGAGGTTCGAGTAGTTACGTAAGAATTGTCGATCGAAGCTATTAAACCGCTTCCGCGCCGCAACTTCTACCACTCTCCTCCCAAGTCTCCTCTCCTTAATCCGGCCGTCCGGCCACGCGACAAAAACAACCTTCCAGTCGCTGGTGCGACGGTTCCCGTGCGACTAGAACGCCAGCCAGCTAGATGTCAACGTGAGGTCGCCACCAGCTAATGCCCGTGGCCTCGAAGCGCGGTGCGAGGGTGGCGGCCCTATAGCTATCCGGTGGACTGCTTTCGTATGCTAATGTAAGCGTAATCCGTTTTGCCCGCTCCATCACCCCCGTAGCGGTCGGTTCCGAACCGGGAACGAAATGGAAAACTAATTTCAACCTTCCCCTCCATCCCTTCCTTCCCATTTTGACCCACGCTTCGGTCTACGTCGGTCGTTCCGTCTCGTAGGTGGGCTGTTTGGAATGGCCTGCGGTCGTTAGAAAAACTTTGATTCGCTTTGACGCTTTTCCAGCCGACCGCACCGGACCGCTGGCTGGGGCTGGCGGTCTGGCCATTCTCCTGGGCCGTTCAGCTTCCGCTCCCGGCGAAGTAATTGACTTGCGGTCGCCACCTCGGAGTGACCTCGCAGTAGAGGAGAGGAGGAGGCCAGAGGTCTTCTTGCCACAGTCCGGAGGTGTCGGATTATGAAATTATTCAATATCGATTGCACAGACCACACACACGTACAGTTTGTTTGTCGTCGGTTTTTGGGGAGGGAAATGGATCGATTCCGTGACCGCGGGCGCATTGACCCAGGGAGCGCGATTTTTGTAGGGTGGGATATCGAAACGGCTGGATTATGATTATGCTGCATGAGGGATGGTTTTGGGTGGATACCGCGGGCTGACGTAAATGATTGGTGGCACAGGACGCTCGAATGTGTTGTTCCTTTTGCGTCAATGGCTGCTACTGCTACTTAGAACAAAACAAAAACAAAACCATAACAAGGGAAATACTAATTATTTTTTGTGGGCTTTACGAGCAGAAAGGCAGAGGTTCGATTAAGCGCTCGCGTAGATCGATGCAAGAGATCTTCTGGGTTAATGCAAATGGTGGCTCATCCAAAGTATTGCTATAAGCTATAGGATTTCGTAAGCGTTTCGTAAGCATTCTTTGAGATCCTCATTTTTTTTTTAGATAATATTAGAATAACTTGAAGAAAAAAACGACGAGTCTTTCGTAGATTTTCTAAATGAAGTGAATAAACTATTTGTATTATATCTTCATTTGAGGACTCTTTCAAATTTGTAACCTGAAAAGTGGCTTTTTCTGTTGAATCTACATATTCTCAATCCCGCTAATTTTCCTAATCGTAAGAATGTTATTGTATTTCTTTAAAAAGTTCAGCCAGGTGCTAGATGATGTAATAAACACAAACATGATTTAATATGAATGCTATTTGAATTCTCTATATAATAATTTATTAACTTCACAAATAAATTGTTTATTGATAAGAATAGAATGTAAATGAAGTACTTAGTTTGAATTACCAATGCCTGGTTAAGTTTTGCCGGTTACCTTTGATAAGATTTTTTCTTTAAGAAAAAAGACTTTGATTTGTAAGATACAAAAAATATCTGAGATAGCATTATAATTCAGGATTTTTTTTTATATCTCTATTCATCCATCGTCCTACTCCCAAAACCCCGGAATTTGAGCCAACAACAATAACAATCAGATCCTGTTCATCCAAACAACACTATACCATCCATTGTGACTTCATTTAATTGATTTTTAGAAGCCTCTCCCTAACAAATCGTCGATCATATCTTGTGCCATTTCATTACGCATCCTCCTCGCGCCCTTTCCGGGTAATAAATAAAAAATAGCATTCCCGCCAAACAAAGACTTGGCGATCGGAATCGGCTCACGAATGTCCGCGATAACCACCACGTGCAGCTCGGAGCAGAGCGCGACTCACAATTAGTTCCCCGTCCAAATGCCTACGCCTCCGGATTGACCCTGTGGCGGTGTACGTGCTGAAGGACTCTTTTTGCGACTGGCAACTTCTGAAAGTCGAGTCACCGTCACCGTGCTGGGACAAATGATGATGAACATCGCCCAACGGAACGGTGACTGCCGCAATTGGCATTCAGGTGCACGAACCTACAATCAGCTGTTCTTGGGGATGGGCTCGTGATTGGAAAGGCAAACAAACGCCACGAACGGGAACCGGTCGCACCGGACCGGCGACGCATCTCTCGCATCGCTGCTGGTGCTGGTGACGAAATCAGATGATGATGATGATGAGGAAACTGATTCTGAATGTCACCGCCACGGCAAAATGCCACTTCGCCAATCTCCGATAGCATATTGTGCGATCGAGGTCCCCCTCCCTTCTACCCATCCCCTTCTCGTTTGGATCTTCGATTGATCTTACGATTTGCGTGTTCGCTGCCAAGCGAATGAACGACGGATACAGAAGAGCGCGTCGGCCGTGATGTGGAATTGATTATTGCCTCACTATTACTGCTGATCATCAAATCAAGAAGCAGTAGCAGTAGCTGCAGACGCTTAAGAAAGTTGAATCACTTGCAATTGTGTTGTCACAATTTAGCTGACGAAGAACACCGACAACTGACCAGAGACCAGAGCGTACCAGAAGAAACCGAGTTACGCTGGCTCTGGCGTATGAAATTGAATAAAAAACGGCCATTTACTTACCACCATGCTGGGCAGCATGGAGAGAAATGTCACATTGGCGGAGCAGAGAACACATACAAACACACCACCATCATCATCGAGGGGCAATTGCGATGCGTTGCGTTGCATCGTCGTCAAATCGCATTTTTGATGCAACCGTGCGTAATGGGCGCGGTGTGTTTGCTCAAGCAGTAGCAGTTGCATATGATGGTGGCCGTCTCTTGTGCGTTTTGTGCATCGAAATGGAGCGGCAAAGAGATACCACCCCGGAACCAGTGACTTTATTGCGTCGTTAACAGGTAATGAGTACCGCATGCGCTGAATTACTAAATGATGCGCCCGCTTGTTAAATGATTAAACGATGGTGGTTTCATCTCGATGTAGTAACACGCGGACATACGTGAGCTGGCATGAAAATGAAAGCCCTTCCAGTAGCTGTGGAACGGTGGTATATTGTGCCAAGCGTCATCGTTAACATTGTTGAAGAAGTGTTTATTAGGGGAAGTAACATTGTTTATATTAGTTTTCGTATTTTTTTTATTAATCTCTTGGGCAAAGGATCATTCATGAATATTGTATATAAAATTTGGAGTTTGATTAACCACCTTCTAGCGACTGATCCATAACTATCGTCCATAGTAGCATTAAAACTACAGGCCCGATCTTTTTAAATTATGCAATTCTTTGTCCGCATTTCAAATTTTTAAAAATAATTATGTAAAACTTAGATTTATAAACAACATATTTGAAATCATCACATTCATAATTTAAAATGCTGCCAAAAAGCACATGCTTGCAGACATGACTTTCGAGGAATGATGCCATGACCCTGCGATTGATCCTAATATTTTTGAATAGTTGTGGTACAATATGAAATTTACGAAAAAAATTAAACTGATGTTTTTATCACAAAAACATATAAAAAATGAGCCCTTTTTTGTCCGAATTAACGTTAAATCACTTTCAAATCTGAACTCTCAATAAGCACACTGTTAGCCCCGAGAGTTGTTTGATCTAGCCACGGGCCAAGCGGCTTAGCATGCCAATAACCTTAAACTCTTAGCGAAGCCACCAAACCAAGAAAAAAGCCCTCGATTCTGTTGCCAGTAAACCGAGCTAAAATCCCCAATCCTCGAGATGAAGATATCGATTCAACTTCTCGCACTAGTTCTGATCCTTCCATTTTTTTTGGGGAGCAAACCACAACGCTTGCCCTCCGATGTTCTTCCAATTCGAAGGATTATTCGTCCGTTGGCCCGTCGGGGGGAACCCGTTTTGTGACCGAGCGCGTCCTGAACAGGCCGACCACGAGGCCATCAACTATTAGGCAACCTTTTTATTCTCTTCCTCCTCCAATCACCTTTTTTTCGCCTCGCACAGCAACTAACTGTTGATTTTTGGGGAGAGAACTACGAGGACTGATTAAGGGTAAGGCCCGGAACCGGAAACGCTAGAACGCAGGCCGGGAAATGGCCGAGAAATTTGGGTCAGCGAAGGAGGACGGGGTGGCCGCGTTACGAATCAGCTTCGAAATCGGTGAAAGGATTATCGATCCGATGACTAGGGCCATTCCCGGATTCTAGGTCGGTAGCCAACTCAATCATTAATCATGCCGGACTGGAGCAGCGGAAAGAGTCAAGAGTTGGAAATGGTTTTTGGGCCAAAAATGGAGCTGTGCCGATTCATTAAAGTAACTCAATTTAACGCCAATAGTAAGTTGTGTTACTTGCACTTTAATGTCGTTAGAAAATGTTTTGACTCGCGGAAAGAAAAATGATAGGTAATTGAAAAACCTCACAGCGGGATTGAATGAAATTGCCTGGCTGTTAACAGCAACTTTCGTGCTCACTGTCGCCAAGTTACGCCAAAGCTTTTCTTTTTTGCTATTTTCTTCATCGCATCGTGCGTTCTTCTGCAATATGTAGCATTGAGGACCCGTTACCTCGCAGTTGAACTGCTGTTTGACGGAAGAAAGTCAAAAGCGTGACTTCTAGTGAAGCTTTTTGCATTTGCAGCTGGATTTTAAATGAAAGCAAACACACATTCACACACATGCATAGGCATCTAGAGTTCGCCTTGTGTCGTTCTCTCATCAGCTGCTTCCAGGAAGCAAAAGAACTCGAGCAACAGCCAGAAGTTGTGGTAGCGACAACAGGCAGCGATGCCAGTGAATATGAACGCAATATGAATCATGCTCGCGTAGCATAATGCTCAACGCTAAAGGTACAATACGCGATATGGTATGGCGCTGGCATCAGTCGACCCCATTTTTTCACCGCTTTTTCCACCGCTGTTTTGGTTTTCCCGCGATTTTCCCTTTTCTTTGAAACACCTGACGTACTCCTCTACCACCTTCGCTCGCCCTTCATTCGTCAACGTCATTCGTCGGCTGGGGAGTTCTGCTCGCGCGTGTTGTCTCACCATTTTGTTCTTCACCACAGCCTCAGAGCGTGCTGCCTGTACGGTGTTCCAATATTTGTCCCCGGGATGAAGATTGCAGAAGATTTCCAAATCAAACAATATGCGCAGATTATGCATATTTTGTCTCGAGGGTCCTTTGTTGTCAGGTAGGAATTAAGGATACTGCTACGAGGGCTACTGTTATTTCCTTTCTGAGAGAAGCTTTCGACCGACGACACAAAGCCCAAGGACTCATTCTGGGGGTGGGCCCGTCGTAAAAAGTGTTGCGAATGGTGTATTTGCTATGTGTGTATTTGTGTGTATCATGTTTTATCAACTCAAGAGCCGGATTAGCTGTTGGAACTGTTAATTAATATTCTTCTCTTGGAATATTAATCCCTTTTCTCCGTCGGTTCTCTTCATCTTTGATCGCTTGTCATACCCGGTCGCTCGTGCCGCTGTTTGACATTGAAAAGGAAGAAAAAAAAAATTATCGCGAATTTTTTCAAAAACCGCTTTCGCACATAAGCCGGTTTAGAAGAGAGAATTCGAAATCTTCCGAAACTCAAATTCACTTACCTCCTTGTAATCCGCTTTGCATGACATCCAGTTCCCACAAAACACGCGTTTAAGTGGAACGCCGAAGCGCCGAAAACCTAATTAACCGACCGAAGGCGAAACGAAGCGAAACCCCGGCACTTTGCTACCGAGCGAGTATTACCTTCTGAGGAAAACTCGTTCCATTCGGAGAGGGGAGGGGGGGGGGGGAAAGGATTCGGTTCGCCTGGCGCCCCTCACCGAGGCGATCCATCTTCTGCCACTTCCAGTGAATCGTACGCAGCTCTTTTGTCGAAGAGAACGCTCGTGTGCGCTCACTCTGTGCTGAAATATTTATCAAACGATTAAATTTTTCATACCGGATACTAAAGGAAAAAGCCCTCGATTCTAGCAAGAGAGAGAGAGAGAGAGAGCAAGAAAGACCTTACAAGACAGTCGCACTGACATCAAAAAGGCCACAAAATCTCGGGAAACATCCGTCAACCACATCAGCCGTGCCCGTGTCGGGGCGTTCTAACTTCCGGCCACCGGATGTGGTTTGGGGATTCCTTTGGCCTTTCTTTCCCTTCTCGCAAAAATCATAAACTCGCCGGACAGTATCTCCCGGATCGGGCGCACGTCACACTGGTTGGAGAAGACATTTGGTCGCTTCAAGGAACTCATTTTCAGCTGGTTCTGCTCAAACAAGGAGAGACGTGCGCTGGCCGACGACTAATGACATACTTAGGTATCATCTTGGCGATCCATGGTGTATGATGTGATGCAGTACGTGTTGCTGCTTGTAATGAGGTTGCGAATTGATAAGTTTGTAGATGAATGGAGACTACAAATCACCGCGTCTCTAGCGCCGCTAGCATGGGATATTTCATAGATTAGAGAGTTTTATGAGAATCTCGTGAGTAAACCGTACAAAGAACACTTCAACTCAATGCCCTAGAGCCACCACTGTGAGATGCTTAGCAGTGCAGCCCTAAACGCTCATCAACTTCAACAACGTGATCATCGTGATGCTGCAAGCGTACGGTTCGGTCTGACATGACATGAGGCAGTGTTCTCGCTCTTGTTGTGTCTACCGTGCCGTGCCTGAGGCGCAGCAACAGCAGGAAATCTCGCTGTCGCACCCAAGATCACGTACCATTTCGGACCAAATCGCAACGGCGTCCCAAGTTTTCGTCAAAAGAAACGTCGTCTTCACACACGAGCTCACAGCTTGACACCTTTTTGGGACGGGAATAGGCGGGAGGCAGACTGAGCGCACGCGCGCACACACACGCGTTGAAACCCACTTCCTGTAAATGCACTTTCTGCAGCTTCCTGGTATGCTGCACCACCACCTTCCACGGCACCGTCATTACCACCACTGTCTGTTCGCCGAGTTGTAGACGACCATTTGCACACGTGGACGTATCTTGAGCGAGCTTCTTGGAGTTACCGGCTAACGACTGAACGGTGGATTTCGTGCCTTCGTTGTTTCAAGGACCTGGCGAGGACCTGAGGCTCTGAAGGGGCTCTCGTCCTGAAGGATTGTTTCTGTTTGACGGGGTACGTACCTGCCCCAAACTCGTTCACATTAGTTGACGTGAAAATAGCAAACAGAATGTGGGTGCACAGTACCCGAGATTCTTAGCAGACTTGTTGGGAGATGCAGCACTAAATGTTAATGTCAAATGAGGATAGTACCATGGAGCTACTCTACTAGGAATCAAATGATATTTGGATAACCGTACAGAGTACTGCAAATTAACAAAATATCAACTTCATGATGATGTCATCTCAAGATCTTTCTGGTATACTCCCACTCTTAACATCAACATTTCCATTCTGATTAATAAATAAGTTATTAAATCCTGGGACCAGCGAGTAATAGTTTCATAGGGACTATTATCTCTCTCCCACCCCCCACGGAGCATGAATAGCAGCGCCAGATGCATCATTTAGCTCGCTCTGTGCAAACTGTTTGACCAACTCAAAGAGGAAACCCTCACGAAACAATCATCATCAGCTCCGCCACATCACCGTCGCTAGTTATGTCTGCAGTCTCTATGCTCTGCTCTGCTCTGCTCTGCTCTAATCGGAACTGACCACCAAGTGTCCGGCGTGTCCCATAACAGGAACCAACTCGAGTGGCTCGAGCAACGAGAAAGTGAACCAGCTCATAAGCAAACTAACAGCTTGCTCGAGCCCCGTTCCATTTGATCGCACATTCGACGCAAAACTCTCCTCGACAACGCGGATGATGAGTTCTGCCGGTCTGTGCTGTGGCATAATTGGCCCGGCCAACTGGATGAATGAATGCGATGGGGGGTGCTGGCGGAGAGATCGTTGCACTTAATGGATATGAAAGTGAAACTGAGCCCATGCGAAACTGTGACTACCGTTGATGGAGCACATATCAAAGGAAGTGCAAATTAAAACATTCTCTCAATTCATTCCATTTTAAATGCTTTGCATTGCATGCTACATGGCTGGGTGCGGGAGGGAGTGCTTTACGTGCGTAAGCGTGGGACAATGTGTGCGGGGACGTTGATTATGGTGATTAAGCCGATGCCGGGACTCGTTGTGCAACTGCCAGTTGCAGACATCAAACAAAAACGATGCTGATCCGTTTTCTGACCTACATTCTCGTACTTTTGAAGCAGAAAATTCGATTTCCCTGTTGGAAGGGGTCCATATGTTCTCCAGAAAAAGGTGAAACTCCCGATCATGTTCTTAAAAAAATTATGAATAAAACATCAGCCCGGGGCAGCCCTGAATCCTCACAGAAAAGCGAGCGGAACAGAGAGAGAGTGTTGACTCCGCGCGGTAAACGGTGTGTGACGTGACGTTATTACTTTCATGAAAAATGCACCCCATTTTCCCCTTGTCCAATTTTTGCTCGTTTTATACTAGCATCCATTAGGAAAATGAGTTTCCAATCGATACTGTCATTTTCGGTGCCGACAGCGGATCGCGCGCGCATTTTCCGCGAGTTCAAATCGACAGTATTTCCGTTTTTTAAAGCTTTTTTTATAAAACGTTTTGCAAATATAATCGGCGTAAAGGTAAAGGTAGAGGAGTCGCAGGAGGAAGAGATGGTGCATGGTGGAAAATGGCGGAAATGAAGTGACAGTGATTCCGGTTGTTTAATGCGATGCTTTTCGATTCAATTGTTAACAGCCAATGTTGCTGATATTACCTTTCCGGTGCCAGGCAGGCATTCCCATTTTATGAGACTGATTGCAATGATTTCATCATCTAGGATCATTCTGACGTTTTATTACTTTTTTATTAATTTCCCTCGATTCTCACTCTCTCTCTCTCCCTTTTTGTCTCTCTTCCACAGCTTATATCAACGACGAAGCCTTCGATGCCCTCTCATGTAAGTATGCAGACGCGCTGAGTGTCCTCCAGGAGCTTATGGCATTCCCATTAGAATCACTCGCTCTGAACAATCGCATGACGGTGTCGCATGTCGGTAGCGTGGCAAATCGGGTTCTATCGATCGCATCATTGCAGACGAAGAAATTGAATATTGATTGTGCCGCTGTAACGAAGTGCAGCTAATGAGGGTTTATTAATCATAATTGACTCGATGGTACGCCAACCATCGCATGCCCGTAATCGGATTGACCCAAATGGTTTGTTGTGCACCGCAGCCAGACCGGCAGACCGACCACACGCAAGGCGACGCTTGGTAGCACTAGACTACGGAGGGTTTTATCACAATTCAGGTTGTCATGATAGGCGCAGTATATAAAATTCCATTCGGAAGCATAATGTCGGATGATGCAGTTTTTCTCAGGAAAAAAAACTGCAGCATCGTTATGCTTCAAAAGATTACTTTTCCCTAGTTGCCATGCTCCCATGGCACAACAGGGAAATATTCTGACGTCAATTGGAAGCATCAGAACAAGGATGTCTCGTGTATGCAAAACGAAGTTGTTGGTTTGCTACTTCATGCAGAAATTATCCTACCATACATGACTGCAGAAACAATTGAGTTCGTATGCATAGCATATTTAATGTATTCTCTTTATGAGATTCAGAAGAAATCAATTTATGGCTATGATACCTCCCATCACGTGTTTTCTCACACGTTCATTCGCATCTAAAAATGGTAATTTCTACCCTTTTGTTTCCACGGAAACATTTAATTCTCTTCTTTTCGTTAATGTTATATTAGACTACGAATTTTTAACATTTTATTAAGTCTTAATGGAAATAATATTTACAACAAAATCAGCATCAACACCCAAAGCAGAAAAGGAGGTAGAAAAAAAAAATATTGCGCCTGGAGATAGATTATCACGCGATTACGCCTGATGTTAGATGAGAATAAACACAGCTCGAAAACCTGCTCGAATGCGCTCGCTCGAACAGTTTGATTAAACCGTTTTTAGTTTGAGTTTTTTTCGCTGAGCAGCCCCACGGAACCTTTTAAATCGCAATCGCCGGTGGAATTTGGATTAAATGCCCTAAATTGAATTACCATAATCGTTTCGGGCCTATCACTTCCTTCTGATGATCACACAATGGACAATGAGGATCCTATCGCCAAGTGCACTTTTCGTTCCGCGCTAAGAAACATTCTCAAAACTTTCTTCCTTATGCTTCATCAAATGCACACTAGAAGTACTAAAAGGAATTGCATTTTCGTCCATAAGAAAGCCAAACGAGAGCTCCCTCAAAAGCACCAACAACCGTGGAAGTCGCATAAAAGATAACGGAAAGCCCCATCCCCCGGGTCCATCTTTTCCGCCTCCCGGAAAGTTAATTTTTAATCAAATCGATAAAGCAGTAGTACGCCTCCCCAATCGTCCGGCCAATCAGATCCAATCAAAGCGATGGTCTATAGCTAATGTACTTCATTTGTTGTTATCACCATTGTTACTGTCCAAGGACGATGACGGCTGGTATGTTGGGAAAACCCGGCGTCTCTCTATAGCACGCCACCCAATCCCCCTTTCGAAACGAACAGCGGCCCCGTATGGTTGTTTGTGCCCCCGGTGGCCATCACACTACAATCGATCGATCGACTTCAAGAAAAGGATCCATGTCCGGGTCGCGGCGTTCTGGAAAAACCTGGAGAGTGGATTGTTGGAGTTCTTATTCCGAAACCCCGAAACGCAATACCGAACACAATCGATTGTGCAATCGATTCGAGGGGCACGAGCAGATCCCCACTGGATTGTGCATTAAATTATTCATTGCCCACTCCACATTGCGCGGAGAACAACGTGCTAAACATCTAGCCGACACGAGCCATCTGCAGGTTCCACGGGAGCGAGTGAGTGAGAACCAAGGGAACGCTCCCTGGTCTCCCTGTCTGGCCCGGGCCCACTGCAACGTGCATGCAACGCATCGTCTGATGCAACTTTGGAGCATTATTGGAGCATTTTGTTTTCGTCTAGACCGGTCCCGGGAATGAACTGGGTTCGGAGGTGCAGTCTGAAAAAGGGAACGACGCATTCCCCGACGACGACAGCACGTGTGTCTGGCCATTGACGAGAGAGTTTGCGGCGCACTCGAGTAGTAAACAACTCGATCGCCCGATGACGCAGTGGACCGCCGGGAACGCCTGGAGTGGATAATTTGAACACCTTACTCACGTGAACCGAGAGGCAACCTCGAGCCATGTGCTAGACTTCGACTTCGAATACCAGGAAGCGGAGCTGCTCTTTCTGTTTTTTTTGGGCATTAAATGGATTTACATGTTGGCGCCAGTTGATGAAGTCCCCGGACCGGACGGGAGATGGAGTATAGACCGTTTAACCATAAACGGATAAATCATTCTATCGATCGATCCGCCTGGTCGGTTGGTTCTGGCCACCGCTGTGATAAATGGATACCGGGTGCGATAACCAGACTTGCAGCCACTGCCGCAACCTGATTCGGATGATTTAGTTTGCTGTTGCTGCTGCTGACCAATTACCTTGACCTGTGATGGCGCTGTGCTGTTGTCGTTATAGTGGCCCGTTGATTAAAGCTATCAGCTTAAAACCACCCCGGTGCAGTCCTCTGCCGTGGCCTCAATTGCTCGACGATTAGGCTAATTGTTATTCAATCTATCGACCACGCTGGCTGGCTGGCTGGCGGACTGGCGCTGTCGTTGAATTTGGGATCCGAGTTTCCGAGATGTCCGAGCGAACCTTTATCGTCCACCACTGATGACTGATGCATCAGTTTTCGGAGGTGATTGTTGGATACGCTCCAGCACGCGAACCATTGTGGCAGATGTTCCCGACGACCACGACGACGACGACGACGAGGACGACAATGGTGGCAGCTCGCGCCACCACACTGTTGACCTCAATTTGCATAGCCAAGCGCCATGCGATCCCGTGCGTCGATTAGTGGATCCTGTGGGGGGGGGGGGATTTTCACTGGACGTCGACCCTAAACATTGTTGCATATTTAAAGCCCTGGCCCTGAGCCAGATTAGTCAGTCAGATTAGGGCGCTCTCTCTTTCTCGCGCTCTCCATGGACGGGTGAACAGTGCACTAATCATGCACCACACCAGAGGGGGTTCAGTGACCAGAATGAAGTCCCGGTGGTTTACACATGTTCCACCGGTGCCTAATCCAGCACACGAGGGGACGAGAAGCGAACAGCAAATTAATGATGTTGCGAATGATGGTCGAGTGTACGCTTAGTTGCATAATTCAAAACGCACTAGCCGCGTTTGGGGTACTTGTATGTTGGACTAGTTGGTGCTACATGAGCGTGCGTGCGTGCGTGAAGTGGATCGGAATTGAATTATTAACTCGGAAGCTAATGAGTATGTACCCCCGGGGAGGGAGGCTAGATCCAGCAAAAATTAAACGACTGAATCACCTGCCCAAGGGGTATTTATGTTAGTTCAAGCGAGCAATGGCGTCAGTGCCAGCATTCAACGTCGATGTGACCTCTACTGCTTCATCAAGAGCTTCATCTTCAGTTCACTCCTTATACCAGCTCCTTTTAATATATTCAACAAGTTACGCGCGTCACTGCTATCGAGCGGCCACATCTTAAAGAGGCGCGACTTCAACACCCCAAAAATCACCTACCTTGAACCCACAAGGTGCTAGAAGAAGAGGAAGAAGCACTGGTTCGAGAAGACAACGAAGAAGAACTAGCTTGCTAGCCGCCACGCTTCTTGTCGATCTTGTTCTACCACCGGCGGTTCTGACAGCTGATCCTCATCGCCGACAAACAAACAAAACAAAAAAAAAGCCGCTCGCTGCGTCATCAAGATTACGCGCGTGTGTTTAGCTACCTCACACCACCATTTTGGAGGTAACCTTGAACAGCATAGCGTCGGCGCGGTTTAAGAAGTTGGCACAACACAGAGAGTCAGATGTTAGCTAGCCAGCGACGTGACGTTTCCTTTTCGGTTGCCGTGGCGTGTCGTCGTCGATGATTTATGATCCCGATACGGTGATCGCCTGGCTTGACCGGTCTGGCGCCAGACCAGCAAAAAGGGTTATATCGGACGACTAAGCACTGGAGACGAGAGGAGTTCATGTTAGAGTAGCATGTTCACATGCAAAACAGCATTTATTATTCCGCGGACTAATATCTTCATGGTGTTTGAGGTGATCCTCACACGATCGCAATCTTCTTACTACTAACTCTACGCTCGCTTAGTCTTTAACTTGTGTTGTGTTGTGTATGGGTGTGTGTTTTTGGGGGAGAGTTTGTTTACCTAACCAAAACGGCCACTTCGACAGGATTCCAACGGCACAAGCACGGTCTAGCACGCCACACCACAGGACGGTGACGGTAGGACGGCTTCGCCCCGTTCGAACGACGAGTCCAGCTCGTA
>NC_064878.1:21951595-21981595 GCF_943734665.1 Anopheles aquasalis
AAGGGGCTCATTGACTCGTGGATGCATGGATGCAGCACGCATAAGGTCAGTTTGCGACACAGCGCAGCATCGGTGATGGCGTTATTGACCTCAAGTTCGGTTTGCGAAACAATACTCGCGTGATCTCGGAGGAAAGTGAATGTTTAGTTTCACTCTCTGTCAACAGCGGTGTGAAAGTGAATGCTTTTAGCCTTTGCTGGTTGGACTATTATTGATTTGGTGGAATTGTCATTTGAAATCCTTAAAAAATGAAATCCATATGTTTTTAAAAATTTATGTTAGATAAAAATTGCTATAATTGTTTTGAAAATATTTTATAAAACTTTGAACAAATTTTTAACTAATTAAAAACATTATCAGTTAATACAGCCTCAAAGATCGCATACAATTCGTCAGAAACGACTTATTTGCCACCAGCGCTCACAGCTCAAATCGAAAGACTTCAATGCGCGATACAGACGCGAACTTAACCTCCAAAACTTTCCCGCGCCAATAAGTGTGACATTGAACTGCGCAACTCACGTTGCTTGCGATGCCGATCCGATACCCGCTTTCTCGTATCACGATTCGGCGAAAAGCAACTCGAAATAGCGCCACAAAAAACATCATAAATCACAATGCCACAATCATCAAATGTCGTCGCGTCGTAACAAGTACCAGAGCGAGGCAGAGAGTGGGTTAACTTGCTGTTGATCAACAGCCAGCCCGCTCTGGTGGTGATCGTAAACACCATCCTGACAGAAAAAACAAATTCCAACGAATACTCGTCAGACCGTTTATTTTTGTTTACATTAATGGTTGCTGCGCCGGAATCGGAGTTATATTCCATGTACGAAGTGATCCCTTCACCACTGTCACCGCGATAGCTGGAGACGGAAAAGGGGAAGTTATCCGGTATATCCGCGATGCGCAGAAGTTCGCGTAAACACGTTCGCGCACACACCCGCAACAAACGTCCGTACTGTAAACAAACCAAACCGAGACGCGGACCGAGACAGAAGAGAAACAACGAAACCACGAAAAAACAAACTGAGCCATTCACTCACACCCACTCTCCATGACGCCAAGGAACGGTGGGGAGGGGGGGTGGCAAGGGAGGTTGAAACGCCACGCCGGTCGCGGATTAAAGCCAACAGCCGTCGCCAATCAAGCGGCGCAATAGAAGCCTGGAACCGGTATGAACCGGTTAAGCGTTGTGCGCGCGCCGGAGATGGCCGATTTCGCCGAGTGCGCCGCTTTGAATTCATTTCGCTGGGCCACGTGGGATGATTAATTTTGATTGAATTCTCCGCGCGCACCTCAGCTACCTCAGCCACCCTGGAACAGCTTCGTGATCGGCGTCTAGTTGCCACCAGAGAGGCGTTAATATCGTGATGTTGGATTAGGAAGCAGCAGGAAGACAGTGGAGAGGTGTTGAACCGGTTCGTTTATTTTGGTGCTGCCCTACGTAAAGGGCCGCGGTCTAGCTGACGACATCTCTGTGACCGATGGCATCAGTAGCTTTTTAGCATTAGAATCCCTATTAGAATATCTCGAGGCGCCTGGAACAACCTGTTCCCTGGGACTTCAACCTTCTCTTTCTCGGGTTCGCGTACTGCAGCAACCGCCGGTCGAGGATGGTAATATGCCGTGCGCCATCATCAACGATCGATGCATCGTAGCCTGCCATTGCCAGACGGCGTAATTGACCGGTTTCAGTTGTTCCATATTAAGTAACTGCTATCCGAGTCTATCCACCTCTAGACTGATCTAGTTTTTTTTTTGCGAAGATCTCAAACTAACGGTGATTGTGACGTTCGATTCGAGTACCTACTGGTCTCCTTGCTGACGACGACTAACTCTAGTGAACGTCTGGTCCTTCTACGAAGAGTCGTTAGAAGGCAAAAGGAATATCAAAAGCCAATCGACACAAAACGACAATGCAGGAAGCATGCATGTGCTTGTGCTAGTCGCTGCAGGCAACCATCATCATCATCATCATCATCATCATCGGCATGGTGAGGCAGGGCAGGGTAATAAATTCAAACCCGTTAGTCGTGCGCGGCATCGGCGGTGGCGACCTAACGCCACCTAACGATGACGCATTATAGTCACAGTCAGTGACACAATAGACACCGGCAGCAGCATAGGCTGGATGGATGGATGGCTGGCTGGCTGGCTAGCTGGCTGGCGATGCCAACAACCATTGGCCATTGATGACGGCAATGGCGACGAAGGTCAGAACGAATGCATTACTAGCCGTCCGCGGGAGTCCGATTGGCTTGTGGCCCTAGCACGCCGCCTATCGTAGATGGCCTTGCCGGGGAACCAGGAATTGTTGCATATGTGGATCTGCTTCCCGTACACGCCGCAGTTCGTGAGTAGAATATTAGCAACAAACACAAGCGGTAGCGACACGACGGAAGCGACAAAAGCACCACGCAGTCGCAACCACGAAGTCGCATTTTGAAGTGACATTGATTGTGCGCACCGATCGCAAGAGCCACAACCAAGTTTCGATCGTCCCTTATGCTCCTTTAATTCATCATTTTACGTCCAAGATCTTGGGTTTTTTTGGGGCAAGTCCACAATCTGGTACTGGCGTACTCCTTCTCCTAGAACCCTTTTTTGAGGTCCCATCAAAGGCCCCCCCCGGGGGCATGTCAAGTTGGCTGGGCAATTGACGAGAGAAATTACATCAGCCACAGTCAATGGGGAGAATCGATACAGGATTGAACCGGTTCACCGGACGCCGCTTCTGACGACTTCTGATGGCTGATCTTATGTTAGGACCTCCTTGGGGGGAAAACCCCGCCGCTAGACCACAAACCGGCTGACTGGCTGGGTGGCCGTTCTCCCACACGCCCGTTGTCTATATCAGGCCGAAGGTGTGGCGGTTGATTAGAATTCTAACCGAAAGCAGATGCTAATGGCCAAGCACAGCATTTGAATATACGCGGCTAAGGTGCGCGGCTAGACACCGCGACACAAGAAGGAAGCTGTGAAGGCAATATCTGCTGTGTGTGCTCAGCTCAGCGTTTGATGTATCGATTGCCAGGTAAGGGTAGGCCCTGGCCTATTAAACGGTTTCTACTTTAGTCCCCGGGGGGAGGTACAATAATTTGTATCATTCATCGGTGATAATCTCAAAAGCCGCAGCAGCAGCAACGGGGGCTTTTAATGGGCTGCGTGGATACCAGTCATTAGCTTCGCTTGATTTAAGCCTTAAATCACTTCAGATTGATTTAAAGCACTTCCAATTGTCCTCAGTGCACACGGGTGGGCACCGTGTGCCCTGTGTACTGTTTGTTTTGGTCAACTCTTTTCTCTCCTTCATAGCGTTCGCCTCGTAGCAAAACAAACCCTAACCTTACTTTCTGTGCTGTCGGGGACGGGCAGATCGAGAGGTCCTACGGGGTAATAGGGGCTGCTGCGGCGAGGCACGTAACCATATATTTGCCTCGGCGCACTTTCAGAGCAAATCCTGTATCCGGTTTTTAGCCCAAAAACCATTGACCTTCTCTGGTTGTGTACCCGGCCCCGGGAGTGGCGTACGTGCCATTTTGCAGGATGGCCACTGAGCCGGACCCAGCAGAGCCCTGACCAGTTCATTGCGTTGCAATTAACCCCCGAGGGGATTGCACAGGCCACCGGCGGTAATCGAATCACGGGCAAGGTGTCTCGGACCCCGGACCAATTTACGCCCACCAATCGACCAACCACGCCAGACCACGTGCTCACCGGTTGCTCATTTGCATGTCATCCCTCACTGACTGGGAGGCATCCCTGTGTTTCCCATTTTTTTTTGTTTTGGTTCACATTTTAATTTGATTTATGCTCGCGCGAATTTTCTCCCAATTTTCAACTTTGGCAAACATTCCAATATGTCCGTTTTTGCTTATCTTCTTTTTGTACAGAATTGCTGGCATTGAATGAGTTACCGCGGGACCATCCTGGTGGCACCATAGCGAGTGAGCAAGCGAGCGAGCGAAGGACACACTTCACTTCGGCATCCCTGCAGATTGCGGTCATTTCGGCGACTCCCAAGCCTCTCCAGAAGTTCCCAGTCATCGTCGACGTCGTCGGAACCGATCGTTATCCACCGGTGGAAGCTGTTGATTGTCTGCTGATCGTGTGGCCGCCGCCAACGCCACGGGTACGATGGGTACGTCCGGATGGCGCCTCCGGTTGGCCGCGGTTTGGCTGACCTTCCTCGGCCCGCTCGCCATCAAGGCAGCCGACCCCATCGGTAAGTCTATCTGACGCTTCGCCTTCGTTAAATATTTATTATCATCGCCATCGCGGTTAACTTTTCGTTGCCCCCAGGAGCTTTGCGGACCGATCCTGGCGACCGCGCTATCCTGGGGCGAATCAATTTAAAATTTGCTCCAACTTCCGTGGCCACCAAGTGGCGGAGATTGTTGTAAGCGAACTTTTGATAGAATACTTGACTTCTCTCGGGCATGTTCACCGGAATGATGCCTGGAGGATATGGTAGATTCAGTGCACATCAAGCGGCTCCTGATCTCCATCGTTAATGAGGTGGGCAAGTCAATCTTTACATTTTCATCCAGCTTGCAACTTACTTTGTTCCGAGCCACATCGCTGGCCATAACGAGGATGATGGAGCTCTAGCTCGGTTGCAGCGTAATTGACTTCCATCATTAACTTTCGCCGCTAATCTCGTTACGGTAACGAGTGCCTATATTCTCTCTCTATCAATGGAGGTGCTTCCGGGAAACATGTTGAGCAGTTGTGGAAATGTTTATCCTGATTTAAGACCCTGGATCCCCGGAGGGATACGGAACTAGAATACTATTCCCGGCTAAGTCTAGGATCGTTTAATTCGCATTCAAATGGCTCCAGTGCTGATTGCTGTCTATTAACAAACGGTCCAACCCCCTTAACTTTACATGTTCAACATCATTCAGCTGTGCATCGAGCATTACACACTGACGATGGAACTTCAGTCTCTGACATGACCGTAATTGGAGGGGCCTAGCCTAGCCCTCTGCCTCCGCAATGCCAATCAAAAGGAAATGAACATTTGAACATTCACTATTCAGCAGCTGAAAAAGGGGGGCTGAAACACAATAAAACTTCCGTCATTTCGACAGCAGCTTGGCCTGGCAGCAGCCTGGCACAACCAGGTACCAGGGTCTAGGAGGACGAAGGATATGAGCATCCCGCCGGTGGTATCTGTCAAACTTCCGCTGCTTTTTCCGGTGCAAAAACAAGATGCCTATACCATACGCTTACAACGTAATCATTAACACTCCCGGGGGGGGGGGGGGGGGGGGGGGTGGCCTAGTAGAAAAGGGAAAAGCTGTTGGTTCCGGTGCTGGGGAGCGCGTTTGTGCGAAATTAAAAAAGTTTCATTATTGTATCGAACCCCTCATCCGGAATGCGGTGGGAATGGTGGGCTGATGTGATGTGTTTGGTAAACTGATTCGAAACATGGATACATGCCATTTAACCACACCTGGAACACGCCGTATGGTATGTTGTGTGTATTGCGTGTGTGACAACATTGTACAAGGGAAGTTGACTGGGTGACGGGGAACAAGCAACGGTTGGATATGTTGGATTTGTCCTCTGCATGTAGCGCGAGTTGGTTTTTGAACTCGCTTTCGCTCGATTGCCCATTCATTGTCGGCATAGTCGATCAGGAATGGCGAGGGGAAACAATGAGTGCAATGTAGTGAATGAATTGTGGACAATTGATGTTGTAATCATTAACAGAGATAGACACACGGAGAGTATAAAGAGAATTGAAATTTACAGGTTTTATCATCTTGATTCCATATAATTTGACATACATGTGTAATTTTGCCCATCTTTACATTAGATTTTATTATTTAGCTAATCTTTTTTAATGCTAAATTCGGTGCTTCATTTGATAAATTAATGCTTCAACTGATTAGCCATGGATAGACGAAGCGTAAACTCTAGCGTAAACTCAGAATGTAATGCCAAAAAGTTTACGCTTCGTGTGGCAGGCATAATCGCATAAAAGTTTATACCGAAACGTAAACTGCAATAACATTCGGGCACCTGCTATTACATCATGCAATTACATTCAATTACATGTGTTTTTGACCCCAAAAAACATAAATCGACGAGATAAGCTGATTTTTGATTTTTTGTTATATATTAAGATGTTGTTGCTGTATATTAGCGATTGTAGAACATTCAACTCTGCATATCACTACGCTTCATGTTGGCACTGAGTTTACGCTTGCTTTTACACTCGGATCTACGCTACGCGGCCCTATAATCTTTTTGACATAAGCATAATCTTTTTAACATTACACTCTTAGTTTATACGAGAGTTTACGCTTCGTCTTTCCCTGACTATTATATAACGTTCCCAGATAATTCTGCCGTTCCGATAAAACAAAACAATCATTTGAATACTCCTAGCATATCAATTTGATCGTTGTTTCAAATCCCACTAGCATATTTTGTAGTCTTTCACCATTCCAGTTGCTTTTTATTAAGGCTTTACATTTTCTTATCTGACGTATCGTCTGTATTTCTTCTTTTAACATTGAAATGAAATCAAATTATGTAATCTAAAGTCTACTATTTTGCTTGGCAACAATGAATCACCCACCGAAAGGCCTACTAGTGGATGCTAACAATGTTGTCCCAATCTATTTGCCTAATGTTCTACAAATTGATATCCATCCGTTTGTTAAACACAGCCCCTAATCGCTACCACTCTCCACACTACCGGAGAACACGTGTTGAATTGGCGCACTGGATCCCTTAAAAAAAGAACCTAAAACCGGCTCGAAACACACGCGGCGCTGCACGTGAGCCGCCCCTTGTGAACCCTTGTCAACTCTCCAGTTGATGGCACACTCGAGCTTCTCGAGCAGGTGGGCTTTCTATCGTCAACTGCTTTTAATTGAATGCTCCCCTCATCCCTCATCACTCCTCCTGCCGTTAGTACAATCAGAGAGAGAGAGAGGTGACAAGAAAAGGGCGAATAGATCTGATATCCGTTGACCCACATTTGAAGATCGTTCTTCTTCGTGTGCGCCATTTCTTCGAGTCCACCCTCCCGTTCATCCATCGCTTATCTAACCGGTGGTTTGTGAGCTTCTTAGCTCGTAATTCCCAGTCCCATATGGTCCGGTAGGCAGGCCCGGAAAGAGCCGGTCAGATCCTGAGGTCCTGAGCTGCTTATCTGTGACTCACTTGGAGCATAACGTATGCATTAAAAAAAAGAGACAAAATTTGCCGATTTTTCCTGGGCAAACCGTCAATCGCATTGCAGAAACTAAAAATGCAGCATCAATAATAGTTATCTATGAGTCATCAGACAAAATTTGAAAGCTTTATCAGTCCAACTCTAATCGTGATGACGAAAAAAGCGAAGCAACTTCGTTCCGAGGTTTGCGCATTTCAAAAACGGTATCCTGACGCGACCAAAAAGATTATCGTGTGACACTTTTTGAGTGTCGGATATGGCCGTTTCAGTATCTACAAGATCTTGGCACTATTGCCCAACAATAATAGCATCACAAGAAGGCATAGTTCGGCACGGCCGACGACTCTGACCGACCAAAACCTCCAAAGGATGCTGATGACCGAGACCGAGGAAAAAGTGGTTACATCGCTGCGTGTGATTGGCCGTGAGATCGGTGCAACGGCCCAAATGGTTAAGAAGTATCTGGAGTACATAGCCAAACATGTCAGAAAGCTAATATCCCGGCCACTAATCTCAGAGCAGCAATTAATGTCATAGCGACAGCGGTTGACCACGATCGTCAAGTTAATTTTTTTGGCGCATCGCGACGTGGCGGTGGTGAATGAACGCGATACCTATCTTATTGTAGATGAAAAATTATTAAAAGGCACTTCATATTTTACTTCCCGCACGAAGAAAGTGAGCTCTAAAGTGAAATTCACTCACACACCAAGTTCCTCAAGAAGGCCCTCCATTGGCTAACAATCAGCTGCCCTTCTTTAACTCAGAACTGGTCGTGATCGGGAAAATTTATTATGCAAAGTGACTGTAGAAGGTCGCGTCAATCATCAAGGAACACTAATAGTACAAAGATCGGGGAGTCTGACCAGAAACGATACGCGAAGTGATTGTTAAACGAAATGAAGCGGCTGAGTACCAATGTGATACCAAAGCTTGCGAACCCCCTCAACGTCCCCCAGCTGCTGCCCATCGAAAATTTCTGGGCTAACTTTAAACGTAGGGTCTATTTTAACAATTTTATTGGAAAAACGGAGGAGCAATTAAATGAAAAGACACAGAAATAGTTGAAAAACACGTGCACAAATATGTTTTTGACTGCCATGTCGAAATTACCGTCTAACTTCCAGAATCCTACTCGGAATGGCGTAGAATTTTTTTGCTGATAAACTGATAAACTCCCTTTCCACATGTAATTTACAGAACTCAATTATCTGTCATACTTTATTTTTTATCGCCATTCAAATTTTGTCTCTTTTTTTTAATGCATACGTTACCGACGACGAGGATGACGACGGTGACCAAATAAATCCTCCCAAAAAACACCCTCCTGCGATCCTTGCTTCGGATTCTCGCTTTCTTGTCCAGAGAGAGGGTCTAATCGCATCGCTAGCGAACACATCCTCAAGCCAAAGGCGAAAGGGAACTCTCGACCGACTCGGAAAGGGACGACTTTCGAGATCGCAAATAATTCCTTCGGTCGCCGGTCGCCGATAAGCGAAAGCGAAGATATTTATGCAAATTGGATTGTTCCCACTTTTACCGGAGGGGGAAAGACCGGTCCGGGCGTTTGAATACTCAACCAAGGTTCCCTCATCCCGGACACAAACCTCACGTATCCCGCATGTGTCGCTTCCATCGTCGAAGGAATGGTTCGGGAGTCGGGTTTATGAAATAGTAATTTGTACGCCCGACCGTTTTGCGTGTGTGTTTTCCTGCCTCCAGCACAATCCTACAATGTAAATAAACCTCTTTGGCAGATTGGCGCGGGGACTTTTTAATACATTTCGTATCGCACCGACGGGACGGGTCGGTGTTGGGGAACGGCTAGCTGGGCCGGTTGTTTCCCCTAATCGCATGTAAACTACTAAAGTGTGGTAAAAAATGATCGTCCCTTAATGTAAGCAAACATGAAGGAGGCCCCGGGTCACAAATGGTGGAATGGTGACGGGGAGGTGGCTGTTGTTTGTTTTACTTTTGCGAAAGCGCCTTCAAATAGCGCTCAGCGCAGTCGCATGATGTGATCTGAAGTCGAAGAAAGGCACTTTAAACCTCTTTTCGGCGCCAGGTAACGTCCTCCATCCATCGATCGCATTCGAGCATTTTCGTCACCAGGGCAACGGAGAGAACGATAATTAGAAGTCAGAAGTTTCGTGCACGTAACCCACCCGGTACACAGAAATGACCAGAATCGATGGCCGCGATGGGAGGGCGAGTTCAATGGAATAAACCCAAAAGCAATTGCCAGCCAGCCGGGCGAATGGTACACGGTAATGGGTTTGTTGGTCTGGAAAATTACCCAGCAAGAAGTGAAAACACACACCCAGTCTCACTCCATTTTCCCACGCCGTACAGTGCTGGCCACAGGTAAAACGGTGGTGTGTGCGTCCCCTCGAGGGATTGACCTTTCCGTCGGTGGTGGCGTAGGTAAACCGGTAACACGCATATCGTACAGTACAGGGATGGTATGTTGGTAGATTGGTACCTTGGTTTTTTGTTGGTTTTTACATCTTGCTGCGTTGAATTGGTCCTCTGGTTTGGGGCTTCTATGTTTTATTTTTTTGCTTTTTAATGCAATCACGAACCACAACTGGAGGTGCTGTGGAAGTCAATCACGGGTAATAAATGTCAGCAATCAAAACTGTCACACTCCCGTCCGTCTTGTGGTGGCTGTACCTGTCACAGCAGAATGCAGATGGGTATGCTGTTGAAGGAGGCAGATGGTGGTATGACACGGTGGTACGAGAGGGCAGATGGTATAAAGAAGGCAGATGGTATTGTTGTTGATTGCAGAAGATGTAGCTTATCTTTGAGTGGTGCTGGTTTGAGGTTTCTATTGTTTATGCTTGTGGGGAGAGAGAAAGGTGATATTTGCTGGTAACAGAGCGGTATGGAAGGGGCAATTTGTTGTTTCGAACAGATAATTTAAATTATGAGAATGATACCATCAAATGGAATTACTTGGATCATTTAAACAACATTTTGATAAACAGATTCTATTCGTAATGCTATTCTGGCAATTCTCTTAGATGGATGGACTCTTCAAAATTGCATCTTTTGTCAATTTTAGTTTGTTTTATATTATAAGGACATTTGCGTTTAGTAGGACAGTGTTGTGTAAATTTCCATTTCCTTTTTTAAGTTAACCGGGATGTATTTGATTATGAAAATCACTAGAATATTTGTTTCATCAATAATATAATTCATATTATTTTGATTTACCATTCACTAACGCTACGCATTAACGTATATGTTTGTATATCTTTTCTGTTTAATTGCTCCTAATGTTTTTTAGTAGGCATTTAAAAATAATAATAGAAAATTTAATTTATCATACTATCGCAACACAGTTTAATATTGATTTTTACATATTCGAAGGTGTGTATTTGATTAAAATAAATAAGCAACAAGGATAATTCAAAGCAAATCCGTTTGACAGTACCTCAACATGTTTAGTAATGGAGTTGGTGAGGTCTATTTGTGTAAGCTCTGGTTGTAGAAGATAAAGAGTCGTTTGATAAGAACAGGCGCCTGTTGTTTCCTGTTTCCTGATGTTGTGCCATTCCTTACACCAAACTATGGCAGAACAAAACTAGATACCGTAAACAATGTAAACAAATAAAAATGTCCAATCTGTTCCGTTATCTCATCCCACGTATAATGATGATTCATATTTAGTATCTTAGCTTCAGTGAAATATGAAGACTTACTCCAAATTGATGAACAGCAACAGATAGGAAATTATACAGGGTACGCTATCAGGTGGTCCCCTATTTTAAAGTTGAATAACTTTGTCATTTTTCAGCCGATTTTATAAAATAAACTAGTTTTATTTAGGTTATACAAGGTTCCTAAAGGGTAATTCTAATGAATAGTGAACTACTCCAAAACGATTCCAAGACCTTAAAATCGAATACTTTGAGTTCTAAATATTCATACCAACCCACAGTAGATTACTCGAAAGATTCTAATGGTTGTTTAACTAAGAGCCACAACCTCCTGTCTACGTTAATGGTTCCTCGGATTATTTTTGTTGACAACCCACTAATTGATACGTCAAACGGCACGATCGGTAATTTTCCGAGAAATCTGTCACTCACATCAAGATACGACTCTCTTTCTCTCGCCAAGCCAATCGACCGAACCAATCGCAAATGATCTAATCTCCCGTCGACCGATTGGCGCCCGGAAAAGGAAGAAAAATCACGCTTTTCACCAATCCTCTCACACAGGGAAACAAACACCAAACTCATTTCCCTGTCCTTGGCCTAATCGATGCCAGGACCTTCACCGGGCACGAATCATCGGCGCCATTGATTGGATCGTTTGATTCGTTTCCGTAATTAGAGTGATTGAAAATCTGGCCCCCGGGACAGGATGTCGATTACCACAGGCCAACGGGCCAAGGAAATTAGCCCGTATTTTCACTCCATTTCCTTGTGTCACTCGCGCTCGCGGTTTCGTTCGCCGTGGCGTCCATGGAGCGGATATTATTTATGTTCACCCATTTCTCCATCCTCTCTCTCTCTCTCTCTCTCTCTCTCTCTCTCTCTCTCTCTGTGTCCTCTGTCTGTCTTCGGTGAGATAAGATTTAATTTGGTATGCTTCAGCCCACTACATCTCTCCACCACCACCACCAAACAAGCCACATCAACTGCCTGCCCAGACAACAACATCGTGACGAGGCCCTCGGGATCATGTTGCGTCATTTTCGTCCTGGAGACGCGTCGCAATTTGCATCGCATTTTTCGTTAGGAAATCTCGCGAAAGCCTCCCGTGCTCAAGGACCGTGCTTTAAAGGGAAACGGGCAGAAGCTGAGTGACGCGGAATAAAAGTGAAATATTTCAAATGGAAAACTTGTTCGTCATTCGTCGGCGACAGCTTCCGCCTGCTTTCCTGTTTGCTCCTCTATTCCCCTTTTTCCTTCCATTTTGTTTTGAAACTCTCACCGTGGTGAAGGCGGAAAAGCGAGTGGAATAACGACACCAAGCGCTATATACCTTCAATAGACGATTATGCGAAAACGCCAGGTGAGAATGGGCTTTTCCGCTGGGGAATCGAGAAGCACCAGCACCGGCACCACCGTGTACATGGAAAGCAAAATAGAGGACGGAGAACGGAGGTTTTGTAAAACAAATTCTGTAATCATTTAAATCTCCCTCGTTTGCTACTACTCACCCGTTTTATGAGGCGTGATGGTTGAGAGAGAAAACAAAATGCAGAAAAACCTTTTCCTCCGTTAAAGCTTCGAGTGGGAGTGGGCATATCTGCCGCACTTTTCGACTTTAACGCTCCCCATTACAGCCGATGATGATAATGGCTAGGGATTGAGTGTAATTGAAGGGAACGGAGTTGAGGTAACGATGAACACCCCGTATACATTTTCGTTTCCGGCATGTTTTCAGCATAAAAAGAAGTCCTATACTTTGGGTCTTCAAAAAAAAGGAAAAGAAAAGTCGAGTAGCAAAATGTTTTGCCAGATACTTTTATATCGACAACAAACATTCGCTCGAGCGCGAGCGGCGATGACGTTGGAATAAACTTCTTTTCCCTTTGCAAAAAAAAAGAGAAGAAGCAAAGCGTTCAGAAGTCGGCGAATGATGAATGTGAGTAGTGTGGGTTCCACTGGCAGCACTCGTCGTTTAGTGCACATTTGTAGCGAGTGATTTATGAAGCCGTCACGTACTGAGCCGGCATACACCTCCCAACGCAATCCGTCGTCGTCTCCAACTGTCGCCAGTTGCCGAAAGAAAACGGCACAAACGGCGATGGCCGTAGAAGAGAGGAGAGCAGGGGGATCGCTTACAGAGAAAATCACAAAACACACGTTTGCTACGTGCAATGGAGAGAGCACTGGAAGTGGTAGCAGTAGTACACCAGAGAGTTTGGGAATTACGTGAAATGAGGCCACTAGTACCAGAAGTTGACTCTAGTGAAGGAGCTTAAACTCTATTTCTCGACTTTCGTTGGCCAACTGGAGCCTAAATTGGATGGCTGGAAGCTTCCAGTTCAAGGTTTTTTGCTCGATGGTCGAATGAGAACTCTAAGAGTCCTGTGCGGTTGGTTAGCTTTTTCGTGGGCGGCGGATTCGAAGCGACGAAAGAAATCAATCGCATACCGCCAGCCGGTATTGAGGTAGAAACAGAAAATAATAATAATCCTATCAACGGCCTGGTGTATGTGTATGGGATGCCTTCCACCATCCGGAGGACGCATGAGAACGAGTGAGGGAACCGTGCGAATCGGCGTGGAAGTGAAAGGGCAACGAAACGGAACGGAACACCGCTACACACTCTCTGGATGGCGGAAAAGCATCGTTCCAGGACTTGCTCGGTTGACTACCGGACGTTGGATTCGTTTGTGCTGGCAGCTGGTTTTTGTTGTGGGCCAGACATTTAAAGGTGAACCCAAAGCATCACTGCAAACGACAGCCACCAACCAGCCAGCCAGCCAGCCGGTATTGTATCGCTGGTTGGCGAGTTTTTTTTTCTGACACTACCGATATTCCTTCCTCTTGGTTGGTCTCACGGTGTCTTTCGGTTATTTTTATAACAACCAAACCGTCTCGTCCCTTTCCCGTCAAAAGCGACCTACATCTTCTTCTTTTTTCTTCTGCTTCTGCTCGATCGATGACAGGCCAGGGAGGTTCGTCTGTTCCACTATTACGATTTCCACAATCGCCCATGGACTGCCCATGGCTCTCTTGACGAACCACAGTACCTCCCATGGATCCCCGTATCTTGGGCTCTGAAAATATACCAAACCATACCACAGGGGCAGAGCCATTATTGTGGAATTCGAATCTCGTCGAAAGCTCGTCTTTCACCAACATTCTCCCCTCCGGGAACGCAGTTTGTCAACCTCCTCAACGCTCCACCGGGCGATGATGGCTAGGGCGAGATGAGCGAAATGAAACTTTACCAATTTCATGGTAAACATTAATTTTGAAATCAATTTCCGCCAGCAACGGGCGGGCGCGTTAGATGGCGGGTATCAGCTTACCACCGCGCTAGGTACCATAGCGATCGATTTGTCTTTCGACTTCTTGTGGGGGGAGAGGGCTATCGTCTAAGGCGATAGTGCCACCCGAGAGGAAACCGATCTCACTCGAAATGATTGACCACAATTGTGTTGCCGAATTTTCCGGACCCATCATCGTGTGACGTCGTACAAACATTGGTTGGTCATTATTAGTTGGAAAGTTTAATTTAAGAATAATACCATAAGATCCTTAACAGCGTTAGTGGCCAGTGTCTCTACAAGAACTTCATGTGAGAGATCTGCACTAGTAATCGATGGACTGTTTTGCAGATTCTCTTGGAACTAGCGAACAAAACACGATTTAAGGATCATAGAACATGAAAAGAGAACATTTGTGTCGTTTTGTTGAAAGAAAGCAAAGCAAAAGACCAACCTGCAGCGCTTTTCGGCACCCAAATCCGAATCCAAATCGTACTTCCGATCTGGCCCGGGAGCCCGCCGTGCTACTGGGACCTTCTCCTTCGCTCCTCCAAAAGGCGATAGCATAAACATTTAGTTTTATTGTGATTGTCAAGGGATGTTTTTCGGGCGGGTGCTGACGTTAGGTCAGGTCTTGGGGCTGTAAAATGTCTAATTATGAGCAGCGACCTATTCCCCTTTCAGCGCTGTGTGCGCGCGCTTTGGCTTCCGACATTTACGATACACTTCTTCTAACGTTTCTTCTCTTGTTTTCCTCTTCTTTTCCAAATAATACAGGCACGGGTGGACCGGCGATGGTGCACGTCGGTGAGGACGCACTGCTGACCTGCGTCGTGATGACGCCCTTCAACAACGATACCGTCCTGTGGCGCAAAGGACCGCACGAGATTCTGTCCGCTGGCATGAACCGGGTGACGGGCGATCGACGGATCAGCGTGCTGCATGATGATTGTGAGTAATCAGAGAGGGCTCATGAGGGAGCGGGGGGACCACTGAAACATTGAAAAGCTTTTTTGTCGCTCGCATTCACCGCGAGAAGGGGGCCAGTAATCGCTTCTCATTATCCGTCACCTCCATTCCATTCCAACTCCTGCCAATGGCGATCGTGGCGGATTCCCAAGACGCTAATGTCGATAAAGCAGGTTAACGAGGTGCTTTCCTCCCCTTTTTTTTTTCGTTGGTTGAGGCCAACTCAGGTCATGTTGCACCGCCGTTGGTTGGTAACACTTTCACCCGTTCGCCCATAAATGCCCCCCCTTTACAGAAACACAGAAACACACAGCCCCAAACTACCTCCCTTAGTTGCTCCAGGGCGACAAATGGCGTTCTCAATAATTCAGCAATTTAATTAAGAAACACAGAACATACCAATGGAGGAGAAGGAGAAGGTGACCGGACCGGTGAGCGACGGAGACCAGGGACAGAAAATGACAGGAAAAACAATGGAGGGTGGAAAAGGTGGGGGAGGAAAATGGCGAGCGAACACGCGTCCGCTCGGTGCGCTTCGCCGGATTCAAAGACATTCCTTGTGCACCTCTTCCACGGGGCGGGTCGCTTTGGAATGTGCCGTAAAAAGGGGGTACACAAAGGTAGCGCAGACTCGTCATTCTTTTTTTACTCGGGAGGTTGAAGGCCCCAGGATGTCCCTGGCATCCCTAGCGTCAGCAGCGGTGTGCGACGTCGCGAAGTGTTGCCAGTGAATGTAGAGAGGTATGTTGGCCACATTCCAGGGACCAAGGAACCGTACCGTTCGTTCCGTCGTCCGGTTTTGCTTAAGAGGCAGATTGCTGCTTCCTTCCTTACCGTCGTCAGCGACCACCAATACGGTGCCAACACGTTTCCTTCATTAGACTTCCCTCTTCCCTTTTTGCCACGGTCCCCGGCCTCGGTCTGGAGCACCAGGATCATCATCGCCAACATCATCACCATGGTGAGCCCCGACGGGCACAAACAACACTCGCTTAAAGAGTAAATAAAGTGAAAACAATTGAATTTAAAATGGGGTCGCGCCCGGGTTCCAACGCCAAACAGCACTCCAAACCGTCGACACTGTGTTGGTGTCGCTCGAGCACGATAACAATCTTTCCTAATTTTAATTAGAAAGTTTCGAGTAATTTATGCTACGTTCACTTATTAGCGACCGAGAGCGAGCAAGCGAGCGAGTGAGCGCCAAAGTTGGAGATACTTCCAGCCTCAGGAGCGATTATGTTCTAGGGCCCATGCTAAAAGCCTTCGGCCCACACGGTCCACAAAATGGCCACACATCGCTAGCTCCTCTCGGTCTCTTAACCCATCTGAAAGCAATTTAACTGTTTGGTGTATGCGTGCGGTGAACGGTTCGGGTGAAACTATTCCATAAACCGATACGCACCGATGGGCTGTTTCGGTTTCGGCTGCCACTATAGTGCCCCGCGAGGCTGGTGGCAGAAGATGCGATTTATTTGGATTTTCCCGGACGCCGGCTGGCGCTTAGCCGAAGTGCCCTCCTAATGGGAATCGTTAGGGAGGATGGAAAGGATGGCTACCGACGGAGACTTATTTGGCAATAAGACGCCGGCGAAACGCGGTGACAATGAGACACACAAGAAGTTATTGGTTGTGGTTTGGTGTCATTCGTTGCGAGGGAAATTACTCTCGCAATGTGCGAGAACAATGTTGAAGTCAGGGGGAAAACGGGACATATGCTGCGGTCACTACTGTTCTTCAAACATCTTTTGAACAAGATTCATAAAACAGAATCTCGCTCGTTGATCAGGAATGTTAATCTAATGTAGGATAAGCTATCTATTTATTGGTTAATTTTATGGAATTTTGCTTCATTTATCATCAAGCAGATAGCTACAAGTTGGGTAAATTGATGGATTAGTTGATAAAACTTTCATCAAAGCTATCTGTTTGATGCTGTTCGATTAACTAATCATCTAATGACTGTTTAGTGTTGACTCATGATAAATCTATGAGTTCAAAACCATACAAACCCTATCACTATAACTGATATTGTCTACTGGTGTATTTTCCCGTTTAGTATCAGTAGATATGAAGCACTTCACTAATGAGATAGTACTGTATAGTGTTCTGATGTGGTCGTTCGACAAATTTAATAAATAGTTCAGGACAGCATGCGATTGTCAGGATGTCATTCAGAAAATTGTGATTTGGTAATTAGTATTGTAGGATGCAAAATATATGGAGAGCATTTGAAGGGGCGCTAGGGTTGATTCTGGTATAAAGAGGCTAATTTATTGGCAATTTCTTGCGAAGAAACCGTTTAACTAAACTTTCTCAAGTAAATGTCATATTAAAGTACAACTCAAGAATATTTGATTCTATTTTGGGGAAGATTTATTAAAAACTTCATCCATGGCATCAAATTTAGAAAGACGTGTTTTCGAAAAGGTACTTTTTACGTTGCCCATCGTGGCTGAGTGATGGGTCATCAGAAAAATACAAATCGATATTCTTTTGATAGATTATAAGATTATCTAAATACCCCCATTAAGTTTTTGTTGAATTTCCAATGTATCCAATTTTGGCAGATTTTTGAAGTTGAAAAAATGAAGCTGTTCACGATTTTGCTTACAAAAACGAGTTATGCATAATTGTTTAAAATAAAATATCAGCAATTTGTCCTTAAGTGCTTAACCCTTAAGCGATTTTGCTTTCATTCTACACAACATTTAACAACAAAAGCCAGAGACTTCTTCAACTGCATGCAATAAGAAGGAAGAACTTTAATCAATTTAAGAAACGAGTCGGAATGCCGTTATCTCACCATTAACTTGAAGACATCAGTAACAGTTCCAACCATCAGCACTGCACACAGCCAACCAGAATGCAATACCACACTTCTATCGTAGCGGCTGTCCAAACCGACTGTTGCATTCCGCTTTTCTTTGCTGCGCGCGCTTTCTTCCTCATCGGATCGCTGGCCTGGCCCAAGGCATCGCATCGCCACTCTCTCAACTCAAGCGAAAATGAAGAGTGAAACCGACCCTGGTACGGCATGTCCACTTGACGCCCTTTTTGCTGGCGGTGGCGGCGAATCATTCATCAGTCACTTCACCGCTCGCTGGTGCTGGCACGCTCGGTGGCCCTTTCTCAAAAGGGAACAGAGAACATCAAAGAGTCCTCGGCAGCTTCCGCAGCCCGGCTTCAACCATCAGTGTGGTGTCGGCGAGCTGGAAACGAATTTCCTCTCAATGTCCTTTCGGGCGAAACGGACAGAGGGACAGACGACGCACAGACGAACGGATGAACGGGCGATTTGTCCAGTTTCCGGCTCGGCGGTTACCAAGGCGAACGAAGTGCAATTTCCCGTCCTAGCGACGACAACGACGACGTCGAAGCGGCAATCGTGTGGACAGAAGCGGAGCGTCATCCGGAGCAGCAAAAGAGCAGCAGCACTGCGAAGTAGACCGCCAGGACGCTATATCGTAAATCATCGCCACCGCGACACCATCGCCAGTAGCGTGGCAGCTTTGTAGAAATTCCTTTTTCTTTGCTATCCCTTAGTGGCTATCGGTTATCGGTAGTTGCTGGGGACAGTGTGGTCACAGGGTGGAAGCATTTTTATTGCCGATCTTATGGGACAACCGTTTCCTTCTTCATCTCGAATGCAATCGAAGTTCATCATTCATCTGCCCTTCTGTATGAATTGAGTTCTTGAACATTTCAATCGCTATCCAACCGCTCAAGGGCTGTGGGATGATTTTCCGTGCTCAGGGTGTTAGTAGCGCTTCGTTCTAGTATTTTAGTATTTACTTTTGTGAGCAAAAGACGCTACAACGTTGCACTGCAAAAGGAACGTGCTACAAATGGACCACGAAGTGTACCACGTACCGTTTAGCTGCTCTTCAGCGAAATGCTGCCCCTTAAATGCTGTTCCAATTCCATTCCTGCCATAAAGCCACACCGCAGACAAGTCACAGGTGCTGGTAAACCGGAACGCAAAGGGAACAGTGAACGCAGCGAAGAAACGTGCTGCAGAAAGCAATGCACCACAGGCCCACAGGTGATTAAAATGGTTCTGCAACCATGCAACGCCATGGTCCTTGGTCCTCGGTCTGCAAAAAGTCCTCGAAGAAGCCATGATGTGCACCCGTACACATTGTAACACCTGGATGATGGCCGGCGCCGTGTCTGTTCAAAGCACAAGAATCGCTAATTATTTTCCACTACCGACCGTATGGGAACTACCGGAGACTCCCAGCGCCGTGGCACGAAATGCCAACTCCAAGCCCAAGTCCTCCTCCGTCTGCTGGTCGGTAAATCGCAAACCCAACAGTGTTCACGGCACGGTGGGCTACATGGTTTCCGGAAACACGTCAGACACTTCAAACGAAATCACTTTTCAGCCACGCTACTCCGGCCAACCCCCGGCCACTGTGAAACGGAGTGAAAATGTGTGGTGCCCTAGGCTGCTCCCGGGTCTCACGAACCTTTGCTACACCGACTCCCATGAGTGTATGTGTGCCTGGACATCGTTCGTTCTACGGTGCGATTGCTTTTGCAACAACCCATTACCGGAAGCCATGAGGGGGGAAACGGGAGCTTTCCATTCCTCTTTCGTCTAGGAGTTAAGGTCCCTTCTTCTCCACCCCGTAAAAGGTAGAGAAAGCGCATGGGTGTGGAGACGTCTCGGATCTTTAATTTTCCTCCGAGCAACTCGCTCTCTGGCCTAGCTGCGGAGAAGGGCCGGGGAAGGGGCCAAAAGTGAAAGTTGAATTTCGCCAGCAGCCTTTTGATGTTTGAAGCGGCCTCCGCCAACACACAGAGATCATGTGTGGGTGGGCACAGTTGAACGACAGTTTTCGCGTTTTATTTATTTGTTTTCTTCACCCCACCATTTTCTCGTGGTGCGCCTGATCGGCGATTCTAGTGCCGAGTTGCTTCGGTGGTTTTTCTCTTGTTCTCTGTGCGGTTCTGCGTGTGTCTCCCTCTCTCTCTCTTTCTGTATTGGTTTTAATTTCATGTGCGCGTCGGAAGCAACATAAATGAAATTATCTGCTACATGCGGTATCGTGTTTCGGTGGTACGGCCACATTTCAGAATTCCGGTTGCCTTGCCGACTGACACCCGATGGTGTGGAATGGTGCTGAACGGTTGCTCTCCCGTCTCGCTGTTCCCGAATTTACTGACGGAGTTCAGTCGACACGAACGGAAACTCATTTTTCACAATCCCCATTGCTGGCACGTTCTGGATACGATAGGGCACAGTAACTGTGCGCATTGTTTACCTTCTTCCTAGTACTCGCGAATCCCCGAAACATTGTATCTTTTGCAGTTCACCCGAAACCGTCGTCGGTGAGCGATTCTCGTACCTTTTGATGATTGCAGAGTGATCCGTTTTTTTTTTGTTGGCTGA
The DNA here is from genome assembly GCF_943734665.1 of Anopheles aquasalis. Lineage (NCBI taxonomy): Eukaryota > Metazoa > Arthropoda > Insecta > Diptera > Culicidae > Anopheles > Anopheles aquasalis. The sequence continues at coordinate 21,972,116 of NC_064878.1, forward strand.
GCTGGATGGTTTCCTGGAGACGAGATAAAGGATGGTTTAATATTCGGTATTCCACTTCAGTGCGTGCTTCGGTGGAGATTGGGCGAGTTGCGTGTGATGTGAGGGTAATTTTTCATGCGCGATGTTTACGGAGACTTGTGCTGGACGACCGCGTGTTGTTGCACCTGTTGGTTTAGGGGATTTTTTGCATCAGTTACAGAATTTAATCGTGAGGTAAGGATTAGCAAACACTTTTTGCTACGAGACGTTTGCGAGCCAAAAAGTAGAACGAAATTATCCCCAGGGTGCCAAATCTTCTGCGTCATTCTCGTGGCCAATTCTCTTTAACTAGCGAGTAATATGTTGTTCTCTTTAACTAGCGAGGAATAACTAGCGAGAAATAAGTTTCTTTCAAGAGTACTGTGTAAAAGTTTTGAACCAATCGATGGAAAACTGACAATGTTATAAATTTTTGAAAATCCGCGTTTCATACAACGCTCAATACATAAAGGTGCATGCCTGCGTGGATGTAGTTTTTAATCAATCGTCCCCAAAGTACGACCAAATAATCTTGAAAAGTTGTTCATTATAATGGCATTTACGAAAACATATACAGGTAGATAGTTTTCTACAAACAAATCGTTAAAAATGAGCCGTTTTTGGACCGAATCAAAAGACTTGCCCGTTTAAGCGACGAACCAGGTTTGATCATTGATCAATTACAGTGGGACCACTTTTTTAACTTCGAAATGCTGAAGTTTTTAATTAGTCTTCCCTAAAATAGAAGCAAATATTTTTTAGTAGCAGTAGTTCAATATGGCATTCACTTAGATAAATTAAGTTGAATGGTTTCTCCACAAAAAAATGTTAAAGATAAGCTTTTACTGAACCGAATGAATCTTTAAAAATATTAGACTCTTGGAAAAATAAAACTTGAAATGAGAATAAATGGGATAACTAGAATATCCTGTGAAGAATAAATATGATTAAACAACAAAAAAACTATTCATTATGATACTGACTAGATGAACTTGGGAGCTAGTCTAAGTACACCACATAAGGAAACAGAATTGGCGATTCCTTTATCTGCATGCTAAAAGTTCATAAACGGCATGAACCTAAACATTTATAAAACGTAGAAATATGGCAAAAAGATTGCAACATCTTCATGATGCATTTTAGTAAAACTCATCTAATAGCAGAAAGATTCGGTCGAAAGACCGTCTTTTGACTCTTTTTTAACTTGACTAGCCAACAACAACAACAGAGAAAACCTAAGTACTTGAGCCACAAGTTTTCCGAATTTAATACCATTCCAGAAACATTTCCCACTCACTCTGCATCGTTCTCGCTAAACCTTCCGCCTGGTAAAAAGGCTCATTATGAAAGCAGAAATGCAGCAAATGTACCAAGGGGGGGGGGGAGTAACATTTCAATCAAAATTCCTCTCTGCGCTCTGACAATATTCTACGACCACGTTCTCCGTCCAGCGCACGGAATCCTCGACAACCGTCTGCAATTTCCATTTTTCATTCCACGAAGATTTCCGCGACGAAAGCACATTCCTGCTGGCACCACTCCCGGGTCGGATCGGTGACAGAGGAGCAATGTTACACTCGCACCGTTCGCAATGCTCTATTCGGGGCACAGGGGCCCTGCACAAGGGTCTAAACCATCCGAGCCAGGATACACTAACGAAGATTGCATTTCCCTCTACTCCACAGCTCCTTCAGGCCGCACACCGCTCGGTGGGGACGTTTGGGTGCTGCTAATTAAAGAGACACGCCTCAACGACTCGGACGTGTACGTGTGCGAGGTGAACAGTGACCCGATTGTTCGGAGCTTCCATCCACTGACAGGTAAAGCACTAGCGGCACTAGTAGTAGTAGTAGTAGTCACCAATCCTCCCTCCTATCGTAGATACGACAAGGATATAATGTTATTGCGTTGGATTAATTTTAAGTCGGTCGACGCTCAGCTCGAATCCGCGGGATCTTCTCGCGGCCATTTTGAAGAATTAATAATCCAAGGAACCGGTGACGTTCAACGTTCATCTAAGTTTATGCTCCACGGTTGCTCTCGGAAACAGACAACAGACAACAAACAACAACAACGAAGACGGAGACGTGAATTGCACAAAAACACTATCACGAAGGGCTTGACATGGCAGTACAGTAGTGCGAGGAGCTGCCTATCACGATAGTTCCCCCTTTACAAAGGATAAAGTTTTCTCGCGCGCGGTGTCTCGCGTGTTTCGTGTTGTGCCACAATCAACCGCGCGACATGATGGTAATGGCCGACGTCGCCCCGGATTCGCCAACGCACACCCGACAACTTTTTCCATTAAAACTGATTTCCTCCCGCAGGCGGCCGGATTTCCGGTAGCCTTCCTTCCACCCCTCCGCTCACTAATCCCCCACTCTATTTGTTTACAGTGCGCCAACCAAAGAAGAAGGGAGCGACGGCTTCCGGGACGGCTCGTAATGCTACGACGGTGACGACAACCACGCCAACGTCGTCCGCCGGTTCGTCACCACCGCCATCACCGGAAACAGGTGCGGCCGCCACGTCCGACGAGGATGGCGGTGATTCGTCGTCGTTCGATGCGTACACCGACTCGGAGGAAGAGGTCAGCGCGGACGGTGTCCCGCTGGTGACGCACGATTTCACCGACTGCTGCGTGGCCAACAATGTGTCCAGTGGGTGTATGGGTTTCTGTGTGCTGCACAACATTCTCGACGGATCGGCCGGCGTGGAGCCGGAGATGTGCGAGAAAGATTTCCCCGGCATCGTGCGCTGTATGGCGGACGGTCGTAACCATGTGCCGTGTTGTGTGGAGAAAGGCATTCCGGATCTTTGCCAGGATATGTGCCGTGGCGAGTACACCCCCTTTACGGATCTGCTCAAGTCACGCGTCTCCTGCGTACAGCACACACTGCCGGGGTTACAGTGCATTCTGGATAATATTCCGCGCCTTCCATCGGAACCGCAGTCGGTTGCCGTGGAACCGTTGACCGAGCGGTCACTGCAGGTGAGCTGGTCTGCACCGGAGAAGCTGGCAGCCAGTGTGACCACGTACCGCGTTGAAGCCGTCATGCTGCACTCGTTCGATCAGGACTATCTGGCGAACGAAACGGAGGCAGCGAAACAGGCGGAACCGATGTTGACGAGTAAGGTGCTGCAGGTGCCGGCGGGTCAGAAGAGCGCCGTCCTATCGGATCTGTCACCGTTCACTATGTACACTGTCACGGTGACGGCCATTAATGACCATGGTTCCAGTTTGCCGAGCACACGGATCCGGGCGTTGACGCTGGAAGGTGGTGCGGCCAGTAAGCAGACCAGCGTTGCCGTCGTACCGGTGCTGCCAGGTAGGTTGGGGGAGATATTGGGGAGCTGCGGTCATTGGTGTATTGGCGTATGTAGTCTATTATTTAGCAAGTGCACGACAGAGGACGCAATTCTTGGAAAAGGCTGCCTTGAGACTTGATGCGACAATCACTTCCTTGATTCAGTTTTAAAGCTTGATACTTCAGTTGACAATCTGTTTCTTCTGAGTTCTGAGCGAATGCTATCTACATTCCTAAGGCACACCTCAAACTCATATTAGCATTCGGGCCGCAATTTAAAGTATTAATCAGCCGCGGGCTATTTCATCACATAATTTGGAGGTGCATGACTTTATTTATTCAAAAATTTACTTTTTCCCACCTAAACCCAACCGGGGAAACGAAATGATGTAGCTCCGTTGCCGAAATACGGTAATGGAGGCGCCAGGTAGCCGGTAAAATTTGCACATTTGTAATCGAAATTTAGGTAAAAAACACAAATATCTACACCAATCAAATTGCTTATTTTCAAGAGGTGGTAAAAGAAATTTAAATCGCTAAATAACCCAAGGATATCAAACTCCATTATGTGGTGAATGTTGCAATGTTGAAAAAATGTTTCTTCGTTCAATTTTTCGAACACTACTCTGTCATTGCAGATGTGTCCAAACTTCAATTCCAGCATATGCATAAATCAAAATTACATGGAACATAAACTTAATTGGCCGCAGGCCGCACAAAAATAATTTGGCGTTTGAGAGTTTCAGACCCCTGCTCCAGATGGTATAGAAGATCATATTGATATTTAGTCGTGCTTGATAGCAAATATGAATGAGAATTATTGCATAAGATCATTTTTACATGCCCTATTTAAGCATTAATTCGCTTAAATATACAGATTATGACTACTATACTTTTTCCGTAAATATTCCTCCATTTCCTAGCCATTCAACTCGGAAAACCCCATTTCCTGAAAATTCAATTTGGCTCCAGCGATTCGACGTATCATTTTTCGACCAAAAGAAAGTATCTATTTATGATCTTCCAAAAGTTGTTCAATCTTATTGCCGCTTTTCAAGCTACGATGACAAAATTTTTTGCTAGATATTTTTCCACCGAAACGTTGATCCAATATTCCGACTTTAATATTTCAAAAGCCAAGCATCAGACCAAGGGAAAAGATTCCAAGAAAAGCGTTCGTCCTTTCACTCCACCCAAAAAAAAAAAGAAGCGAATTCATGCCAAACGTCCGGTCCGAGCGCACGCACTTTCCCGGAAAACCATTCACACCATGACCGACAATCGGGAACGCCTGCAATCGACCGCCTATACGGTGTGGTAGCTAATGGCTGATTCATGTTCTGGATCCAACGGCACGCGCACACGGCACCCACCCACACGCACACTAATTGAGATGGAAGCGCTGAAGCAGAAGCAGAGACCACCCCGGGATGCTCTCGGTGTATCTCGGAGTGACTGTCATCGTAAATTTCGGTTGGTCAGTCAGACGGTCATCATCACCTCCATCCACGACCACGAAACCCATCAAATCAAAGTCAATCCCAGTTTTTGGACTCTTCACTTTTCCCCCGAAACCGAGCCGCGATGATGCGCGATCACGGAAAGGATGGATGATGGCGATGGGCCTGTCAAAACACCATCAGCAACCCGGGGTGCGTGATGCGATGGACACTTCCGTACACTCGGAATAACTCCGGAATCGATTATTTATCCATTTGTCGCGCCTTCCTGCCAGTGCTCGAAACGATTGCACGACTCTCGGACATCCAGCGAGCGAGGGCAACAAATGAAAAATACTTCCGCACAACGGCACGACTCGATGCCACCTCGGCCAGCCCCCGGTGAACGCCGCCGGAGATCAATTTATATTTCAATTACTTTGCGCCCATTATTTGGCGCGAGGATGTCGAAAGTTTTGCGTGCCGAGGTCGCCACATCCGGTCCGAATGCGCTCCCCGTCCCGCCCCGCGGTTGTTACGTCAATTCAACTTTCAAACCAAGCCAGCCAGGCCACTCTGGCCAGGACGAGCTTAGGCTAATGTTTACGATGTTCTGCTTCTTCATTTGCTTTCGCTCACGAAGAACCATCACCATCATATTGGGGGATTTTTTTGTTTTTCGCGGAACTCCAATTAGGAACGCATTCGTTGGGTTCATGTACTTCTGGAAGAGACCAGCGGGCGGTAGAAAAGTATTTCAGTAATTTATGAACTGAACTGTCAGCTTTATTGCGATTGATTGACAGTGGAATGATGTCATTAGTTTGTTTCTTTTACTTCTCGTTGTTATTATGCTGTCTTATCACTTTTTTTCGTAGATGTTTTCGACAACAATTGACTAAAATTAGTGACTGATTTCAAATTCCCTTTTTTGTATTTTTGTCTTTTGATTTACTGGCTATTGATCGAAATTTGCAAATCTGCTTTTGTTACTTTCCTTTCTTTTTTTGCTCAGTATTCTTTTGCTATCGGCTTGTTGTTTCTGAAAGTATTAACAGTGTCATTGTTTCAATCTAAAGGTGAAAAATATATTTATGGACAATCTATCACATTTGGACTGTTTCCGCATGGTTTTACAATTTTTTAAAACTATTTTAGATTGAATATCATAAACATTTACGAACAATCATATCAAAAAATAGTAAATGATTCAGGAGAGTCGCTGCAACAGCTTTGTTTGAAGTTCTGAACTCATAATCAGTGCAAAACTCATTCGTATGTGTTGCCTACCCCATGTCCCTCTTCTGCTCCTCTCATTTCCAGATGTCCGCGGCTGCTGCATGAAGAAGGGCATCACCCACCGGACCTGCCTGGACAAGATGTGCGACCCGGTGAAGGCAGACTTCACCGAAGTCCCCGACCTAATGGTTTGCGCCCCGTGGGCCAACATCACCTTCGCATGCCTCGCCAACAACATCGACCACACGCCGTGCTGCAAAAGCCGTGGCATCCCCGAAGGTTGCCTCTCGTTCTGCTCCGGCACCGTCAAAGCCATCAACTTCAACTACTTCAAGTGTCTGCAGTACATGTCCGAGTACAGCAGTTGCCTGCTGCAGGGTTACGGTGTACTGTCCGGTCCTCCCTCGAAACTGAAAGCCCCCCTAATCGCCAGCCACTTCGTAGTGCTCGAATGGAAACCCCCAAAGATCCTTCCAGACACGGTAACCGCGTACCATCTGCACTTCCGCAAGCTGGGCAGCGGTGAAGACTACACGGTGATGGAAAAAGATCAAGCACCGGTGATCGTAGAAGACCTGGAAGCCGCCACTTACTACGAAGCGTTCGTCGTAGCGGTTAATGCCCACGGTAAAGGTGGCCCTTCACCACGGCTCGTCTTCCAAACGAAGCGCGACACCTCGATGGATGTGCCGCAGGGCACACACTACAACATCTCGGCCTGTTGCCACGCATCCGGACTGTTGCCCCAGTGTGCACCGCTCTGCAGCTACGACGCCAAGATGTCGGACATTCAGAAGCTCGGAAATACGTGCCGCGGGCAGATCGGTACGATCGTACGGTGTAGTGCCGGTGGCCGTGATCACACCTCGTGCTGTGCCCGACGGGCCGTGCCACCGAAGTGTCAATCGTTGTGCCGTGGAGTGATCACCAGTTCACCGACCGACTGTCTACCGTACGCCGGTAACATAATCCAGTGTTTTGAGGAAGGTATCGGCCACATACCGGCACCGGTCGAGGATTTGCACGTCACCTCCGTCACCAACACGTCCATCTCGTTGGCCTGGGTACCGACGGAGACGGAGACGGAACCGAACAGCAACAGTAACAACAACAACAACAACACCAGTACGGACAACCGGCCCCTCGGCTATCTCGTGCAGTACGGCAAGGTCAACAACATGACCATGTACGAGACGGTGATCAAGCTGGAACACGTAAGTCAAGTTGTGTGAGGGAGGAGGAAGCGATCGCCCCCGGAGAGATGTCGCTACCAGTTCCAGTTCCGTCTGTTGTTATCGGTCAATTTCTTACCTGCCTCTCTCGCTGTCTCTCTCTCACTCTCTCTCTCTCTCTCTCTGGGTCAGGAACTAAACACCACGGAAACGGACATCGAGCTGAAAGACCTTGAACCGAAAGCCCTCTATCGCATCACGGTAGTGGCCCGGGGCGAGTACGGCACGTCGTTGCCCTCGTCGATGCTACTGATCAACACTTCCCGTACCGAGTCGGCCAGCACCGTGTACGGGGCACCGTCACCACCACACTCACTGTCCGTATCGGCACACAGTGCCACCTGGATAACGGTGTCATGGCAACCGCCCGAGTTCTCACACCCGCACGAGTCCATCACCTATCGCGTGATCCACAAGGTGGCCAACAATTACACCGTCATCGATACGCGGTTGCTGTGGGTACGGATCAACAATCTGCTTCCCAACACGCAGCACATCGTGTACGTGGTGGCGATCGGTGCGAAGGGAACGAGTCTTCCCTCGGAAACGCTCGTAGCCTGGACCGATCCGGCCCTGCCAGCGTACGTGGACGTAAGTAGAACGTTGTGTCGGATGTTTTTTCCTGGCCGCGGAGCGCCTCGAACTTGGTTCATCATGATTTGTACCGTTCTGACTCTCAGCCACCGACGGTACATCCATCGGATATCATCTCCGAGGGTGGTTCGATGACGATCCTTTGCCTAGCGATGGGTAATCCGGCGCCCACGATCTCACTGTACGTGGGGGGGCATTTGGTGCGGCAGGATACGTCACGCCATATGATCACGGTGATCCACAACGTGACGACGGATATGGAGCACATTTCGTGTTACGCCGACAATGGTTACGGGATACCGATGCAGGCTGCCAAGAAAGTTAACATCAGCTGTAAGTAAAGGAGTGGCCAAGAAGGTGTCCAACAGAAGTCTTTACAGAACCTGTATTCAACGCCATTACAGTTGCGCCAAGAATTCAAGCATCAGGTATTACGGTGGCGTCGGTTGGCGAGTCCGTAGATCTCAAGTGTACGGTCCGGGCAAGGCCCATCCCGAAGACGATGTTCTGGCGTGATCACGATGGACGTGTCCCGGTGATCCAGGGCGGTAACTACGATATGTCGATGAAGAATGATGTTGATGTGAGTTTGAGTGCGCGCTCTTGTCGTTTGTCGATTCCACTTCATGCCACTTCATGATCTCCACTCGCAGGACAACTCACTGTACGTGATGACACTGACGATCAACAAGCTCGGTGCGCAGGACGTAGGGGATTACTTCTGTCACGCCGAGAACGCGCTCGGTTCCTCGACCCGTGCCGTATCGGTACGGATCCGGAATACGGCCGCCTCTTCCAACATTTCCGAGTGTTGTGCATCGCAGAACGTTTCGGCGAGCTGTATGAGTGCGTGTTCGTTCTACATTGACATTGAGAGTGTGATTGATCGACCGGAGTGTATTGTGGACTTCGATAAGTTGATGCGCTGTGCGGCCGATGGTTCGGATCATCGTGGATGCTGTGCTTCGAAGGATGTACCGCGGCGGTGTTTGAACTGGTGCCGTGGGGAACCGATCACACCGCCAGGGATCTGTGCGTTGACGCATACGCGCACGATCGTTGGTTGTTTCCAGGAGAACCGCGATCGGCTACCGGGACCACCGCAGAACCTGAAGGTGCAGGTGATGAGCGATGAGGAGGTTCTTATCAGGTGAGAAAACACAATGGGAAATGGAATGTGTTCCTGGAAAGCTCATCTCGATTGTTACCTCGATGCAGGTGGGATCCACCGACCAAGAATCCTGCGACCGTCGAGGGTTACCGGGTGTTCTGGCACGATCTGGAGCCGGTGAGCGATAATCTGTCGAACGTGATCAATGGGCTGGCGACGAGCCGGCTGGACGCCAAAGAGACGAGCATCAAGCTGGAGGGCCTGAAGCCGAACGTCATGTACGAGCTGGTGATCAAGGCCGGGAACCATCTGGGGGCCAGTGTGCTGTCGGAACCGTTGCGCTTCACGCTTGGTGATCATCATATTACCAGCGCTTCGCACACCTCGAATGCGGGTGTGGTGAGTGGGATTATTGCGGGGCTGCTCGCGATCGTACTGGCCATTGCGGCGATCTTCATCGTTAAGCGACGAAAGTTTGGCCAGAAGCAGGCGAATGGGGGCGTTGCGTTCGAGAATCCGAGCTATCTGCGCGAGATGAA
>NC_064878.1:21984095-22011595 GCF_943734665.1 Anopheles aquasalis
TAGTGGCATGTGTAACATGCCTTCTCATACACCCACTTTACACCCACAGCTTAGTTTAATGTAAAACGCAACATAGTAGCACGCCTAGCGGCACCTCGGCACCGGCCGGAATGTATCGCCAGGCACCAACACTCAAATGAAACACGGAACACATGGTCAGCGAGGCTGGCAAAAAAGAGAGGGGACCCGCTAGGAATCCCATTTCAAATGCACAAAACACACGGAATGGATGGCGCGTGGCGGGGCAAGTGGAGTGCAAAGTGATTGTAGTTTTAGGGAAAATGAAGGAAAGAGTTCAATCGATGACCACGCATGTACCAGGGCTGGTTATCGAGAGCCAGGCAAAAAAAAACGGTGCAATAAGCACCCAGCAAATGGGTGGGTAAGGAAGAAAAATGGACATCCGTTGCATACTTTTAGCGGGAGGCGCACGATGACGTTTGTACTATAAGGAGGGAGTAGCGAGTAGCGTCTGAGGGGGGCGGTAATCCCTTGTGAACATGTATTATGTTTTCGAAGACGACGAGAGGTCCGGTTGGACTGGGGAAGAGGAAGCGAATGATGGCGTGATGCAGTGGATTGAAGCAATAAATTTGAGGATAGTTTTTTAATAAAAAAAATGTGAAAAAATATAAAATGAAGAGGAGCGGTGTGATGCGGAACTGATTTGGATATCACGAAACATTGAGACGAGCGAAATGGGTAAGTGTTGTTGGTTGTTTATTTCGATTGACACAAAAGAACGATGAACATATTTTTCCTCACTTTTATATGATGTGCCTCAGTTACTTTGACGCCAATTGTGTGGTTATACTGAGATATTTCGTAGAAACATTGACACGGACTTATTAAAGATAGTTTTGGATAAGTCCTACCCTTTTTTTTAATTTTCTATGCAATACTAAAATGCTATGTGTTCTAAACGAATAATGATTTAGAAACAATCGTACTCTCCATTCTCTCTTCAAAGAGTTTATCCTCATTCGATCCGCTGAATGGCTTATTTGGTTTTTTCATAATTTACTCAATTAAATAACAATAAATATTGTGAACAATATGCCATTTTTGCACGATCTACTTGTGCTTGGTTGAGGAACTGCTTAACCTTTGCATAAACAGGTTGAAGATTGATGATATACCTGCAATGCAATTCAACATTTCAACATTTACCACGGAATGGATTGTGAGATTCCTGCGTTATTTAGCGATTTTAATTTCGATTAAAAACCCCCGAAAGTACCGGCTACCTGGCGCCTCCATCATCGGGTTTGGGCAACGGAACTACATCATTTCGTTTTCCCGGCGCGGTGACCATTTTTGGAGAGTATCCCTACCTCTCTGGCACTGTTGGTGGGAAAAAACAAATTAAATAAAACCATGTACCACCAAATTGTGTGGTGAAATGTCCCGTGGACTGGCCGTTACTTTCTTCTGCGGCCCGCAGAAGTCAATGTTGAATTTAGTTTGAGATCATCGCGATCGAGTATATTTTAATTCACTTCTTAGTTCACAAAATTAGTATAGTAGAGTGACGAGGCGACGCGAATAAAAGTATATTCTCGATCGCGGAGATCTCGAACTAAATTCAACAGCAACATTTCTGACAAACTACTTCAAGCCATGTTTGGATTTATTTTTCAACTGTTGACTACTTGTTTGGTACTAATATTTTACAAAAAAAAGGGCTCCTACAATATTTCTACCAGATTTTGTTACTAAAAGCACTCGAGTTCTCCAATATTTCCACTTATAAGAAATTTATTCATTCAATTTAATACACCTAACTCTCTACATTCGATAAAAGAGAAAATGTTCTCATTTGAACAGAAAATCTGCAATCTCCCTGTGCTATAATAGCTGTGTGCACATCATTTTCAACCTGGCACATCGCAAAGCACCACAGTTCAATTGCAAGCACCCGCGAAGAATCATAAAATAGCGAAATCGACAAATAATCAAACACACGCCAATGCACCGTTCTCCAACTGCAGGGAGTCCAATATGACGTGGTTCCTGCTTTACCTGAGCAGCCAAGAAATCACCACAACAACGCCATCCATCTACATGGCAGCGTCCCGTCCCCGGTCAGGGCATCAGTCATGCAGCATTGTGATGCGCCCCTAGAACTGCACGTCAAGTGGCAATTCTCGTCTCGAAACAATCCAACCGTGGTAATCGTATACCGTGTGCAATGGCGCGGATTGGCATTCGCCTCTTTTCCTATTCCTCCTCCATCTTGCATACGCGTCTGATAACAATCAACCAACAACCCCGCCGGCCTGACTGGCGCAACATCTAGACAAGTCCGGAGATGGATGCATCGAAAACCATTACGTCGGTTGTCTACTTCCGAATGACGAGCTGAATTTATCGTCGTCATGTTCCATTCCCGGTTGCCGGCAGAGAATTGTTTAGAAAAAGTGTCCTCTCAAGGACTGTACCGGTTTCCCTCCCAAAAGTCAGTTACCATGGACTCGAAAGTGCACTCCCTGTACTGTCCGAGAGCATGTTTGCGAGGAAGAAGGAGCTTGGAGTTTTGTGAAAGTTTCAAGTCAAGAAACTTTGCTCCGACCAGAAGTGATGAAATGCAAAACCAAAAAGGAAATGGTGTCGTCTGCGTCGGGAAGTAGAAAAAGTTGAGTTCCACCGGAAGCATCGACCAGTTGCCCACTCAGACGCTGCCTCATATGTGGCGGCGGAAAATACCCTCCTCCCCCACTCCTCCCGAGGGAAACTTTTCTCTCAACAAAATCGAGGCAAAAGTGCTCATCTCGGTGACGGGGATTGCTTGCGTCCTGTGGACGGATAGTGTTATCATCGGAGAGCGTTTTTTTCTCCATTTTTTTTTAGTATTTTGTTTTGGCCTTTGGCATGCAGCAGGAGCATCCACCTTCGTTGTCATGTGTGTTTTCATATTTTGTGCTCGGATGGTTTTCCATTCATGTTTCCAACCAACCAACAGGTAGGGTTAGGGTACGGGGCGGTGTTGGTGGCATATTTATGAGTCCCGTATGCGTGTGTCTGTGAGCGTGTGCGTGTGGTTTCTAGCAGAAATACAGTTTCTAGTTTCCGGATAAAAGTATTACCGGCTACACCAGGGCACAGCTGGTGTCTGGGAAAGTGTGAAATTTTCGTCGAAAAGTTTGGCTACGGATCGTGACATCCGGTAGCCCAGTCTGTTGACGACTACAACGACTCGGGCACAGCCTCAGCCCATCTATCCATCAGGATGGTCCCGGTTGTTTTGTGGCGGGATCAGCCTGAGAGCAGTTGTTGTGGAATAACGGAGAATCGGAAGAGTTTCCGCTTGAACTTTGAAACAAGTGAAAATGAATATTCTAAATCGGCTCAAGTGAGCGAGTGAGTTGCTAAACATTCAAAACCATTTCTCACCTATCACGTATGAGTGGACATTCGTTGTCCTTTTTTTTTTGTAGTTCAACAAAAATAATAAAAAAAATAAAAATTCACATCAGAACCGCAACCGCAATGGGGGTCTCGAAAACCACAAACTACATACCAACTACGGCAACTCAAGTCATCCGAAGAATTGTCCGGAAACCGATCAGCATTCCAATGCAACGCCGCAGAACAACCAGCAGCTTGCATGGATACCAACGATCAGCGGCCTGCTGTGTGGTGCTCCACGAACTTTCCTTCCCTGCATCCAAGTAATCCTCGCTGTGTAATGCATCGTGCGGTGCAGTACCACCAACTGTTGAAAAGCGAGAAATTGCCATCGACGAACAACGAAAAACTCGTGTACCGAGCGATATATCTATTTCCGTTTTCTTTCCCGGTCCCGGGTAATGCTTCCGCCAACTACTCTTGGCTGAGAATAGAGATTGAGCACGTTACGTGTCGTTCCAGGTGAAATTGTTCTCGCTTCCGATGGCGGTGGTAAGGTTGGTGGAACGCGCAAGTGTTGTTCCAAATCGAAAACTACTTTTGCACAGGTCCGAGTGCTAACTACCGGTCGGTCTGTATGCACCGGAACAAAAGCCCGAGTACAGTTCGAGAATAGTTTTAGCGAGAAAGTTTTGATTTTGTTTTTTAGTTGGAGTTCTAAAGTCGAGTTTTAACAAAGCAAATTGAGCGGTCAACTAGATGCATCCTACAAGCGGAACATCGCATTGTGGTGCCTTCATTCTGTCATCCACTGTACCACTGTCCCGGAATCGAAACTGTCTTGGAATGTGCATCTACCTCACCAACGAGAGGACGTGTTGAAAGGAAACAAATTCCGAAAAACTCCGCTCCGATCGGAAACAACCGAAAGCATCAGCTGCACCACTTCGTTCTCCTCCGACAACAGGTGAGAAACGTGTTCCACGGTGAAAGGGTTCCGGGGTACTACTTACAATCGCAACATGCTTTTTTGGGCCGCAATATGTTCTCCAGTGGTGACGATGATGGTGATGGCGACGTTGCGGTGCCCCGACACGTAGCAACCGTATTCTACTTCGGGTACCTTTGGGTTAGCTTGGAAGGTATAGGGATGTGCAAAGTGATGCTTCTTCAATCGATATGCCAATTTTGGGGGCGAAAATCTGTGAATCGATCACCGTACGTGAGTCCGAGGTTTGATGCGGGTTTTGTAGCTGCGGAGTGTGGTATTGGATCGATTCATTTTTTTGTCGTTTCGTTACTTTGTTGCATTTTATACAGATTTTATATTACACACTGTCTGAAAACATAACAAGATAAATACCCTTTTTTGGTACTGTTGTTCGTTATCTAATCATTCAAAATTTATTTGTTTTCATGAAATCAATTGTGATGGTGCTCTTTTGTTTATTTTCATGCTTTCAGTTAAATTTATCAATTTTGTACAATTTTGTTATACGTTTAATTCTTCACTGTTCTGTTTTATGTTGCTATAACATGAAAAGCAACATAAAACATACTTTATTTTCAAAATCTGAATTTATTTTATCAGACTGTCTGTAGTTCATTCTTTAATTGGCTTTCTGTCTGAGCGGCCATTAACTTTTTGTTTATTAAAAACATTTGAAAAATTGCAAAGTTTTATTTCAATCTTGCCCTGATACATGTTTTGTAGTTGATAGTTTAATAGTGAAGGCGCTAAATTGACTGTCGAAACATTGACAGAAAATCTCAAGTCAATTTCTAGCCGGGTTTAACAACGTAAAGATTGCAGAACAATCAATTTGTATTATTCAATCAACCATAGCATATTGTGACTATTATTAACGATAAATATTGCATTGCATATTGATTAGGGCATCCTTCGCTTAGCGATAACATAATTTGTTTTTCACTATTGCTAGTTTTCCCAATAATGTTTAATATTTATTTTCTTCTTTTAGAATTCATCTCTTACCCTTTGCACCTCCCCCCCCCCCCTCCCCCTAAGAACCCTTTGCATTCAAAATTAATTTTAATTGCCAGCTAAAAACTATTTACCGAACGCTAACAACCTTAACAAGGTTAACTTCCGCATGTAGCAACAATTATGTTAAGCTTTTTTTTTATTTTAATTACTTACCCAACTTTCCACCACTAAGCACTATGGCACGCTAGTCGGTTCTGCTGCTCCGATGTGGTCCACCATCGGCGACGCGTCGCACAAGCGCTCGGTGTACAACGCTACGTTGCGTGCATGATGCATGCATGATTCCTGCTGTTGTGCTGTAAATAATAAATTCAATTAATTCACTTCCCGTCACGTACGAGGCTGATGAAATGAGAGCCAAAAGCCCATCAAACCAAGCACGACCGCAACCGCTACCGCCACCGGTCACAACCGTGCAACCGTGTGTTTGGACACATCCGAAAACCACCAGAACCAGGAGACACCAGCAGCAGCATGGAGCAGGGAGCAGGAAGCATGAAGCAGGAGGGATTCAATATTTGCCCAAGAGTTTTGCTCTTTATTTGTTTCCGGTTTTTCCTACTTTCCCTGCACCAACCACACATACACGGACAGACACGTACGGATGCGCTGGTGGCACGGATACACGCTGGCCGAAGCAATTTAATTTGTTAGCTTTCAATCATGATCAACTCGGTCGTTCTTTCAACTCGGTTGCCTCGGCTTGTGTCGCTCCCGGTTCCGGACTGGAACTAATCCCCAACTCCCAACGTTATGCCACATAAATCATGATCATTCGAGAGCAATCTTGACAAAGTCGACCCCCGGGCGACTAATCTGCATTCAATGATGTGTTTGCGTACCGTGTGCTTGGTGTGCCTGGTGTGTGTTTGACTCTTAATCCGTTTTTAATGATGGTCAGTGGTGGTGGTGAAACGGATTAGCGACCCATAATTGTTGCATAAAATGTCCGCGGAATGGACTGAAATGGCGAATGGCTTTTTGACGGAATCGATTGTTTGATTGCTGGTTTGTGTCCGTCCCCGGTAACAAGAGAGAGAGCGAGCTAATCAAAATCAAGCCTCGAACACTGCGGTGTTGTTATTGGGACAACAAATTTGAATGTTTATTTGTTTCCTTTGTTTGCTTCACAGGAGCAGTTTGAGCAAATATTTACCTTGCCATCGCTCGAGCCGATGCTAGGTGGTGACAGGATTGAATTGGTGTCCTCCGATTCGGGCTCGATTTGTTCGGTAAACAGCCATAGACCTTGCCGTGCTGTCCAGGAATTAGTGCATAATCGTGCAGATGCAAATTAGGTGGCGGATGACTGTTTTTGATGGAGGCGCATGGTGGCAGCGTCCCTAGCGTGCATCACACCGCCTACCAGGTGTATGCATGTGAAACCGACCTTTTTGTTTTGCGAAAAACACGCGTTTATTCTGGGAAAATGGAGCAACATTTATTCTCCAAAGTAATGGCAATTGTTAGCTACACATTTTAACCATCTCTCAGGCAATTTATGGATGTCTTGCCACATAAAAAAACCGCCAATCTATTGTATTGAACCAATCACCCATGCATTTTTTTTTCGTAAAACCGGAAGCGCTGCTCAGCCATTACTTGTCCCAACGGTGCAAATGAATGTCTGGTGAGTAAGCCGCAGGTGGTAATTATTTCCAATTAAGGCTTTGTACCGTGTCCTTGGCCAGTATTCCTCGGTATGGTAGAGCATTTTCTACGAACAAAATCGCTCCATTTTTATGCGTTCGTATATTTCGGTCCATTTCTTCATAAGTTTGGGTTCAAAATTGATTCATTGTTGCTTGAAAACATTGTCATTAGTAACCGTTTTGCCCAATAAAGGCCTACAATTTGGGGGTTTCTAACATTTCCGCTGTCGCTGGTTGCGATCCTCGTTTCTTTCATCAAAATCACCACTTTTAAAATTTTTAAACCACACTTTGCACTGTGTTTCCGTGAAAGTATGCTCACCATACACTTCAATAAGCATTTGATGTGATTCTGTCGCCCATTTTTTTTTCAAATGGACGCAGAAAATCAACGATGTTGGGATCGCATAGTCTTACAAACTATGCGATCCCAACGAAACAACCAATTCCGTACTCAATAACAATATTTGTCACAGTTTTAAATCAGAAAATTTGCGCACCGATTATGTTTAACGGATGTCTAATGAAAAAAATAAAACACTTACAATGGCTTAACATCTCCATTTGGCGTAGATATAGCCATTACAACACCGGATAGGGCGGTTTCATATGCACGGTACCTGGTAAAAGATGAAGGTGATGTGAAATTTTCTATCCTGCTTGTTGCCGTTTTGTTTTTGTAATGACTTTCATTAATGGACCTTACTCCTGTTGCAACCGAATGGAAGCTACTGTTCACTGAATGCTAGCTGAATCGAAGGCTTCATTCCACATTTGCATACACCGCATGGACTGCTACGGAAAGGGGGGGGGGGGGGGGGGACCTCAGACACAGAACCATAAAGAGGGTGCGAAGCCCATAAATCAGCGAATCAGCTAGAGAAAGGCGCACACACATAATCGATTCACGGGAAGCGCACGGAAACCGAATGATTACCATCGACCATCGACAATGAATTTTCCGTTTCCGGTCCATCCTCCATCCTTCTCCCCAACTGGCACTAGATCGGTCCCGGTCTCGAGGGAGTGTCCGACAACCCAAGCCAAGCCACTGGGCTGACTGTGGTGGCACCGCAGTAGTAGCACCGGAAACGGAAAAAGCCTTTGCAAAACGAAAGGAACTTAATGTGACGGCACATAATGGCGAGACACAGTCGCACACACCCAGGGCACCTTAATATAGGCGCACTCTACGCATCCGGGAACAACAATTAACCTTTCGCAGTGCAGCGACGGCTTTTAAGCGGATTGTCCTCGCTCGCTCGCTTGCTCGCTCGTTCGGCTTCGTCTGGAACCGCGCGAGTTGAGCGAGCGTCCCGCGTAGAATGTACTTCCGTCTGGTGGTAGGGTGCAGAATCCATATTAAATTAAGCATCACACACTCCCGGAGCAGGTCCGTGGCCGAAGAACACAAGCGCAACACGAGGACGAAAGGGCTTCGAGAGCGACGTAAAGATTGATGGTGTTGGCCCTCCGTCGGCACCAAAAAGGGGTTGGTGGTGTCGATGCAATGACTGCAGCACCCATATACGCAGCATGCAGCTGCAGAAAAATGGCGCATTCCGCGCCTGCATGCGGCCTGCTGCGACGATGCGGTGCTCCCTGGTGGATGGAAAGAAATCGAACAATATAAAGTGTGCCATGGCTCACGGTTGCGGAACGGATCGGCTCCTCTCTCTCTGGTGTGAAGCGATTGTTAAAGTTACGGAATGGAGTCACGATGATTCGCGTTGGTGCCCCTTTAATGCCGACGACAAAGTGTCCACTTAAAGCCGCTTCCCTCGGATTGGTCGCGGTGTGTTACAATTTTGACAAACACCTTAAGCTAGCCTCGACCCACTCCAAAAAGGTCAACGCGAGTGTTTCAGGCTAGTAAAGCCTAGCGGGATTAAGGAATTAGAACACATTCGGATTCCCCGGGTTTGGCCGACAGTAAATGAATCCGAAATGTCGTGTCGCCCGGCCGATGGGCCAAGGAAATGATGTGCGAGTATCCTTCGTCAGGCGAGCTGAATGACAGACAGGCCACCCGCTAGACATACTTCCATAAATTATGTACAACTATGCGCCATGCCATCTGCACACTGTCGCACCTCGCAGTCAGTTAGTAGCGGGATGTTGCCAGGACATGCCACGATTACACCGTGGCAATGGTGTGCCTGCGAGAAAGGATTATTCGGTTTTCGGGGGGGGGGGGGGGGGCGGACGATCGAAACAGCCGGTTTCTGTGGTCCTTTCCATTTTTTTGGTCAAACAGTTTGTTCGAACGTACGGAGTGAACCAGCAGCTCTGCGTGTGCTGAGCGGAAGTGTTTACAGGAACATTAAAAAATCGATTTCGGCATCCTCGGGTCGGTCCGGTGTGCCATCCGATGGTCAGTCAGTTCGGTGTGGACCGGTCCATGGAGCCATGCTCCATGCCCTGTTTGCTTTGTCTTTCGGTCGGATCATCACGGACCGGAAAACGGGTGCAAACGCGTCGATAAGCTGGCCGCTGCTGCTGTTACTGTCGGTGCAACAGATTGGCAGCATGAAGGGTGCGCTCTCGCAACCTTAGGACGTGGCGTATGTGTTTGTGCTTTGGAGCGGCAAATAGTCAAACAATTCGTTTATGGCCTGTGATAATGTTTCACTTCGCTTTTGGTTCACTGTTTGGAGAGGCAAAGTTAACGCACAGATTGCGATTGTGTAGCCGATAGTGTAGCGAGTGCGTGGTTTGTGTATTTGTTATGAAGACGAGAGCTTATTGGACATTTATATTTGTTTTTCTAATTTTTGTAGTAGTTTGGCTCAGTCTTCAGGCATCAAATATACAACTAGTTGTTGTAAGTTAGAAAGTCCTCTTTTTTTGGTTTTAATATAAATTCCTGTTATGGAACTGCTCAGCATCGTACCATTCAATTTATACATTTGTAGTCGTCTACTGAGTCCCAGTAAAGCTATTTTCGCATAAATTTCTAGATCAATAATATTTGTTTAGCTATATTGATCACCTTTCTCCTACACTGACCAACGAACCTTGAATGCACCACGTGCACAGATCGCATTATGGAATTCCTGATTAGAATTTAGAATTATACAAAATTTATAAAAGTGCATAAACACCAGTGCACCAACAATAACACTCAATAGAAAAGAGGGCTACTAATGAGTAAAAACTTCCTCTAAATCACGTGCTGGTTCAAAACGTAACGGTTCACTGGTCTTATTCAAAATGTTCACTGAGCTGAATCTGTCATAAGTGACAACTGTCGTTTTCCTTCATTTTTTTTGTGACCGTTTTTGACAGTTGATTGCTTTCGTGTCAATAACAGCTCGGATTTGTCGCCGGAAAAATTGCCAGGTTTTCCAGGATAATTTCGGCCTTCGTTTTTGTTTATCGCGCGACGGTCGTTCGCTAAAAACACTGCCGAACGAACGCCAGGCTCCGCACCGAATCCTTGTGGTGCGTCACTAGCAGACGGTCGTGCGCTGTAGCTTCCTTCTTCTCCGAGAAACCCGGCAACACTCCACTCGCACAAGATGCACACGGTTATGACTCGAGGAAACGCTATCCTGGCGTACTCGCTCAGTGTCCTGTCCTTCCTGACCTTCTGCTGCTTCGCCTCGACGTTCTTC
This sequence comes from Anopheles aquasalis, assembly GCF_943734665.1. Taxonomy (NCBI): domain Eukaryota; kingdom Metazoa; phylum Arthropoda; class Insecta; order Diptera; family Culicidae; genus Anopheles; species Anopheles aquasalis. The sequence continues at coordinate 21,994,721 of NC_064878.1, forward strand.
TACGATTACCGAACGGACGCCAAGATCAACACGGTGAAAGTGCTGGTGTAAGTCTTGCGGCGAGCGGTCATCTGTTAGGGCCACGTAAGCCTAATGTTTTGGTTATTTTCTTTTTCTCTTTCGTAGGAAAAATGTGCCGGATTTTAGCGCATCGAGGGAAAAGAATGATCTCGGATTCATCACGTTCGATCTGGGCTCGGATCTGAACCCGCTGTTCAACTGGAACGTGAAGCAACTGTTTCTCTATCTCACGGCGGAGTACACCACGGAACAGAACGCGCTCAACCAGGTGGTACTATGGGACAAGATTATCCTGCGTGGCGAGAACGCAAATCTCGACTTCAAGAACATGAACACCAAGTATTACTTCTGGGATGATGGCAACGGTTTGAAGTGAGCATCATAGCGTGTGGCAGTCGGTGCCGGTTTCGTTATCGTTAATTCCCTTTTCCCTCTCCTCAGGGGACACCAAAACGTCACGCTAACGCTCTCGTGGAACATCATCCCTAACGCTGGCCTACTGCCGAGTGTGTTCGCTCACGGGCACCATTCCTTTAAGTTTCCCGAAGGTTACATCGCATCACCGGTCTAGTAGGCGCAGCTCGTCGACCTCTTCACCGTCGTCCTACCGCACCGTGGTCAGTGAGTATCTGCAGCGGAAGCGCGACGAAGAACGGGAAGCGGAGGAACTCGCTCAGCTCATACCGGCCGCCACCAGCTCGATCGTCCTGTCGATCTTCAACATTTTTCAGTGCGAACGATAGAAGTGCGCCGGGCTAAGATTGGAGGGAAAAGAGACTTCTTAAAAAACAGGCTTCTACGTGAGGCAGAAAATTTAAATAAAAACTCGAAAACATCTCGTACCACGAATTGGATTCAACAGCTGATCGGATGCACGTACGCACGAGATGATCGATTGATAATCGGGGTTTTCGCCGCCGCTGGAGTGAGATCAACGCACGCACGCACGTGCAGCTCCACACGTAGTCCCCGCTCCCCGCTCGCTTGAATGGCGTTTGCCATAAAGATCACTTTCTTGCTCTGCCATACCCCACCAACCCCCACCGGAGACTTCGATCCACGTTAAAAGTTGTTTTGATTCCTCTCGCTCGGATGCTCGGACCGCCGCAACGACTCCAGAGCGATACCAACGTTCAACCTTATGTAATCTCGTCTATCGTCGCACCACAATCACCAGAAACAGCAGCGACGACTCACACGTACACGATCTTCGTTTAAACCCGTTTGAATCCGTTTGGAGTGAAGTGGTCAGTATGCTGATCAAGACGGTGGCCACGCTGGCCATTCGCGGTTCGATCGCGAAACGCTGGACAAATCCACTGCGCACGTTCGCGACGACGACGACGGAAACACCAGCAGGAGTTGCACCGAACCAGGAACTGCAGCTGACCTACCTGACCGAGGAGGACAAGCAGGGTATCGCGGTGCTCGGCCTGAACCGCCCCAAGGCACGCAACTCGTTCAGCAAATCGCTCGTGACGCAGTTGCTCGAAGCGATCGATGTTCTGGCGCACGATAAGAACGTGCGCGTCGTGATCTTGCGCAGCCTCGTACCCGGTATCTTCTGTGCCGGAGCGGACCTGAAGGAGCGTGCCACTTTCACGCCGCAGGAAGTGAGCCGTTTCGTCTCGAAACTGCGCCAAATGATGGTCAACATCGAACAGATGCCCACACCCGTGGTTGCTGCGATCGATGGTGCTGCGCTCGGTGGTGGCCTCGAGATGGCACTGGCCTGCGATATGCGTGTAGTGGCGACCAACGCGAAGCTCGGTCTGGTCGAGACGAAGCTGGGCATCATTCCGGGTGCGGGTGGTACCCAACGGTTGCCCCGCATTCTGAATCCGGCCATCGCCAAGGAGCTCATCTTCACGGCGCGCCAGTTCAGTGGCGAGGAAGCGAAAGCGCTCGGCATCGTGAACCATGCGGTGCAACCGAACGAAGCAGGCGATGCCGCGTACCGGCGAGCGATCGAGTTGGCCATGGAAATCGTTCCGAACGGTCCGGTCGGTGTGCGAATGGCAAAGAAGGCGATCGATAAGGGCCTTCAGGTGGACATTGGCACCGGGTACGCGATCGAGGAAGCGTGCTACGCCCAGGTCATCCCGACCAAGGATCGGCTCGAGGGATTGCGCGCTTTTGCGGAGAAGCGTAAGCCCAACTTTATTGGAGAATAGCACCAGAGGCCCAGGTTTCTACCGGTATCCGTTAGGAAAGGATAACGTAAAGTGTATGTGACTCAATCGCGAACCGTTTGACGCGCTGTGATAGCAGGAGACCAACGAGAACTGAAAGATAACACAATGTGCATTTATAGGTTCCGCCGTCGCGGAATACATTACTACCCCTTCCTCTTTATTGTGTAACAATTCCCCCCCCCCCCTTTCTTTCTATACATTTGGTAGCTCGAAGTGGCCAGAACTAGAATCCTCCGCGTACGTACTCCGCGAAATCGTGTGCCAGCAATGATAACAAAGTTCATCATCAAGAGAACCGCGAACGAAACACTTTATGAATAAAGTATCAATCATGAAGCATTCCACAAACACCTTCGCTGCAGGATCACAATCGCAACAGTTCCACCAGCTGGGCCCTCGTATCGCTCGGTGACGTTACCCGGTGGCCAATCACCTGCGGATGGCTGTAGATCTCGTGGTCATTACCGCCCGGGTCAGTTTTGTCTCCGAAAAAGTGAATCTCTCGGAATTCCGGCTTTCGTTTGGCCACGTGACGCAAGCAGTACGTTTTGTCCCACCCCCGGGGGAACACATCGAAGCTTATCTGCCCGCCGATACTGTACGTGAGGTCCAGCTCACCGAACTCGTCCCTCAACCGATCGATCATCTTCTGGCGCACGTTATAAACCGCATCGTAGGCAAAGAACTGTTTGCGTTCCTCCGTCGAACAGTTACGACCGATCGGACTCACGTTCAGCATCCCGTTCCGGAACTCGATGAAGGTGCCCCGTTTTATCGGTAGCTCCAGATCGGCAATGTAGTGAAGGCAGAAGTTGATGAAACGTTTCAGTGACTCCTCACCGAGCTGCTGGCTGATGGAGACTTTGCCCACTTCCTGGCCGGCCTCGTACTGCACCAGCCCATTCTCGGGGAACACGTAGTGGAACTTGGTCAGGAACTCCCGGCCGTTCAGCTGTTCGCACATCTTCTCTAAATCCGAACCACCGACGACACCGAGCGTAGCGCGCGGTAGCACATCCCCGTACAGAAACTCCTTCATTTCCTGCTCGATGGCGGCCCGTGGTTGCGTGAGTGTTCCGTCTACGTCGAACAGGATCAGCAGTTCGTCCTTTTTCAGCTCCATTTTCGCCAAGTTTGCGCAACTGTTCAACACCTTCGCCGGCACCGTTTTGCCAGCGCGCACAAAAGTAAACATTCCACGAAAGCTCAACGGCGTAAACAAAATCTACGTGGAACGCGCGAAAGCTCCGCTCTCGAGGGGCTACTCGATGGTTGCGTCGCAATCGCACCCGCAGCAGGCGTTGAGGAAATAATTTTTGGTTTATTCAGAACGATTTTTTTAAAATTAATTTATGATTTCCTTTTAGAAATTTCAATTGATTGCCTCTCATTTCTTCGATTGTGTGCACTTTTCTTCGCAGGAATCGTGATGCGGTGATGCAACCGAATCCACGTTGGAAGGTGCTAAAAGCGTCTTATCAGTACGTCTAGTTTGTTAGTCATGCTCGTGCGGATTTTTCCCCGCATTTTAGTTCACGATTACTCAGACAAATAAGAACAGTTGACGTGGTACTTTCGTTTACTTTCTACATCTCGTCAGCCCAACGGCTAATTATCGCATTCTTTAAGCATACGTTCTCGCCCACAGACCTTCAACGCACGGTTCCGCATTACTCATTCGCTGTACCAGCTGTTCAATTTGCATGTCGTTAATTAATCGTAGATCTTGTTCTTACGGTGCTAGATCATATAGCATGGTAGCAGCACCACCACCGGTTGATCTCTTAAATCAATCCGATCGCAGACAGCTTGCTGGCGCGCGACATGTTTCTTTCGTTTCGGATTTCTTTCGGTGCCATTTGTGGCTCAAGCTCAAACCTCTGATCCTGATCCTCAACTTGGTCCTCCTACTCCCCCCTCCCCTTCTATCACCTCCCGGCGTTGCGCCTGTACCGTTAAATTACGTAATTCGACCTGGAGCAGACCTCGCGCTGGCACGGTTGTTCGCGTGCAGCTGGGTGCCACATTTCGACTCCGAAACCTCGGTTGCTGGTTGTCTTCGGTAGCCGGTGGATGGGTTTCTTATTTATGCAACACATTGGACCCCTCTTTTTCGCTCACACCCTTCGATGGTCTATGGCGAATGCGACGATCTTTGAACTAGCGAAAGGTACTGGAGGGCTGCGCATTCGCCTACACTTTGCTCGCCTATTTTTAGATCCCCGATGCATGGCAATAAAGGAAAAGGTAATAACACGACTCCAATCGAGCCTTCGGGACCACCATTCCACCGGTTGAATTCAGCTTCAGGTCCTCTCCGATGGCTTAGTCGATGGCTGAGATTCAGTTTCCAGCTTCAATCCTAAACACGTTATGCAACGCCGTCGTCGATCGTCGATTTAAATCGCATGAAGTCACCCTCCTCCAAATGTTCCTTCGACAACGGCATCGTCGCGTGTGCAACGAAATATTGTGGTTTGCTGATTTGGGGCGCGACGAAGACGAAAAACTTGTTCCAACAGCAGAAGCAGCAGCAGCAGCAGCCCCGTGCTCCTCGGGGGGGCATGATCGCGATCACAAAAAGGCAACAGACCACCACACCCTCTAACCCGGACCGGAATAGTCGGTTTGTGTTGTGGAGATTCCTATTTCGCTGTGGTTCACGTTCCCATTATGTATATTTTATTAGTTTTAATAAAAAGCGTTTTAGTTTTTATAAATTCCATCCAGAAATGTCACTTGCTGCGACGAACATTCGTTCCACGCCAGCTAAGATGCTGGCTGGCGCGTGGCTTGCTAAAGAAATTCATAAACGAAACACTCGGATGAATTGCGCAGCTGGCATATTGATACAAGTGGTCAGATCAGTCGGTCGGTTGATCAGGCGAAAACAACGTGCAGCACAATGGATTTAGGGTCATTGCAAGGTACCAATACTAGTACCTGGGGTGGGGAAAACCAAATCGTACCGAAAGCTTTGCGTCATGGTACAGTTTTGGGACCAACCAGATGCTCAAAATCGACAGAAAACGAACGAATCGAATGGCAAACACCATTAGCATGAGTTGAATTATAGAACATAGGCATACAGAGACTTCTCTGTCAAAATTTTGCTCTCCCTTTTCCACTTAGCGTTACTTGAAACGTGTAAAAATGCCAAACGTACACTTTTCAATCCTTTTTGGAAATTCCTGGCTCTTGCAACACAACAAAGTGCAGCGCCTACTATTATAAAGGCAGTGCGGATGAATCTTAGTTTTGTAAAGGAATTTTATCATTCGATTATTACAAAAGAATTCTAAATGCCACGATATTGATGTTTGAAATCAAAGATTACTATGATCCATTTACACATAGCTAACTCCGCTGTCAATGGCTTCATGATTGGCATGATTGTTAACGAAACTCTAGAATGAATAAAAACGAAGGTAGTATAAAGAAAGCCTTGTACTATACCCTTACTACCTCAACAAAATCAACATTTAAGCATTGTAAACGATCTGCGTCAACATATCGGAAGACAATATTTTCAATTGATCATCGTCGTCGATCGTCGCGAAACAACGACTCCACTTCATGAACCAGTACTACAGCCTAGCACCTAGCAGCACGTTTTTCTCGTTTTCCTGTACCAGGGAGCATACACCCGGTGATAATGTGTGCGGGACAGGATCAACTAAAGCACTTCCTGTTTCGGTCCTGTTCTGCTTTGTATTGCAAATACGGGTATTCATAGGTGGATCCAATCCAAGGCCAATAGCCAACCGGTAAAAGCATCATGTGCCCTCTGCGTGATCGCACGGCACGCCACGCCACGCCACCACGTCATCGATGCAAAAGCGCAAAGAATAAGGCTGCAAAATGCACCATAATGGTCCGCGGTGCGACCGCGCACCAAACACGGCCACTCCCGCCCTCCATATATCGTCCCCATTCGATCTTGTCCCAGCAAATGGGCGAATCCTGTTGACCAACATCGATAAGCGGCGGCGTTGCCGTCATCGGTGCAGAGATAGCCATCGAATCGAAAGCAAAGACCCGGACCTATCTCGTCAACATATCGGTCACCTGCTGCTGCTCCTGTTCGTCGAACAATCGCACATTCGCGTTGATTAGATTGCCCCTGGGGCGTGTGTCGTTTGCGTCTGAAGACAGAGGAAGAAGTCATGTCGGCGCAGCCCAGTGATCAACCGGTTTCCATCTTGCATCGATGCTCTCCAGGCCCCCGCGCGCGCCCGTAATAAGATATAAACTCCTGGAACTCACCCCCGGACTCGTGACACTTTAACCTTACTGTTATGCGCCGGTGTCCGATCGTAAAATTGTACGACTTCCGTTTGCCATTGGTTTGCGGAAGCGATGCACTTGAGGTTGGCCAAATGACTCGAAGTCGGCTCCAGCCAAATGGTTAATGAGGTGTGCGTTGCATCATGATAGATGCACCACCGTACGAGTGTTATGAGGCTCATCTTTACATCATCCTTACGTGCAGCTTCCGGAAGTGATGGACCAAGTGATGGGAGTTCAAATTTTCGGGAACCATTTCCCAGCGAAAATAAAAAGAGAGTCCATTGACCTTCTCCTAGCTAGGAACTGCGCTGTCTTCAATTATGAACTCACTGGTGATGGTGTCCGATCTTCCGTGCACAATCTCTGCGATGCATATACCGTTACTCAACGCTTCTCGATGTGCCGATCAAATTGGGTGTCTTAATGCCCACACACCAATCCCCACAGACCCACACACCTCCAGCGTGGTTCGTTCGCGCCTTTGGTGAAAGGGAAAGCGTCTCCATCTTCTTCTGGATGCTAGCGAGCGAGTGCCCTAGCGGGAACCTTCGCACCATCGTAGCTTTGCAAATGTCAGGACACAAAAAACCGCTCACGGTGCTACACGCCAATCAATAGAAGCATCGAAGCATGCTTTGGCAACATCGCGCAAATGGCGCAAATGGTCGTTGCGACGGGCGGCTTTATCATGTCAATCTCTTGCTCGCTCCGGTGCGGTCTCATGTTCAGCCCACACGGTCCACGATATCATGGTGGCTGCAGCCAGCCTGGCCCGTGTTAGGTAATGCTGGACCGAACCATGGACCCAATCCCTCGAACAGTTCGTGCTCGGGCGCACGAAACGCGACAAAGTCGTAGTTCCCGGTTAAAAGCGAAGTCATTAACCTTTTGTAGCCACTTTGGGTCGCTCGCCTGCTCTTTCTCTCTCTCTCTCTCTCTCTCTCTCTGTAGCTGGCTCGTAGTTCGGTTGTCGGTGAACCCGGGGACCCTTTCCCTTCATGTGGCCGCGTGCAATGCAACATATTGTGAGACAGTGTGCCCTTTGCGCCAGTCCACCACGCCGTCTAAGTAGTTAATTAATCCTTGAAGTACAATGCGATTTGCAGTGTCGCGGATGGAGCGGTAGAGCGGAAGGTGCAATACTAGACCGACACTTTTCACCTATACCCCCTCCTTTCGTCAACTACGCGGCAGCAATACGTTCTAAATTGGTTCCGCCTGAACGAATCGACCGAGTGACCACATGCTCAGGCATAGGCTATTAGGTTTCAAGCACTTAGATAATCCATTTTCGAGTGGCTACTTAGCACGGGGGACTTTTGGTTTCTGTCGGTTAGGGGTGGGGTGGCATGCGATATTCTTGTGCAAGCTCCCCTGCCGAAAGTACGATCGGCTGTTGGTCATACGAGAACGCAAAGGGTACTTTTGTTGCGACCAGCAGAATGTAAGCGTGTAATCGACGTCGACGTCCCTCCTAGGCCTTGTAGTGGTGAGAGGCGGAAGGCTTTTGATGTCTTCTGAAGTTGCCCTACAGGTTGTGGTGCTGTAACGTCTCAATCTCCCTGTCTGTTTGATTTATTTGCAGGAAGTAAGTGATTCGAGTTCAGATTGATACACGGGGCATTATAGTATAGCGCTGTGGAGTTCAACTAGTGATAGGTAGATAGTAACATGCCTCTTTTCAAGTTGCCTTGCACCGGATTAGTTGAATTGCTCCTCGACTTGAGCTTGGACTAAAAGATGGCGTCATGAATGTCAATAAAAATAATCTAGTTGCCGTAGACTAAAAGATGATGAGGTTTTTTTAGTAGAATTCTTCGTTTTTTTCTGGGAGAATTGAATCTGGGAGTCGTTGAATTACTCAACAAATAATTTATTTAGTATCTAATTTTCAATAGCTTCCCTTCCAGTTCGTTCTCATGGCCAGGCAGAGTGCGTTACCAACACGTAACACGAATAAGTTGCTAAATTCGTCCACTGTACACCCTACAAAGCACCTGAATGAAAGTAACATTTCAACGAAAGGATACACTGCAAGAATTTGCGTTTTCCCGAACTCCCGAGAGGCCAAAATCATGAGCGCCCTTTCACGTTATCATGGTCACTTTGCTTTCGAACAAGAACAAACTCAATCCTACAAGAACAGCTACTCGTGATCGTGATCGTGCACAGCAGTTTCCTGCTCCGGTACAACATTCACTTCGGCGTGCTACGGCGTTCTGTAAAGTCCTTCTTCATGCACCCGGACCGTCTGATACGCCCGCCCGTAGAGTGCGGGGTCCACCGAGGCGTGAAATCAATGCAAACATGGCTACCACCATGGCCAATACACGTCGATTGGTGTGGTAGCATTCGCGAGCGATCGTTGATTTTTTTTCTCGTTTTTTTTTGTTGTTTTGAGACCCAACCACCCCGCCCTCTCCCTCTATGGGCCACAACACGACACAATGCCCCAACGATCGTCTGTTCAGTTCAGGAAGGGAAAGGAGGAAAAATGTCAAGGCTAACGAGATAAAAGTGAAAAGCTGGTGACAGGCAGCTATACCTTATAGCTACAGCAGGCTAGTTTTGCAGCCATCCACTAGTGTAAGTGGTAGTGATACCACACTACCATCACCATCACAACCATCTCAGAGTAGTCAGCAATGAAATTATAATCCAGCCCGCAGATACCCGCAGCAGCACCAACAATCTTCATTTGGGAGAGCGGATTGCGCAAGGCTGGCGAGCCCAAGAGGAGAAGAGGCAGAGAGGTGGTGGTAGTGGTGGTGTCGTGAGACGGGAACAGGCCATCGAAATCGAAAACTTGTCCATCGCCCCACCCCGAAAAACAAAAACCAACTGGGACGGGAACTGGTTTGGGCGCCAGCGAATTGAAATTCTGCTAATGGAGGAGCCTCCCTTCGATACGATACCGTCCGTACCCCGGCCGTGGTGCACTAGTAGTAGAACTGGTTCTCGAATTCGCTTAGCTACATTCTGTCACCTGGTGGGAAGATATCCTGGAAACGTGGCACTAGCTGAGTTGGAAGGTGCCACGTCCACGACCGCACACTGCAGCACCCAGAGGCTAACTAGTGGGGAGGGATCTAGAAGGCGGTCGCTCCTGTAGCGGATCAAAATGATCGTCAAGGTTCTTTGTAATAAATTTGCATAGAATAAGGAATTAAAAATCCCAATTTAATGCGTTTTTTTTAACAAAGAACTTGAAAGACGCGATTCTTTCATATTAGATTTTTTTGTTAGTGGATGCAAATGATTTGTTAAAAGACACCAAAGAGAAGGCGAAAACAAAATCAAGAATTTTTCAAGGATTCAACGGTTTTTAACATCTCTATTGCACTGTAAGTTTGTTGTTAGACTTATGCTGACCTCTTTTGTAATTTTTTGATTTTTTTTAACATTTCGCAAATTAGTAGACTACAATGTATGTTTATTAAAAAATGGTACACAAACTATTTCTTCAGGAAAACTTTTCCAAAAAGAATAAAATTGCAAGTCTATTTTTAAATTTTAGAGTAGTTTTCCAATTCGTTTCCATTTCCACGAATGGTACCAGTGATGGTAACAAAAGTTTGCAGACTAAAGGATGTCGTCAGCCATTCGCTAGCGTTGCACTTGACCGAAGGCCTCACGCGTGAAAGGTGCAGTTGAGCGCCTCTCCCGAACCACCTACCTGGTAGCTAGAATCACAAACGCAAGGGGCGGTAATGGTCAATAGCAAACAACCGTTTCCCTCCCGTGAAGGTCATTAGATGCGCTCTGCGCGTCGTCACACATCGCTGTGTTTTGCACGCAACAGACTTTTAAAAGACCAAAGTATGATGGCCGCAAATGCGTAATTTGGCGCCTAAAACTGGTGATCAAAAATGGCCGCAATGGCCCCAAGAATCCGACCAACATCAACAGGAAAACAGCTGGCTGGTGGCGAAGATTACACAATACCTCATTTGTCGCGAGTATTAAATCAATTATCTTCTAGCGTCCAAGTGAGATAAAACCGACCGACCGGCAAAGGAATTCAACTGAAACAATCCCAAAACAAAAACCGCCTTATCAGCCCCCGGGAAGACGAGTTTGGAATGAGCATCGATAGCTAATCGGCCATCGGCAGGGTGCTGTTGCTGTCATCAGTCAGAAGCGTTCGTGATGAATTGGCTTTTGGGTCTCGCAAAGCACCCGATCCCCCGGGCACTTACTTGGCGATGCATGTTGGACGTTGGAGTACCCCAGCGCAGGGAAAGAAAATGCAGATCTTCAAACACAATCGCTCTAAACACGCACACAAACGTACCCTTCGATGGCGGTGGGGGGCGGCCACGGAAGCACGGTCGATCTCTACGTGACTGGAACTCGTTATGCACCGCAACCCGTTAGTGGACTTTGCGGAAGAGGGAACGCGAGGCGGTGGACGCGGATCCTATACGGTGCAAGCTTACGCTCCATTAAAGTTACCGTTAGGAGCCGGTCGGTGTCGATGTCGGTGGTGTGTCTGCGTGTCCGCCATCGTCGTGGCCACCACTCTCGATGCGATGCCATTACGCCATGTGCACACGCGGCCTGGAGAGAAAGCCCCCCGTTGAATGCAATCGTAGAAGGCTGCTTGGTGATGGTGTGTAAAATCTGAAGTACTACGAGGTGTACCGAACCGAGTGGTGCGTTGTGGTACACGGCATAAGCAAACGCATACAAAGCAAGCACTGGCTTGACACCATCGTCACCATAGCAGCAGCAAAGTCTACTACGTCAGCTACTTTGAACGAGAGATGCCGCATCTCGGGGGGGGGGGGGGCGCACGATAACCGAAAATGCGAATCTGTGCCACCAATTCGCGCCATCCCAAGTGGCCTTGAAAGGCACGAAACGAAGTCGAAAACAGACCAAACCCACATCGCGTCGGTCGCGGTCTATTAAGTAACTTTTGCGTAGTGCCCTGGCGCTGGTTACGCGCCACAAATCCCCCACAAGGCACAGTCGGCTGGATCGAATACCGGAAGAAATGGAAAAGCCAAAAGCTCTCGACGGCTCGACGAAGAGAAAGTTCAACATTAACGACCACTCGACGCTCCGGCCCCCTGGTTGCTCTACGATGAGGTAATATTCATCGAGACCCCCTCCCCCCCCCCCCCCCCCCCCACCACGATAGAGGAGGGGACGTAATATCTCGGAAGAGCGGACTCCTGGCCGAGTGTTCGAAGTTCGGGTTCGGACCTGCTCGCGCAGGGAGGGAAATTTTCTTTCACGTTGGACGCTTCCGGTGTCACTGCTAACAAACTGACCGACGAGACGAGACTAGACAAGACCAACCAGTTATCAATAAAAAGAAAAGCACTAATACTTCTTTATTCATATACAGATAATTTCGTCCGAAGCCTTATCGCTACAACATCGCTCTCCGGCCATTGCTCCACAGCTCCCCGGTATCTTCGAAGATACCACCAGCAACCACCCCGGCAACAACAACTGTGTGCTCGTTGTGTACTTATGCGACTAATTACATCCAAATTACATGCCAAATCTCTCTTCCGTGGAATCTCGGTGATCGCCCCAAGGGCTTCCCGGATTAGTTTTTACTGCGTTATTTCTTTTTCTTCTGTTTCTTCTAACTGGAATATCTAAGATCCATTCGTCTTCCTACAGCACTCCCCCAAATTTATTGCCTCGCGTCTCGCGTACGTGGAATGAAGCTCTTCCTTCTTGTGCATTTCTTGCAGAATCCGTAACGCTGATCCTCATTCATGACTATTCTTTCATTATACGCTTGAATTTTTTTTTTGAATAAAATTTAGATTCATCCCAGCAGGCCGGCTGCTAATGGCTCCTCTTCTGCCTGTGGTGTTCTGTCTAGTACATCAAAATAATAAATTCCTCTCGAGAACGGTATCGAAGTAACGCAACGAAGAAGCGCCTCGACGTCAACCTCCGCCCTATCATCTATCAAATCCGTCGTAACCACCGGCAACCTGCTTGGTCCATTCTCACTGGTGTGGTCACGCATCGAGCACGCTGGCTGTCGGCTGCCTCTGACAAACTAGTAGGCTATCACCATCTATTCTCCACCAGCACAACAGGGCAGCAGCAAACAATGGCGGTTTTGAGATACACGACAACGATACGCGTGCTTGGTGCTTGAAGCAATCAAAAAAAGGGGCAAAAGTCGAACAGCAATCGATCTAATTAGGTCAAAATCTGCCACCGAAATGAGCCCTTTTTTTGGCGACGACCAGATCAGATCGGATCAGATCGTTGTGTGTGGTGGGTGGTGTATGAGCAGACGACCTGACCGACGCGACGCGTTGCGACCAGGAACCACAAGGGGTGATAACAATTATGATGGCGATGATGTGTGATACTGATGATGATGATGACGAGGAGAGGCGGGAGAGTAATGAGAATAAGAGTGGCTCGGCACCGGTTATCAATCCGGCGATGATAGTGATCGTGACAAACGCAGACAGATGCGGGTACGAGCGTGCGCCGCTGATGTGAGAGTAACAACGGTTTCTGCGGACGTGGATGCGCCAGATCGTGCCTCCTCACACTATTGCACTGATATTCCTTCTACTATTCGTGAAGTGTACTTAAAACTAAGATACTCCCCCCCCTCCCCGGATCAGCTTAGAGCCGCTTGGGGCGCTTCTTTTCTAGTTCTCCTCTCTCGCTATTGTGATGTTCAGTAGCATCAAAATCTGGACGCGCACACTTGATCAAATATTGAATAACCGGGGAACCTATGGGGCAACTGTGTTCACAAAACTGAAACTTCTCCTTCCAAACGAACTCTAACAGCCAAACGCGTGGTTTTGCATTTTAAAAGCATTTCATCCAGCTGCCCATCGGCATACGCACGTACGCACATACACATGTACAGACACCCGCCGTAGGAGAAGGTGACTGAGATGAAACGCTCCATCATCACCCAACACACATACACAACTGCACACGCATGCACGCACGCACGAAAGGACACAGAGATACATCTTCACACTCAACTTCAAACCGTCGAACCATCGAACACAGTAGGCATTGCTCTCTACTCCACCGTAACCGATTTGGCGAGATTTCGCGGACAATCGACATTGCAACCACGGAGCACCGCAATGTGATACGACAGCAGCTGCATCGGAATGACGGTCAGCACACCCTGCAGACAATCGACCGTGCGCGGTATCTCCAACGCCTTCGAGGCGAACGTTTTCGTCTCCTGGTCGCCCTCCTCACAGATGATGATCGGTCGGCCTTCCCGGGCCGTCACCTGCTGCAGCGCATTCATGCACTTCTGATGCACCGGATCGCGCATAATGATCATCACGATCGGCATCGTATCGTCGACCAGTGCGAGCGGTCCGTGCTTCAACTCTCCCGCCATAATGCCCTCGCTGTGCATGTACGTCAGTTCCTTCACCTTCAGCGCACCCTCCATACAGGTGGCAAAGTTGTACCCACGGCCCATGATCAGCAGCGACTTCTGCTGGTACAGATCCTGCGCAATCTCGAGCACCTTCTGGTCCAACATCAGCACCTGCTTGATGTGCGTATCCAGCTTACCGAGCGCATCGATAATCTCCAGCCGGCGTGACTGCAGCGACAGCCGATCCTCACTCATCACCAGCGCAAACATGACGAGCGAAATGAACTGCGAGGTGTAGGCCTTCGTCGAAGCCACACCAATCTCCGGACCAGCATTCACGTGCACACCGCAGTGCGATTCACGGCAGATCGAGCTACCAACGGTGTTGGTAATACCGACGATCAGGGCACCCCGTTGCTTGCAGTACCGCAGCGCCATCAACGTATCGGCCGTCTCGCCCGACTGCGAGATGAAGAAACACACATCGTCCCGGTAGATCGGAGTGTTACGATCGAGGAAATCCGATGCCAGCTCCACCATCACCGGCAGCTCGGTCAGTTCCTCCAGCAGCTGCCGCGTTGCCACCGCACTATGGTACGAGGTACCGCAAGCGATCAACATCAACCGCCGGCACCGCTTGATCTCCGGAATGTAATCCTTGATGCCGCCGAGCGTCACCTTGCGGCTCTCGAAGTTGACACGACCACGCATCGTGTTCACCACCGATTCCGGCTGCTCGAAGATCTCCTTCTGCATGAAGTACCGATAGTTGCCCTTCATGATCTGCTGGATCTCCATCTTGAGCGTGGTGATCTCGCGTGCGTGCGGATCGTCCAGGCTCTTCTTCAACCGATGAATTCCGAGAGCACCATCCTTGACGGCCGCCACATCGTCATCCTCCAGGTAGATCACCCGGTTCGTGTGCTCGATCACGGCCGACGCATCCGAGGCGAAGAAATACTCAACCTCCTCACCCGGATTGATGAAATCGGCCGTATTGTCGGGCGTTGGTTCGACCTGCACATTACCGACCGAACCGTGGCGTGGCCCCTTACCGTACAGGATCGGTACATGGTTGGTGGCGAGACTCGTCTTCGCCTTAATGCCAACGAGGAGCGGAGAACCACGCCGTGTTACGACACACTCGCCGGGGAAGTGCTTTGATTTGAAGGCCAGCGCAAATGCACCCTCGAGCTGCTGGATCACCTGCTCGACCAGCTCGCGGAACGAGTAGTTCGGGTGTTGCTTCCACAGATGGTGCACTAGCTTGGCGATCGCTTCGGTGTCGGTGTCGGATTCGAACACGTAACCACGCAGCTCCAGGAACTTCTTGATGTCCTTGTAGTTCGTCACAATGCCGTTGTGTACGACGACGAATGCATTTCCATCGTCCGACCGCTGCGGATGGGAGTTCAGTTCACTCGGTGCACCGTGGGTGGCCCAACGGGTGTGCGCGATACCGACGTGCGTTTCGCAGGCCTCCGTTAGGTCCGTCGTTTTGGCCGCCTCCAGGATTGCCTCCTCCAGCACCTTCACCTTGCCGGTGCGCTTGAACAGCAGGATGCCCGCATCGGCCGTCAGTCCATCGACGGCCACACCGGCCGAATCGTAACCACGGTACTCGAGCCGCTTCAGCCCGTTCAGCAGCAGCTCCAGCACATCGCGCCGCGATTTCGGCGTCAGAAAGTTAAGGTACGCAAAGATGCCACACATCTTATCTTGGCTAGCGGAACAGTCCCTGTAGCAGCTTCAGTTCAAACCCCGCCCGCGAGAACTCCGGCGATGCTCACTTTGATCACAACACACGAGCGCAATTCACGCGTCACTAGTTCGTTCGCTTTCTCAGCAGCAGCAGCAGGCCGTGGTGTGGGATCGTCCGGGTTGATGATCGCGCGTGCACCGTCCAACCGTTTCGCTTACGTGTCTCAGGGCCGGAGATGGAGCTGCTGGTGTCCCCGATGGTCGATGGAGATAATGGTGATGTTGCCGCGAGCGCGATACGCAGAAGAGTGAGCCTTTCCGCGGGTTGGCGACAGAAGTTTATTGTTTAGTGGCCAACAACCTGGCTGCTTGTGTTCGTGCCAAGCCGCTCGTTTCGCTGCTGGAGCGGTGGGGACGACAACGACGACGACGACGACCACGACGTCGGGCGACGGGTGGGCGATTCGTTTTGGGGGTGGGTGGTGATGTTGGGTGGTGGTTTGACGAGTTCTTCAGATCTCCAACTTCGCCACCGATACACGCACTACTCACTTCACTTTAAATACGGCCTACGTCGACGATGATGATGATGAGGATGATGATGAGGGCTACTAGTGCACGAAAAACCGTTTACTGACACGCGGCAACCACAGCGGAGCGCACCCTGCTACCGAACACGGATTGGCTAGAACGTGAACAGGAACCGATTGGCCCGGACTTAGGTCGTGATACGGGCTTTCCCTTCTTTTCTTTCTGCTCTTGAAACGAATTCCGGAGTTTCCGGTAGTGGTGTTTTTGTGATGTGTACTATCGTGATGTTGTCGTTCCCCCTCCTCCTCCTTCCGCGCGCTTCCACCTGCTGTCAATTCCGGGTGTCAGCTGTCAAACGAGGCGAGCTGGCAGTCGGTTTGAAATCACCGTTGGCGGGCTGCTAAAACATATTTCACTGAAATTAATTACTTACCCTCAGAAGAGCCTCGCCTTACTCTATGGTAGTCTGACCAGCGTATGTTCGACAATCCGTTGAAGAATTTCACATTTCAACGCTGAAATATTAACAATAAACCTTTATGTAAAAATGATAACAAAACGGCATTTCGGTTTCATGACACAGAAGAATACCTGCTGTCCAACGATGCTGGGGGTTTCGGTTGGAAACGACTATGAGTTTTGTTTTATTTTCGTCACATTAGTTTTACATGCCATGTTCACGAAGACACAGGGTAATTGGAGGGGAGTCGTGTACCACTTGGATCGCTATATCGCACGCACGCAAGCATACGCACACACAGGGGCATTCTTTCATTCATTCGACTT
>NC_064878.1:22014095-22016595 GCF_943734665.1 Anopheles aquasalis
GAAAAGCAATCCACTCACTTGTACGTATGACCTGTGACCTCATTCCTTACGACCACATGCTCCACCAGCCACTTGGACGACATTCCGGTATCATCATGGCCAATTCTCAGTGACGTCAGTATACCGAGTGTTTTGTGCTGCAAATGGAATCGAAAGATACACCGTCAATTGAACCCCCGCCCCTTCCTTCATTGCTTTCTCAACACCTACATGAAACACAAACTCCAGCGAATGGCGTGGCACGCTGATGATCTGCGTCTCGCCAAGGCTGCCCGAAATGGCAATCCAAACGTTGGCCGACGTGGTCGCCGCGCTCGACTTCTTCGACGGGAAAATAACCACCCGATAGGGTAGCTTGGTCGTCGGGTACGTGTTGGTGAAGCAGAAATAATCGACAGCATTCAGGGTGAGCAGATGGTAGAGGAACTGCTCCACTTCGTCGTCGCACCGCACGAACGCGCTTCGTTTGTACAACTGGCGCAGCAAAGCGGCATCCGAGAGCAGCGTACGGAGGTGACGCGACAGCACCTTCTTCTCGAGCGCCAATCGGACCCACGCCCGTGCGTATCCGATGTGGGTTTTGATGTCCGTCATAGCGAGAATGTTGCTGTACGACGGGATGAGTGAGATGTAGAACATTGCAACAGCCTGCCAGCCGGATCATTACTTACCGGATATCAAATTCGAGCGATTCGGGAAGTGGTCGAAGCTGCTCGGGGCCTAAGCTTTTACGATCGCGCGACTTGGAGCGGCCCCTCGTTGGGGACGGTGGTGGAAGCTGTGGTTCGATGGCTAGCGATGAGAGGTCTGAATGGGGGAGGGACATCGAAAATACATTAATAATAAGCCAAACAATCAGACATCACGCACAACAATACAAAATCATTAAAAACCGAAAAATGGAAAAATAAATTTAGAAATATAAAACATATCCAAAACGAGAATCACAAAACGATCTATAATACAAATTCAAACAATGAAACGGCATCTAATATAAAAATGGAATGAGTAAATCAAGTAAATGAGTAAATGGATGCTCGAGTCACACCACGATCACATCAAGGTATCGATGAAGGTAATCGAATGAAGATAATTTATGTTATCGAACCCACCAGAAAGATATGTTCATGACTAAAGACCGCCTAATGAATGGTGTATTAGTTACAGAACTAGCTGAAATCGTGTTCCACTGCAAGCGTTTCTGTTAGTACCACACAAACACTCCAAACTCCACACATGGTCCTGCGCAGTACAGCGGTTCGTCGGGAAAGTCGGACTAAATCGCACACAGAGGAACACACTGGGGTGGACACCATCGCCACCACTCACCGCACTGGCTGCCCGTTGTGGTAAACAGATTAGCTACCGTACCGTGGCGCCTACCCACAAACGAAGCGACGACATCGGAGAGCATAAAGTTAGTAAAGCGACCCACGGGGGACCCACGATTTGGTGACGCCGCCGGAGATAGTAATGCTTCTGTGGAGCCCGATACATAGATGTTGCTACCGCTATTGCTGTCACTTAGTACCGGTATCGCCCGACCCTGAAGTCGTCGTATTTTGTGCGCTATCGTTGTGTGATACTTTCTAAAGCCTAACGTGCCACCATCGCCCTTCGGCGGTTTCAACGTGTGGCAACGTGTTTCCGAGTTACTGCGTGTCTTGTCTGCAGCGAGTTAGCGCCAAACATTGGCCAAAGCCCTCGCCATGCGAGCGAACACAAGATCCGAGAGAGAAAGAGGGAGAGAGGAAAGCATGATCAGAACGAAAGAAGAAAACGTAAGCAAATGGGAACGAAAGGAAACAGAAGGGAACTTGAGCAGAATTCAAATCGTTAGATGCATTAATGAAACGTAAATCGAAACTAAAGGACCATTAACTAGAGTAAGTGAAAGTGTTACGGTAAACTAGCCCATCAACGTACAATCCATCCGCTTCCTCATGACGGTCCACGCTAAGGCTAAAAGGAGAGACACGGGCGAGTGTGGAGGAGTAATAGAAATTTAATGAGAAAATGGCGTTACACTAGCCACGATATCAAGAGCCGGGTCTAAAAGGGAAGAAAGCGAGAATGCAACGAATGATCTACGTAAGGTGCTCTCTAACCTGGCGTTAGGTAGCTGTTCTCCATCTGATGTCGGCCCGGATTTTGACAATCCTTAATCTCCAGATAGGCCGCCAGGTGAGTCCAGAGCGCCGATTTGCTCTGCTTGTTGATCAGCCCGTGTGACCAAACCTTCTCGAGCAGATCGCACAGCGAGGCTATCATCGTGTTCTCCTCGACGCCCGTCACTGACGCTTCACCGCTTAGCCCCAGCTCGATCGCTTCCGTACCCATCTTCTCCAGCAGCATTCGCTTCGTTTTACTTTTGATATCCTACGAGTGAGAGAAGCGATCGAATTAGGAAACGGACTCAGAAGCAGCACACTCTGCACACAAACAATGACGCTTACTTTAAGCAGCTTCTCAACGAATGTCCAGTTGGCTTGCGCCAATA
>NC_064878.1:22024095-22049095 GCF_943734665.1 Anopheles aquasalis
GGGCACATGATTTCAGTTTTAATTACTTCAACGGAGGTGAAACAGTAATTTGAAACCTTCTTGCACGGTTTCCAACTTTTGTCGACGATGGCGCCAACCTGAGGACCACCGTACTGTTTCAAACGATCGGCGGTATCGGTGTCGACGGGCACGGCTGTCGATAAATAACGAAACAGCGCGTTTTCACTTTCGAAGGTGCCGTTGCTCGGTGAAGCGAAGCGCTGACGAGAGACTCGACGACGACTTCGAGTACAGACCTCGAAGTGCTGAATTAATGCCTTTATAGTACCTTCCAACACCCCGGGTGCGATTGGTCGGATCTACAAGGTTACAGATTTGCTTTGGAAGAACCAACTAGCCACTCGCACATGGGCGCCGAGGATCACGAAAGGCAGACCAAAGGGGTATTAACTCTAACCGACTTGGTGGTGGTAGTGAGTGAGGAAGCAACTAAACACTAGGCACCACCAGTAGTAGTAGAAGTAGTAATAGAGCGACGCTCGACGCACTCGAGCGATAAAGTTGAAGAGCGGTGCACTTCCTTCCGTGTCCAACGAGGAGTAGAGGAGTTTTGTGCGTGGCTACAGTACAGGAAAAAAAAGTAACACTCACTAATTGACGTCTAATCGCTGTACAAAGCGCAACCGCTAGTTAGTTCGCTTTCCACTTCCGGCGCCGTGGAGGGGAAAAAGGGAAAATTCATTTCCCCACAACACCTTTGCAGCCCTCAAGATATGCATTTTCGCCCAAGTCCAAGACCATGAACGACTGCTGGCGCAAGGTCGACGTACGGTCGTCTATGAGTCACTCCAAATCGACTTAAAGAGCCGACTTGTACGTCACATCGGGCCGGAGAACGATGGGGAGAAAGTGCGAAGCATTCTAATTTATGGTTCTCGATGTCCACACACAGAACCTTGAACGTTGGGCCGGGAATTAGTTCTAGGCACGCGAGCGAAGGTAGCTGAACTCCCAGCCACTTCAGTCTAGGACCAATCAATTCGGCGGCTTCCGTACTAGGTCGGCTTTCGGTGGCGGTAGAATTATTGAGTACCGTAAACTCATTCCCTGAGTCATTAACTAATTAATCATACGCAGGAGGCGGGTTAGCTTGGTTGCCCAATTCTGAGCCCCGGGCCCTTTCAAGTCGAACCTAGAGAGCTTGTCCTGTGGAGTTTATTAATTCAATTTGATTAATATTCATCCAACTGACTAATGCATCACCAGAAGAACTTCACTGATGTGTAACGGAGCTTCTAGCTCCCTTCTATCAACTTATTCAAGCCAACGCTTAGAAGGTATTGGTGTAGACCTTCGGTGACGACGGTGACCTCAGCATAAATCAACCACGGGCGAGTGCAATGTTCCCTAACGGCCTCCAAAAAACTTCTTCACTGTTTTGAAGGTAACGCCGGTGGGAAGTGAACCGTGTCAAGCTGGCAAATCAATTCCCGGAGAACAGAACATATGTGTATTCCCACGCATATGCCACTGGTTGCTAGCGCTCAGGGAGTTCTGGTGTTACGACGCGACTCACAGCAAAACCTTTGCGGCAGCCATTCCATGGATCAGTTCAGGAGTTTCGTCTGGAACATCCCACAAGAGAATCGAATGACGCTCAGTGTAGAGGAGGCTTAAATTGGTCGCAAAAGGCTAGAAAGCTTTAGATCAATATTAGAAGCAGCGTCGCAAGCGTCACGAATGAGTGAAATCCTAAAATCCACTTCCATAAATCACACATCAACGGTTCCCCCCTCCCCGTTTGTGGATGGATTTTTCGCGCGATTTCATCGACCGCAAACACACTTGAATCAGTTCTCTATATCCCACCACCAACCACCAGCTATTGATATGCCGTCAAATTGCAGTTTACGCGACGAAATCACCGAATGGTGGACGCCCTCTTCTCTCCTCTTCCCCATTCACCTTCAGCTGGATAGCCAAACGCGTTCGCGCCTCGAGCGTGAAAAATTGGAAATCAATCTCTTCGTGCCGAATGCACGAATGGTGTGCTTTTTTGTGTGATCGCGAAATCGTAATGCCATCCCGCTGCTGGCTAAACGATACCGTCGTTTGGGCGGCCAATGATGATGATGGATCTAAAATCCGTCGATCCAAAAGTCGGTCGAGTGATGTGATCTTCGTGATCACGTGTGCTCACCTTCTAGTGGAGCATGGGAACTGGGTGAATAAGATGACGAGAGGAAGCCTTTTTGGGTGAAATTTTTGGACTGGATCTCGTCTCGTGACTGGTGGTGGATAAGGCAAGAGAAAGGCGCGCTCGCTAGTAGCTACTGGGGGAAATGGCGAAATTGAAACCATCGGTGTATGGCGGGTGGGTTAGCACCCACTAAGACGTTTAGCGGCTCTATTTTTTTGGTTTTCTACGAGGTCGAGGAATCTGAACAAATTTTCATAAATGGCCCAATGCAGCTCGCTACTTTGAAAAAGATTTGAACACATAATCTGTACACTCTTTGCCAGGTAGCCTCACCGAGATTTATTACAGAACTGTTGATATTTTTTTTAACAATTATGTAAAAATCGTTTTTGTACGCAAAATTGTAATAAACATCCCTTTTTCAACTTCAAAAATTTACTAAAAATCGAAAAATTAGTAATTCAATAAAAACTCAACGGATCTAAATAGCTAAACATTTAGTCTATCAAATGAATATCAGTCTGTATCTTTCAGATGATCAAGTACGAGACTACAATGTCCTAAATTTGATTGAAGTTGTTGGATGAAGTTTTTAATAAATCTTCACCAAAATATAACCAACTATTCTTGAAAAGTTTTAGTTTAGTATGACATTCACTTGAGAAAAATAAGTTGAATCGTTTCTTTACAAAAAAGCGCCAAAAATGAGCCACTTTTGGCCTCCTTTAAGCTTCTTTTCTCTTTTAAACTAAAGATGACATCCAATGAGCCTCGCAACAAGGTAAACACCATCGTCACCTTTCATAATCAACTACCGGGCCGGCACCGAGTGGAACTGGACATGGAGTGCACAATCGTAATGCGAGACCGGTGCATAAAAAAAACATTGCAAAGACCGATCAGTCAAACGTGTGCACAACTGCAGTTCATTAGCTTCACAACTTTCTCCTCGACCGTGGCGACCGTCGACTCGACAGTAACACCTTCACCGGAATCGCAAATGTCGACGGACGTAGCAGCGGCGACAATAACAGCAATGTACTTCCGAATTACTTCCGACTTCCCGTAAAGCGTACGAAAAAAGGAAAGGGAAGGCGTTTTTGCCACTTCCGCACCACAACGATTCCCTTCTTCGAGTGCATTGGACTGCTGCTGCTGCTGCTGCTGCTGCTGCTGCTGCTGCTGCTGCTGCTGCTGCTGCTGCTGCTGCTGGACTGAATCGGTTCCGGTGGTGGCAGCAGCAGCAGCAGCAACACTTTCTTCGTTCCCGCGCTCGAAACCAGGGTCGTCGTGGTTTGTGTCTTTCGCTCGTTTCGTGGGATACTTTTTTGGGAGAAATTCATACCTCACACCCCCGCTAATGCTTCTCTTTCCTCGCTGGATGGTGTACATGAAGATCATTATGCGTCTGGTAAACGCGAAAGAAGCGAACAATGCGACGGAATGCAGCACAATAAGACAATAAGGCACACGCTCACTTTTGCGCATTTTCGGAGAAACTTTGCTTCTGCTCCCCCAACAAAAAAAAAACCTCCAAACCCCTTGGCCTTGGGGATCAGTTGAAACAAGGGAATTCACCCCTTGAGGCTATGAAAAAAAAACATCCCCAGAAGGGACCACAAGTCGGGCACGGTTCTTCTTTCTGGGTGCAGTTTAAAGGGTTTCCCACCCTGCATAAGAAGCTGGCGGCCTCATTCACGCTGCGCACGGACATTCCTTGTGCAGCAGAGCACCCCAACGGCACACCCGAAGGAGGTAACAACCTATAAAGGCTTCTGCTGCTGCCGCATTGCCACATGACAGCGACGACCGTGGCACCGTTGGTCGTCCGCAAATCGGCACATCGGATGAGTGAAAGTTTGGACCAAGAAGGGTCGATGGCGGTGGGTGGTTGGAGGAGACCCATCTTCGGCAAAAGGTGAAATCGAAAGTGAAATCGAAATTTCAAACATCGACCATCGACCAGGTGGTAGCTGGCTGTTGGGTGGTGGTGCTGGTGCTGGTGGTGGGCAATGTTCAAGGTCGATACCTTAAAAACATTTTCCAGGGGGCGCGCGCACTCGATGGCATGCGCAGTTCCATCCAAGCGGCGAGCAGCACACCTGGAGCAGCACACAACGGCCAACCGGGCTTCTCCGGAGCGAACGAAGAAACTGGGGCTTTCCACTGAGCTGCAGGTTAATGATTTTGGGTGGAAAAAAATCACTTTACTGGCTCCCCCAGACAGTGGACACGTAGGTCCTATAAATCTGACCGGTAACGAGCTAAACAAAATATTGTTTTTATTACGGGAGTCACCTTTCGCTAAGTAATTGGAAATCGCGCCAGCAAACAATACAGTAATGAGCTCATTAATATGTTTTTGTTGTTTTTTATGCTCCAATTATAGTCTTTAATAAAATTAGTATAGGGCCATTTCGTTTTAATTCCAAATAATTACTGGTATTCGGTTGTTAAATAATAATACTTAAGTAAGATCTTCCTAGGATACTTGAAGAATTAAACCGAGCTCTTTAGCTGCACAAGGATGATGAAAAACATTCCCAACGATATCATTCCAAAAAATATCACAAATTAGTAATCGAGTTTACGATAAATGTGGCTAAAAACAGTGGCTTTTATGCCCAGATATGCAACTAAAAAGCCGGTACTATCAGAAGATTATTAGAATACAGCTCGATTTGGGTCAGGACTAGTTTTGATGGACAACTGACGTTTCCTAAAACGATACTATTGCTACAGAGTAGAAGCTATATTGTTAGAAAAACTTATTAACCGAAGACCGGAAGCCTTCTACTGAAGTCATAAGAACAAAATCATAGAAATATGTATGCTTTCCAGTAACGATGAGGCTTATCATAATTGTGCTTGTTGCTAATGTCATGGTTTGGGGTTTATCTGTGTCTTCTTATTTGCCAGAAGTGAGCTGTTTTGCTTCAACACTCAATAATTATTTATTGTCGGCACTAGATCATCTGATATAGCAAGATCAACGATTTGCAGAACGATACGATTTTTTTTTTAAATATATTTCCACATTTTCCGAAAATTTTAAAGATATAAAAATTACTGCCATCACAAGCATAATTGTACAACACAGGTATAACTTTCAAAGCAACACTCTACCGAAAACATGTTCAAGATCCGTTGATCCTAACCAGCTGCCAGTGTTATGTAAGTATCAGCAACACCAAACATATCCAGCGTGCGAACTGATTCCATCAATCGCAAACACTGAACCTTTTCCACTTCACCGACCACCGCTTGGCCGGTTTTTTTTAACAATTGTTAATCAAATGAAACTAATAACTCCATCACTATTGGATACCGAACGCCGCATAGCATGGCACGAATTGCGATTGAAGTCCCCAATACTTCCACCTCCCCTCCCGAGAAGATATCAGACCCCGCCCGGGCCGCCCAAATGCCTCTATTTCTCAACATAAATCGAAGCTGGTATGGAGGAATGGGGCGCGAACCATAAAACAGCCGTCGCAACACAGACTTACATCAGACCATCACGCTGCCAGCAGAGTCGCCTCGTCAGCACCATCGGAACACTTGGGAGGGAGCAGCACTAGAGAGACCGCGGTACCGAATACTCTACCGAACGGCGAACGCGCTTTTCTGTTCAATTTTTATGAGAATTTGTGCACCGAAGACGCATCATCGTTGCACCACGCATTGCTACATCGCAACGAGCGTCGTCTTGAGCGCACGACACACATGCCACACGCTGGCCGTCACGTGGTCAATCAAGGTTCAGGCGGTTCAGCGATTGCGCTCAACCAACACGAAAGGTAAACAGCAAATCGGCCCGAAACGTCCCACGGGATCCATCAAACCACCTTCCGGCATAGTTCTCTCAAATATAGGCCAAGAAAGAAGCAGTTTCAACCAACAAAATCTGTACCAAATGGATTGTACCCCGGGCTGGTACGCTTTGCAACTGAATAATGGATGTTTCGACACTTTCGACTTGTGCCTAGCTGGGAACACCAGTCACCGGAATCTACGTCGATCTACTTCGATCGGAGTGACCCGGGATGATGGCTTCCGTACCCGGAGGGAACCATTTTATTCCGTTGGTTTCGGGAAGGCATCGCAACCCATTCCCCTTACCGACAGCGCGGGGGGAGGAGGTTTTATGGTCTCAGATGTAGTAAAGCATAGCCCAAGGGCCGTCCGGAATGGAATGAACGGAACAGTTCAGTTTCTCCACCGGCATTGCGTTCCATTACGTCCCAAGACGGCAGCAGATGGGGTCGGCAACGCAAAAACAATATTATTGTTTGCACGGCAGCCCTTTTCCTGCGTTCTGCGTGGTAGATGATGGCTTAATGGTTGCATGGCTGATGGTGGTTCGGGCAAAGGTTTCGTTCGTTAGATAGTAGTACCACCATCACCGTAAATATATTGAGAGGATACGTTTACTTCCACAAACAATCGTTTAGCTGAAACATGTGCGCGTTACATTCAAGCTCGGGGTCGTAAAACTTTAAATTTGAGTAAGGAAAAGGTAACCATCTGAAACCACAAGCTACAATAAGATCATGAAACTATCATAAAAAGGACAAGGTAATAAATCCGTCTAAAGAAAAATTGTAGCAAACAAAGGTGTGTGAAAGTAAAAATCATTGGTTGTTAAAGTTAACACATCAAATAATTAAGACGATTACCACAAATAATTAAAAGTTACAGTGCAATAAAACATAGGTAGGTACATTGCAGATAAAGAAGAATATGAAATAGTAGAGTCAAACCTATAAATGAATATCTGCCAACAAACAGAGTAACGAACACTTCGCAAGCGCGTCTGCAACATTAAAAATCGGTATAAACGAACCATTCCATAATGGCTCGTTCGAACATAAATAAAACATCTCCGCGCCACATAACAGCCTCATAACGGACCCTTAAATTGAGTATATCGCCCCCTTTGTGCCAACTGCAACTTCGTCATCGTACCAGCAAGACACTTGACTCATAACTCCAACTCCGAGTGTCCCGGTGTCCGAGCGCTGTCTGGGACGATTTATCAAAACTTGGAGCAAGACAAACACTTTCGGAAATCTATTTCCGATCATGATCCCCTCCCCCGGGGGGCCAATACACCGTAAGGATGCATTTCACCAGACGAATCCGATGCACATTCGACGAAAATCCCTCTGCGGCCACACACAGCTCTAAAGCTTCACAAATCGTCTTCACACCGGCATGGGCACGGGGCAGGAGCACACGATTTTCGACAAACAATGTTCGCTTGAACAAAGCAGCGACATACAAAAATCAATACTTGGCCAGTTGCCGACCGGGTGGGGTACCGGGCGCCATTGTGTCTGCCTGGTGGTTATCACCATCTGCGTCCACAGCATCCACAGCATTCCCACTTTTCGTCAGCATGGTGTGTAGCGAAGAAGTTTTCGGTTGAAGTCGAGCGTTGATACAAAGGGCATTCATGGAGTTTTGGGATGAGCTGACGGCCAGTTGGAGGAAGAACCTGGAACGCGCCATTACTTGCTGCATTACTGCTGCTCTAATGGAAAAGAAGGAGCTCGCTATGGAGGAGTGCTGCGATGACTCAGTCACAGGTCTGCAGCTCGGGGTTCTATTCTTATGCCAGTATGTTTCTCAGTTTTCCTGTTCTGTTTTGTTGGTCCCTCGTTTACCCAGACTGATAACACAGACGTATATTGAGGAGTGCGATGAAGCGGAGGGGCTTGGTTGATTCATAACGACGCCGTTTATTACCGGCGCGTTGTAGGCGATATCTTGGAAAGTACTTTCATCGGTAAATATTTAATGTTTTTTTTTTAGAGTTCATCCGGGGTTGCACAATTTATAGACGAACTTCTAGAACTTATTTGAAGGCAAACTACGCCAATGGTTCGCCTACAAGGCGCGCCAACTGAGCTGCTAGTGTGCCAATACTGGAACTAAACGAATTTCTGGAAGTTCTGAAGGACACAATCGACTATCTAATGGCCCCTAATGGTTCCACGTATAACGACGCTAGTCCAAAAATACAACAGTAACTGTCGCATCACAATAATAAATTGACGTTATCGCTGGATCTTTGCTATGCTGTCCGTCTATGTCGTCTTCATGCAGCTATCAGCAACGTCGCTGTCGACGACGACGACATTCCAGCAACCTCGTCCTCGCCATCCCGTCACGGATTGCGATCTGTCGATCGATTTCACTTTTCACCGATGCTCGCGCGCTCGTTGCCACTAATGGTGGGGCCACCGTACAATCGGCAAGAGAATCGCGAATCTCACTCGCCAGGCACGTTGTGTTGCGTGTGAATCCAGCTGCCTGTGTCCTGTCCTCTGTCTGGGAGCTCTGTTGCATCACCAAAGGGGCACGAACCCCCCCTTTCCCCACCGCCACCAAGCGCATTAACTGATAAGGTCAAAGGCATTTGGGGAATTAAAGGGTTTGCATTTCAAAACACAACTGAAAGACCGCTGTAAGTGCATCAACGCCTCTTCGTCGAGTGGGGGATTTGCCATAAACGTGCCGTGGCGTGCATAATGTGTCGCTGGGCCGCGATACCAAACAAGTGGCATTGGCAAGACCGGGACCACGACCAACTCCAAGTCATGCAACACAAATGGCAACAAATGCGCCATCGAAGGGATGTGCACGAGCCGGGTTGGCATTTGTTTTCCACTTCGGATGCCAAGCGTAGTATACCGCTAGAGAGAAGTGATTGAACCAAGGGTGGGTGGTTGGATGGTGAGGGGGAGGTTAGGCCCCTCTATTTATCAACAGTACAACCACGCACTTGCTGCCACGGTGTCTCGAAGACGTCACGGCGCATTACGGGCGAGCTCAAAACACCACCAACGACACAGTCAGTTACCGATGGTTATCACCGATGTAATTGTGATTATAGCAGCATCTCCCAGGCACAGAGACAGGGAGAGAGAGAGAAAGAGGAAACGAAAGGATAGTAGAGAGAGGGAGAGATGCATAGATAATGCTATAATTAAACGAACGGCCCCCCGGCCGCCCGCTGCCTGGCACGAGCTTTTGAATGAAGGTTCTTCACTGACACCAGCGGCTGGTCGACGGCACAAAAATAGGAACCGATTGTTTCCCAACCACCACCACCAACCGCCACGCAGTGTGCACCATGTGGCGCCACGCAACCCACGCACGCTCTCAACCCTTGCTTCATCCCTCGCTCGCAGCAGCGGGCGTGAGTTCAACATACTGCGCGATTCTGCGGAACGGCACAGGCTCAGATCGTCTCTGCATGGGTTTGTCCAGCCTTGGGCCGCCAACGCGAGCAACGTGCCGCGATTCTACCGCCGAGAGGGGAGGTTGGTCAATCCAAGGGGTTCACGGCTGGTTCCCAGCGGCAAATGATGACGACGACGGACGACGTCAACAGGGCACGATGAACTGCAGGAGGCCGTACCACGCGCCCAAGGGTGTTGACGAAGGGATGGAAATAACAACCAACCATCTATCCATCCATCAAGCCCGTCCCCATTGCGGTCGGTGTGGTCAAACGTGCCCGGGGGCGGCAGGAAGAGACAAGTAATGGTCCTTTTTGGTAATATTGAAATTTGTTACGCGCGCTGAGTTGTACAACTCACGATCGTCGTTTTTGGATGAAGCGTGAAGCGATCCGCTATTTCGACAAACACACCGTAACAAGTGTAACAAGTGCAGCTGGTGTAAAAGCAACAAGAGTACTACCCCGGCGGGAGGGGGCAGAAATAATTGCTCGACACAATTGCCGACACCTGGCAAAGACGGGCAGCAGCTAAGCAATGGCTAAGCGTGAGACTAAACCGTCAAACAACTCATTGGCGATGAAGAGTTCAAAGGGGAGAAATGTGGCACTCTAAACATCTGCGAACTTTCTACAATTAACATTTACGAAAATAATAAAATCGCGTTGATTAGGCAGATGATTTAGAGTATCGGACTTAAAAAGTGTACGAAACCAGCTAACAATTTTTAACTTTTAATCTCAAATCGTACTTGAAATGCTTGACCAAAATTGTTTTGATGTGGAATATTGGTATTTTTTTTTTAATTTTAGCTTCTAAACCGATTCTGCCGATGTAAATGTTGATCATTCTACAGCAGGAATGATCTTTGCTAAAGATATTGTACTGAATGTCTTTTAAAATCGCCCCTTGCGTAACGGTTTACCAGCATATTCCTAGTAGATAATGAATTCTGTATATTTTGTAATGTGTCAACGATGTTCCAATCATGATTTTTAAAAGAGAGACTATTTAGCGTTTTAGAAAGGTAATTGCGATCATCGGACTTTAACTTAATCGTTCAGTTAAGAAAGAAACAAAAACGAGGCTTTCGCAAGCGAAGGTACAACAATTTGGTGATGGAGATAGGAATAAGAAATTGATCTAAATACCCTAATGATCTCCTTTATGGCATGTTTCATCTAACGTTACCTAGATGTTTTAATAAACACGTCAAGTGGCTAAGGAATAGAACAATTTGATGCAAAGTATTACCAATTACATTATTTGTTTTCATACTTTGAGTATCTTCCTAAAAAAAAACACAAATAATCGATTACCCATTTCATTGAGAAATGAAACCAACCTTAGAAGAGTTACATAGCAAAATGGGCTGTAGACTGTTATTGTTTCCTTTGCGGCAATGTGACGCATCCGGCAAAACAGTTCATTGCGCCTTCATGCTACGTTGAGGCGATCGTACCGTCACCGCACAAAAGTGCAAACAGGCGTGTGTCAAGCAAACAAAATACACAATCCAACCGCGACCGGTGTGGCCAATTCTATGTTTACCAACTCCAGAGCAAACCCCAAAGCATGACGAACGCAACGCCACTCCCCACGGACGGACGTCAACAGTTGAAATCAGAGACGAAACGAACCGCAAAATTCCCAGCAAATTCAGCGAACCGATCGAAAAGGAAATGATCGCGAAGCGCGTCCCTGTTCTGGTGCATCGGACGCATAAAGACTTCAACACTGTGGGCAAGCAAGCAAGGGCCTTGCACTTAACTCAATTGGCGCGACTTATGGACAGCTTCCTGCCCTCGCGACCCTTATGAGGGTTCGGGAAAAGGGTGGCCACACTAGTGCGTGTGCGAGCCGCCGTCCCGTAACAGCGGCCAGCCGGACAGCAACACCGCCCAAGAGCCACCGAAGTGGACCAAGTCAATTGGCATTAATTGACGGCAATTGAGTGTGGCGTCTTGTATGCTGCCGGGGGGGGGGGGGGGGGGGGGTTTCCGGCGTTGCTGCGGACAGGGCCGACGATGGCGAGCAGCCGGTTTGAAGATGCAATGGCCGGACACTCCAAGAGACCACTGTCTGTCGATGGCCGGAGCGTCCCGTATCGTATCGTGCGATCACGTTTCACATTCACGACATTGTGTGCCGGAGAGGGTTGCGCTTGTTTTTGTCGAGATAGGCCACAGTTCCGCCGCTCTAACTTGTGGTGGTACCCGCAATGCAGCGCGGCGCCTGCAACGCTGGTGGCGGTCACGTACTACGGAGCACGACATTGCGCACGTTGTCTCAATATTATCTGTTTTTTTTTCTTCCAAAATTAAATCTAAAAATACTTCCAATCAGATTCGGGCTCATTAAATACTTTTGCCCGTGCTACCGGACTGGAAACGAAATCCAAGTAGGTCAGACGGGAAATCTCAACTCACCAGCGAAGAGGTCCGGTTCGAGCCCGGAATCCAGGTCCAGCCCACAGATGACGAAGTAGTCGGCGAAACGGGTAAACTGCTGCTGCACACTGTCGTTCTGGCCGACGCGTGCTGGATTGCCACCGGTGCCGGTCAGCGAGGGCGTATCCGTGGAACCACCACTGCCCGGTTCGGACACCGGACGGCCTCCGGTGGATCCGGTGGTGGACCGCCCAACAACCTCTTCGGGCCCTCCAGCACCGTGGATTCCATTCGATTTGTCGCTCATCACGTGCACACGGGATTAAAGGGTCGCTTCCTCACTTCCTTCACTTTCCTCCTCCCCCTCTACTTTCACTCACGGCACAGCACCAGGACAGGACCGGCGGCTGGCTGTACCAACCACTTGAACACGCGAATGCGAAATTTGGGCAGCGAAGCAAACTCGAAGACGGAAATTCCAATGCTTGCTTGATGGATTCCTCCTCTTCGACACCTTCCTTGATGCTGGCACACTACACACTCTCAAACGACGAAACACAAACACATGATGGCGATGATGATGCTGGTGGATGCTGCTTCCGTGGCGGAGGAGACAGCACCGCGGACGCCACCGACCGATTGGCGCCTGGGAACGGATGCTTTCGCGAAGGTGCGCTGCTGATGCTGCTGCTGCGTAAACAACATTATGCTGGGCCTCACCACCGCGCCACGACAGCAGACAAAACAACCCTTTTTCTTTTTACTCTTCTCTTCTTATTCTTCTTCGTCACTTTTTTTACACTTGTTTGACCTTCCGACACGACGACGTGTGTCCACGATCAAAACATAGTAGCCGCTTCTTCTCTATGCGCTTTTCTCCTTCTTCTACGACCAAACGCCAGCTGAGGGGCTCCAGCACAGCACAGATCACAACAGGAACGCCCCCGAAGGAAAAACGACAGATTTTTGGGCCTATTCGTCGTCAACACACCGAGAATTGCGTCGAGATTGGCAATCGATTGCGACCCCTGTTCTCCCTTCTCGCTCGTTCTCCCTCTCTCGCTTCGTATCTTTTTTCTCTACTTTCTCTCACTCAGCATCCCACGGTGGTGCTTCATTTTTGACGACGTTTGGCCTTCACCCTTGGCAACGGGACCGTACCACCAACACCACCCACGGCACACCGCCCTCCACAGTAGGGGGGGGAGCTATCTTTTTTCTTCTTCCTACTCCTACTCTAGGCGTAGTTTTCACTTCGTTCTACTCCACCACACGACGATATTTCAATTATCTAATGCACGCTTTCCGCTGTTAAATGCGCTGGAACCTCACCCCCAGGAACCGTGATTTTTCCGTGATCCGTGTGTGGTTGGCGACGACGACCTCTTGGTCACGATCCGCGGATCCTGCTGCTGTTGCGGTCAATTCTGCCGTTTTTCACACGCTGGGATTTTTCCCTCGGAGTCGAGGGACGCACCTTTTGCCTCGCACCAAGTGTTTATACGGGAACACGGTCAGTGCACGGACAGCGCAGGACACGGGAAGCGACCTGCACCGTGGAGAGACAAAGAAAAATTGCCCAAGAGGCCAGTCCCAGCTGGCCATGTACCGATGCGAAAACTGACGGCTACACGTGCCGCGATTGTCGCGCGATGATTTTTGTTTGTTTACACCTGCACGCAACTGCATGCGTTTTGAAAATTAGGAATATCCGATTTAAATTTCAATTTTAATTCAGTGCAACTACAAAAAATAACGTAAAAAGCATTCAGTTTTTTTTTCTAAATTCAATTTGCAATCGTTTCCCTATCTTTAAAATTATGCATATTCACGTGGCATGAAAACATGCATTAGTTTAGTGGAAATATTTGTTATTATTTTCCTTCACAAACGTGCATGCGTTTTCATCTTATGAATCCTTGAGTCATATTGCATCCGAAAATAACATACGAAACGAATACGCATGCGTTGCGTGAAAGTTGTAACCACAGCCTAACTGGAATTATTTATTCACTGTTAGACGAAGCCGACGATAATTGGAACACGATCATAAATTTCAATAACATCATTTTTAACATTTCCATCACCCCAATTACAGTGAGCTCACCTGTGACGCAGCTACACGCACGTAGCGCGATTGTCGCGAAGGCAAAACATAGATATTTGACAGCAAGAAGACATCGCGCGCTCGTGCAGCCGTCGCTTACATTGTTTACCTTTTTTCTTCTTGTTATTGTTATTTGTTTTCAAAGTCCTTGTTCCTGCTGCTAGTTGATGACCTTCGTAAGATCGATTGTAATTTCAACTACCATTTTCGGGCAAATCTGGCGAGCTAATAACGATGCTCACGCTTGTTTCCTGATTTCAGCGCTCCATTTGCAGAATGTCCAAATACTCCGGCACCAATCTGGCATCGCTGACACCGGCAGATGTGAAGCTGTGGCTCGATTCGTTCGACACCGTGCTAACCGACTGTGACGGTGTGATCTGGGTGGAAAACAACCCCCTGCCTGGAGCAACTGACGTGGTCAATCGGTTCCTTTCCACCGGCAAAAAGCTGTTCTTCGTCACTAACAACTCCACCAAAACTCGACCCGAGTTCGTGGAGAAAGCCACCAAGTTGGGTTTCAACGTTACGATTGTACGTGTTCGCCCGGGTGTGGTGCGTCCCGGAAACGTCTGTTTCTATAACTCACGTGGCGCTCTCTTTTTCTTCCCGGACAGGAAAATATTATCTCCACAGCGTACCTGGCCGCACAGTACCTGAAGAATTTGAGCTTCACGAAAACCGTGTACGTTATCGGTTCGTCCGGTATCACGAAGGAGCTCGATGCCGTCGGTATCCGGCACATTGGTACCGGGCCGGACACACTGACCGGTACGCTGGCAGAGGCAGTGTCCGGGTTCGTACCCGATCCGGACGTCGGTGCAGTGATTGTGGGATTCGATGAGCATTTCAGTTTTATGAAGATGTTGAAAGCCGCCTCTTACCTCAACAATCCCGACGTCATTTTTATCGCTACGAACACGGACGAACGGTTTCCAACGCCGGATCGCGTCATTCCCGGCACGGGGAGCATTGTGCAAGCCGTGATCACGTGCGCCGAGCGTCAACCGATCGTGATGGGCAAACCGAATGCACACATTTGCGAGATCATCCGCAAGGAGTACGACGTAGATCCTGGCCGAACGCTCATGATTGGCGATCGCTGCAATACCGACATATTGTTGGGAAAGAATTGTGACTTTCAGACGCTGCTCGTCGAAACGGGTATCCATAATGCAACCGATGTGCAAAAGTTTGCCACCTCCGACGATCCGGCAATTAGGGCGCTCGTTCCAGACGTGTACCTGGCCAAGCTGGGTGATTTGTTGGCGTACATGTAAATACATTGGGCCCGCGGGGAGACGTTATTCGCATAGCGAACATTGAAAATTGTAAAACAATTATCGGTCTGGCGATCCACTCTTCCGATTGGTGCATAAAACAGAACAAAACGTCCAATAAATGCACAATGACGATTGTAAATTACGAGTTTTGTTTTTCTATGCATGCTGCTGCCTTGCAGCTCAGAAACTATCAATGACATGACATTTGTGGGGTTCTGTTCAAGAAAAAACGTGTTAGAAATCGGGACGCGCACAAGATCCTCGTACTTCGGAACATATTTTGTGTTTTTCACTTTATTAGACGCCGTCGATTGCTAAATGACGGTAGTAACACGTTTGTCTAAGTGAAAGGGTTCTATTGATGATATATGTTGGAGTATATTGTGGCTATCGTGCGTGTAATGAGCGATTTATGGTTTGAACCCAATAAGCATCGCATGTTGAACAAGACCATTCGTAGTATGAAGAGAATGAAACAGTTACGGAACTTAACTGAACGATTGAACGTAGACCGAATTTTTGTGAAGGACTGACTCTGGGAAAACTGTCTCAGAGTCGTGTCCGCCTTATAACAAGAAAGAGAGGTGAAGACATACAACCTTGTCGTACAACAAGCGGTTGCATAGAGCATCGTTTTGCTAATTCGTCTAATGGCATCACAAATTGATTTTTAAAATAGCTACAGAACCTATGCTTTACGTTTTTCCTCCAGATCGGCTGAAACAAGATCTATCACAAGGCTTTGGCGCAATCCGATAGCTCTTTATCCGAAATATGATGGAAAATCAGAATTGTTCTATGCTTCTCTATATGTAAGTATGCAGAGTAGTTAACATACTTGACAATCATAGCCTATCCGTTGTGATTGGGCAGTATACGATAAGAAGTAACGGAAACTCGATTTGTTAGCAACAACAAGAAAACGACTTTGGGGAAATTTCGTCGATCTTCGATGATTCCGTTCCCATGACGATCCCTTAGTTGGAAAAACACTTTCCATTCGGATGTACTACTACGCTAAACAAAACGCATTCTCCGGCTTAATCGTTTCAACTACTTCCGACACACATCCAACATCGTTTACTGTTTAACCGTGTGGCCAGTGTTTTGTCTCTTGCCCTTTGCTAACACTAACTCCTTTTAATCATGCCTCATGCTAACAACTGCCCTTCAGCGAACATTGTGACGAACAACGTTTGCCATGTGACGGAACCGGAAATTGACCAGAAACATTTGTCTTTGCTACCATCGCATTGGTGTCCGCCCGGCTGATGGATTGCGGGTTTTTCAATTCGTCCTAAGTAAGCGCATCTGGTCCCACGAGCACGTATGCTTACCTAGTTTGGCCATATGCCACCGAATCTATCTCTGCTCAATCTGACTTCAGCCAGCAAGATATTGGCCAAGATGCACAATACACTACACTACGTTACGCTACACTACGCTAACGATTTGCATGTCTGCTTTGCGTTACCATGGCCCTGGGAGTTTGCCTACTCCTATTCTGCCTGGCCTAATTTGCTGCTTCTTCTGTGCAATTCAATCGCATGCCCTGCCTGGTGGACTAGCCCCCTAAAGCATTTATCCTGTCTTTTGATGCGGCTGAGGAATTCGCTCACTGCGCGAAAGATACAAACACCAATAGAACACGTTGATGGCGAGGAACAGCAGTGGAAAGAAGATGCGCGAGGCACGATCAATCTTGGACACCGAGTTGAACCGAGGCGCTCTTTTCCTCCGTCGCCGGCTACGGTGTACGTTGGGCGCTGCAGAGATTGGTGTAGATGGTGCATCGATAGTGATGTGTTGCTGGGCGCGCCGTGCCGTGCCACTGCCACTGGTTCGTCGTCGATGTTTACCGCCGAACGAAGTGGTTGCCATATCCACGACACCTG
Source organism: Anopheles aquasalis (assembly GCF_943734665.1). Lineage (NCBI taxonomy): Eukaryota > Metazoa > Arthropoda > Insecta > Diptera > Culicidae > Anopheles > Anopheles aquasalis. Next base: position 22,041,182 of record NC_064878.1, read on the forward strand.
ATGCAGCTACCGCCGATAGCGGGGTGGCCATGAGCGTGGACGAGGTAGTGGCGGTGATGGTGGCACTGGTAGTTCGGTAGCCTCCACCAATGGTCGACGGTGAGACGTCATCAACGGATCCCCCGAAGCAGGACACTTCCGTCCAGGATGGTTTCGGGGATTTCCGTACCATTGGAAAGGAGCAGACTGATAGGGGGATCACCTCGATGTACCGTGAGTCCCCACTGGCATCGCCGTCCCGTCGAGCTGCGCCACTGATGGAAGTTATGGCCGAGCAGCGCTTGCCGTGGCGCAGGGAGGTTGTGGTTCCGTTCGGCTCCGACGGATCCGGCTCGCTATCATCCTCGTCATCCGAGCTTGAGGTGAGTTCTTCTACACTGAAGTAACACTCACCGGAACCGTACTTGGTAAAGTAGTGTACGATCGCGAACTGGATGATCGTGGCGAAGATGAACGCAAACGAGAGGAACACGAAAAAGTCGAGCGCCGTCGGGTAAGGAACTTTCGGTAAGTCCGTGCGCGCCTCCAGCCCAAGGAACGTCATCGTCAGGACGGTAGTGATGCCGAGTGAAACGCTAAAACGATAGGAGAGCAGAAGCTGAGCTTCGGTAGCGGTAGGATGATGGTTCTAGCTTAGTGCCACTTACCGATCGGCCGTCGCCTCGCGGTTTAACCAGAAGGATACCCACGATAGAACGACGAGCAACACGCACGGTCCGTACACTTGGATCAGGAAGTTGCCCATATGACGCTGAAGATGGAAGCTTACCAGCAGCATCGAGTACTCCGCTGTAAAGAAAGGCAAATCAAAATCAACTTTCAATCTCATCACGTATGCATTGACTACCCTTGGGCCCCGCGCTCGATCACAACCAATCCCTCCGATATTCCAAATAAACCCTTTTGCTGTTCTAGAGAATGCTGTTCCATTTTCGATTCACAAAATATGCTCCCCTCTCTAAACGATAACATGAATGTAAAGTTAGGAAGACTGGCTCCATTACCGGGTCGCTCGCTGGCACCTTATTTGAATAGTTGATTCTCCGCCGCACGAGGATGATACAGGACGACAGGATAAGGACTCATGAGAGGATTCATTTTTGAATGTACCACAAGCAACTTAACGCAAGGACGTTGGATGTTTTAAAGAGCGCCAAAGACACCATTATGAGAGCGGATGGACCGTTTCACGAAAATGTTACAGGACAGACAACGATTTACGCTCATTGTGAGGGATGAACTGTTGAATAAGCACCAATGAAGTAATCCAGAGAAAGGTGCCTTTGCAATATAGGATTACACCAATTCACGATGATACACAAGATCGTTTCTGGATGTCCAAAAACTTGATGGAATCCAGTGGCACGGAACATGTAAACCGTCAAACACCTACAAGAAACATCAAATAAATCAACGCACTGACACAGACTTCTGTAAATTCGGATACTTTGCCAAGGATTGTTCTTCGATCGCAAAGGGAAGGCTGTGTTGAAATGCAGTTAACCTCTGTACATGGTGCCCCGTTCGTCAACAAAGAAACAGCGTCCCGGAGGCTTCTACTCTTGAGGGCTGCAGCTAGTATGAGGAGAGGTTGAGTTGATTGTAGATGTGTTCCGATTCGAAGAGCACCAATGCACCATCAATTAAACACTATCAGCAAGATTAGCTTTCCCTGTGTTCTACACACGAAGTAACCGGCCTTTGTTTATCAACTGCGATCGCACTCAGCACCGCGATGCAATTCTTATCCATGACATGACATTTGTAGGGTTCTGTTCAAGAAAAAACTTGTTAGAAATCGGGACGCGCGCAAGAGCCATGTGCTTTGTGGACATATTTTGTGTTTTTCACTTTATTAGACGCCGTCGATTGCTAAATGACGGTAGTAACACGTTTGTCCAAGTGAAAGGGTTCATTTGATGATATATGGTGGAGTATATTGTGGCTATCGTGCGTGTTATGAGCGATTTATGGTTTGAGCCCAATAAGCATCGCATGTTGAACAAGACCATTCGTGGTATGAACAGAATGAAACAGTTCAGAACTTAACTCAAATATAAATATCGGTTCAATTTTTGTGAAGGACTGACTCTGGGAAAACTGTCTCGGAGTCGTGTCCGCCTAATAACAAGAAAGAGGGGGGTGAAGACTTACATCCTTGTCGTACAACAAGCGGTTGCATAGAGCATCGTTTTGCTAATTAGAATTCGTCTAATAGCATCAAAAATTGATTTTCAAAATAGCTGCAGAACCTACGCTTTACGTTTTCCCTCCAGATCGGCTGAAACAAGATCATTGGCTTTGGCGCAATACGATTGCTCTTTATCCGAAATATGATGGAAAATCAGAATTGTTCTATGCTTCTCTATATGTAAGTATGCAGAGTAGTTAACATACTTGACAATCATAGCCTATCCGTTGTGATTGGGCAGTATACGATAAGAAGTAACGGAAACTCGATTTGTTAGCAACAACAAGAAAACGAGTGTGAGAAAATTTCGCCGATCTTCGATGATTCCGTTCCCATGGCGATCCCTTAGTTGGAAAAACACTTTCCATTCGGATGTACTACTACGCTAAACAAAACGCATTCTCCGGCTTAATCGTTTCAACTACTTCCGACACACATCCAACATCGTTTACTGTTTAACCGTGTGGCCAGTGTTTTGTCTCTTGCCCTTTGCTAACACTAACTCCTTTTAATCATGCCTCATGCTAACAACTGCCCTTCAGCGAACATTGTGACGAACAACATTTGCCATGTGACGGAACCGGAAATTGACCAGAAACATTTGTCTTTGCTACCATCGCATTGGTGTCCGCCCGGCTGATGGATTGCGGGTTTTTCAATTCGTCCTAAGTAAGCGCATCTGGTCCCACGAGCACGTATGCTTACCTAGTTTGGCCATATGCCACCGAATCTATCTCTGCTCAATCTGACTTCAGCCAGCAAGATATTGGCCAAGATGCACAATACACTACACTACGTTACGCTACACTACGCTAACGATTTGCATGTCTGCTTTGCGTTACCATGGCCCTGGGAGTTTGCCTACTCCTATTCTGCCTGGCCTAATTTGCTGCTTCTTCTGTGCGATTCAATCGCATGCCCTGCCTGGTGGACTAGCCCCCTAAAGCATTTATCCTGTCTTTTGATGCGGCTGAGGAATTCGCTCACTGCGCGAAAGATACAAACACCAATAGAACACGTTGATGGCGAGGAACAGCAGTGGAAAGAAGATGCGCGAGGCACGATCAATCTTGGACACCGAGTTGAACCGAGGCGCTCTTTTCCTCCGTCGCCGGCTACGGTGTACGTTGGGCGCTGCAGAGATTGGTGTAGATGGTGCATCGATAGTGATGTGTTGCTGGGCGCGCCGTGCCGTGCCACTGCCACTGGTTCGTCGTCGATGTTTACCGCCGAACGAAGTGGTTGCCATATCCACGACACCTGATGCAGCTACCGCCGATAGCGGGGTGGCCATGAGCGTGGACGAGGTAGTGGCGGTGATGGTGGCACTGGTAGTTCGGTAGCCTCCACCAATGGTCGACGGTGAGATGTCATCAACGGATCCCCCGAAGCAGGACACTTCCGTCCAGGATGGTTTCGGGGACTTCCGTACCAGTGGAAAGGAGCAGACTGATAGGGGGATCACCTCGATGTACCGTGAGTCCCCACTGGCATCGCCGTCCCGTCGAGCTGCGCCACTGATGGAAGTTATGGCCGAGCAGCGCTTGCCGTGGCGCAGGGAGGTTGTGGCTCCGTTCGGCTCCGACGGATCCGGCTCGCTATCATCCTCGTCATCCGAGCTTGAGGTGAGTTCCTCTACACTGAAGTAACACTCACCGGAACCGTACTTGGTAAAGTAGTGTACGATCGCGAACTGGATGATCGTGGCGAAGATGAACGCAAACGAGAGGAACACGAAAAAGTCGAGCGCCGTCGGGTAAGGAACTTTCGGTAAGTCCGTGCGCGCCTCCAGCCCAAGGAACGTCATCGTCAGGACGGTAGTGATGCCGAGTGAAACGCTAAAACGATAGGAGAGCAGAAGCTGAGCTTCGGTAGCGGTAGGATGATGGTTCTAGCTTAGTGCCACTTACCGATCGGCCGTCGCCTCGCGGTTTAACCAGAAGGATACCCACGATAGAACGACGAGCAACACGCACGGTCCGTACACTTGGATCAGGAAGTTGCCCATATGACGCTGAAGATGGAAGCTTACCAGCAGCATCGAGTACTCCGCTGTAAAGAAAGGCAAATCAAAATCAACTTTCAATCTCATCACGTATGCATTGACTACCCTTGGGCCCCGCGCTCGATCACAACCAATCCCTCCGATATTCCAAATAAACCCTTTTGCTGTTCTAGAGAATGCTGTTCCATTTTCGATTCACAAAATATGCTCCCCTCTCTAAACGATAACATGAATGTAAAGTTAGGAAGACTGGCTCCATTACCGGGTCGCTCGCTGGCACCTTATTTGAATAGTTGATTCTCCGCCGCACGAGGATGATACAGGACGACAGGATAAGGACTCATGAGAGGATTCATTTTTGAATGTACCACAAGCAACTTAACGCAAGGACGTTGGATGTTTTAAAGAGCGCCAAAGACACCATTATGAGAGCGGATGGACCGTTTCACGAAAATGTTACAGGACAGACAACGATTTACGCTCATTGTGAGGGATGAACTGTTGAATAAGCACCAATGAAGTAATCCAGAGAAAGGTGCCTTTGCAATATAGGATTACACCAATTCACGATGATACACAAGATCGTTTCTGGATGTCCAAAAACTTGATGGAATCCAGTGGCACGGAACATGTAAACCGTCAAACACCTACAAGAAACATCAAATAAATCAACGCACTGACACAGACTTCTGTAAATTCGGATACTTTGCCAAGGATTGTTCTTCGATCGCAAAGGGAAGGCTGTGTTGAAATGCAGTTAACCTCTGTACATGGTGCCCCGTTCGTCAACAAAGAAACAGCGTCCCGGAGGCTTCTACTCTTGAGGGCTGCAGCTAGTATGAGGAGAGGTTGAGTTGATTGTAGATGTGTTCCGATTCGAAGAGCACCAATGCACCATCAATTAAACACTATCAGCAAGATTAGCTTTCCCTGTGTTCTACACACGAAGTAACCGGCCTTTGTTTATCAACTGCGATCGCACTCAGCACCGCGATGCAATTCTTATCCATGACATGACATTTGTAGGGTTCTGTTCAAGAAAAAACTTGTTAGAAATCGGGACGCGCGCAAGAGCCATGTGCTTTGTGGACATATTTTGTGTTTTTCACTTTATTAGACGCCGTCGATTGCTAAATGACGGTAGTAACACGTTTGTCCAAGTGAAAGGGTTCATTTGATGATATATGGTGGAGTATATTGTGGCTATCGTGCGTGTAATGAGCGATTTATGGTTTGAACCCAATAAGCATCGCATGTTGAACAAGACCATTCGTGGTATGAAGAGAATGAAACAGTTGTGGAATGATAAAACTAAGACACTAAGGATAATTTTTGTGAAGGACTGACTCTGGGAAAACTGTCTCGGAGTCGTGTCCGCCTAAACGCAAGAAAGAAGGGTCGGATAGAGAAGGATTATATTAAAGCGACTATTAACATAGCTGCAGAACCTATGCTTTACGTGATTCCCCCGGATCGACCGAAACATTGTTCGGGCAAGATCATTACCAATCGTGTGGTGTCTTGGTTGCTGGCGCAATTTTTCCAATTCGATCTTGCTCTCGACTTGGGGACGCTACACTCGTTTAACTTTGTTCCAAGTACGAAATACTCTGCTGGATGCCATACGGTTCGATTGTCGCATTAAGACACTTGCATGCCACGAATAAACGAAACAAAAAGGCTTCATATGAATGAAGAACGCAATACGGTCCCGTGTCAACTACGGACTGGATTTGATGAACTGCGCAGAGGGGAATAACCAGCAGGAACCATAACATGCCAAGAATAGAATCCCGTTTGCTTTATCGGATACCAATGTGCTTCATAAGGAGTGTTCAGGCAAAAAAAAACATCTCCATTCTTTCCGTCCACAAGTGGCGAGGGGGGGAAAAAACATGAAAATGCATTTCCACGCAATTCGAATGAAGAAATCGAGGACCAATTATGCGCCAGCACCGCACCAACGACACGCTGGACGTCCAGCATTAAATATCCGTCGGCGATAGCTGACGAGACCACTTCACATCGAGGGAAAGCAGAAAAAGGAGAGTAAAACGCCAACCATTATACCCCGAGTCCCACGGTAGCAAAATCGGCGTTCGGCGTGAGTTCCATTATCCTTCCCGCGTAAAGCCATAAGACCGCAGCGAGCGATCAGCTGCTGGTACGGTCGCAAAATTGTATCTCGCGTTTTGTGTCTGCAAACGGCGAAGGAGAAGCAACCAGATGCTATGATCGCATTACCGGTCGAAGTGGGAACCACCACGCAATACGCTGACGCTCGCCGAAATTGATTCCTAACGAGATTTATCCCTTTACACGACTGCCACCGGTTGGCGGCGCGTCCGCCGCTGCCTCCACCGCCAAGGTAAAGCCACGACGACGACGACGACGGTGAAACAATCGTCGTCCAAACAATCAACCTCCAAAAAAAAAAAAGAAAAGGAAAACCACCAACACCCACTTGTATCAACATAGCCGGTCGTGCGGGAGGACGACGGGGGGAGCGGGGATTGGTACCTTGGCGCAAACGGAAAGCAAACGACAGGATGGCAAATTGAATCAAGTCGCATCGGTCGCGAGCTCCGCGTCTCGTGGCGTATCATGGTTTGGTGGCTATTATGCTAAGCTATCAAAACACTGATACGGTTTCGAGGCGCCCGCATTTCCTCCCTCCGCCCCGAGAAAGGATAATAGTTTTTCCGCTTCCGCGGTTTGCGTTCTCAAGGTTCCCAGGTATCCGGGGCGGACAATTACACATCCTGGAATACATCTGGACCTTCGCCTTAGACAATTCGCTTTCCAGAGCGTGTAAGCGTATAAAGGTGCCACGGGCAAATGTTCTAATCACTTCTCATTCCCGCCAGTGGGGCATTTAAAATAAGAAAAAGAAAAAACGGACAAACTCACGAGGATCTCCTGTCTCGGTTGCCCGTATGCCCTTTTGGGATTAGACCGGAACCGGATCCACAAATGCACCCCCTAGTGTGGCTGGATTGTGCGGACTAACCGCTTCAGCGGGATGGTTCCAGGCTTCCAGCTCCACCACGTGCCACAATTATGCAAGAACGGGGTACGTACAACCTCGGTAAACTCATCGAGAGTGCTTTCTGCTGACACTGCACCCGGGTTGCGGGCGGTTTAACGTTCTTCCTTTTTTTTTACTTTCCTTTCCATTTTTTTTTGTTGTAAAACATCCATCCGCTCGAGGGGTTCGAGGCATCCAAAATGCATCCTTTGAGCCGTTGCCTTCACCAGTGCGCGTGTACGTGCGAGGACGAGGGTCTTGGGTAAGCGATTTTAGCCGCTCGTGAGCATGATGAATATGAATGAGTTTGGGAGTTTCTAGATGCGCCGGAAACACCACCCTGGTCCTGAAGGTGCGGAGGTAAACGCTTGTAAGCGATTACGGTGGCAATGGCGGCTGCGTGTGGCTGTGTGTGGTGCTAATCTTGACTCAATTTAATTGTTTAAGCAGCAGTTCCGAACCAGTGGCTGAACTGGTAAGGTGTGGTGGTAAGGTAACCGGCGTGGTTCAGTGGAGTTCCTTTGGATTGCATTGAACACGATTTGCTAATCCGAATAGCAAACTCCCATCAAACTTTGTACTCATCGGAAACGCTCGTCTTCTGCAATCCAATCATGTTCCGAGAGTGATAGGATCTGCAAATCATATTTTAAAGTCTGTTAGATTTTCGATAATATAGACCCAGGCTAT
>NC_064878.1:22054095-22056595 GCF_943734665.1 Anopheles aquasalis
TACATGAACCGAACTTGAGCGGACAGCGCTGCGTGTCCATCGGGAAGTCCTCCAGGTTCATCGGACATCCGGCTTTAATGGTGAGCCTGCAAAGAATAGGTAAGGTAACCGTTGTTTAGAGGATCAATGAAGCAGAAGGAAATGGAACGAAAATCGAACGCTCGCTCGGTAGCACTCGGTGGCAGAAGATGCTCCACGATACACGATGCACCAGGCACTGGGCACCGGTCAGTACCGGACCATCATTGACGAAAGATCTGTCGAAAGCTAATGGAACGATAATTGGCAATTTGCTGCCCGGGCCCCGGGATGGTAATGGGACACCGTGTCTCGCAGATGCTCGGTTGCTTTCTTCGGTGGAATACGATTTTACGGCCGAAAGGACGGAGGACCGATATTAAAATGTGACACCACCGCGTGAGTAGCAGCGTGGTGCGTAGTTGTAGTAGCACAAAAGAACGTAAGATGATTAAACTTTTTTTCTCCTTTTTGTTTGTTGGAAACATTCAACGTTCGACACTTTACTACGTTTCGCCTCGATGGAAGCGTACTCTGAAACCCTGCTTGTTTCCGGTGACAAACGATGAACTGTGCTTTTCATTCGCGAAACGAATGTTGTTAAGATTGCTTACATTCTACATTGAGTTCTGCACTTTAAGTTACGGCTTGAGGTGTTGAATTTCTGGGAGTCATCTTGCTACAAGATTTAGATGTTTTCTAAAGATCTTTCTAAATCCTTTTTTAACTTTCTGAAACTATTTTTGCATTCTGCGTAATGTTTTAAGCTCTTGACAGTTAATATTTAATGTATTCGTCTGTTTTCCTTGGCTTACTTTCTCATCTTCATTATGGTACTCAGTAATAGTCTGTAAAAGATACATTCTATGAAACTTTTAAGTAGTTTTTAGGAGAATTTTTTTTTGTATAATGTTCGAATGAACAGTGTAGAGGGCTATTTGATTAATCAAGATACAAAGCTTATACGAAGAATACAACAGAAATCAATACGGTTGTAAGTGTACAACTCGGTTTGCAGTCAAAATGCCCTTGGATGGCATTCAAAACATGATTATTAAATATTCGACAGTCTCAAAAGTTAAAGCTCCTCAATAATGCAAGCTAGACATCCAGAAACTGACACCATTTAATGCTTCTTAACGACAATTCTTTTCTAAAACATTCTTATCTCCAACTAAAAAACATAAGAACCAAATTCTTAACGTGCCTGTGCACCATCCTAAGATTCCCGCTCTCTCTGCGTCCTCAAAAAGCACGTGCCCGGAATGCCAGATTCCTTCCGCAACCGCTAATTAGATCGTACGCCTATGAGGAGATTGAAATGTACCCAATTCAGTTGCCTGGGTTCGTATAAAATTGGTTTTCAATTTCTGCTTCCCACGACCGCCCGCACCACGGTCGTTCCGGATCGGACCGAATTGAAGCGCTGACAATCAACAGTTGCCTACGAACGTGGTGAAGGTGAAGCTGAAATTAAACGTAGCTCTATCGTAGCCACAAGGATCCAGCGGTGTCACAATTCGGACGATGGTTCGTGCTGGTGCCCGTGTAGTGCTGTTGCAGGCGCAATTGCTGGCTCCGCCTGGGAATTCCAATTCCCACGCTGGGTTCCAAATTAATCCCGAGAGCAAAATTAGGCATAATGGGGTCGGGGCCGGTGGTAATACTCGCCGGCGACCTATTACGGAAGCGGCGAGTAAGAGTATCGGATACTCGATCGTTGTTTTCCATTCCATTTGAAAGGTTCTGACAAGGCTTTAATGTTCTACTAGAGGACGGGAGTGGCTTCAATGAGCGACAATTTATGGACTAGGCAAGTTCAAGCAGTGATACGGAAGGCAAGAAATACATTTCGATGGAAAGTATTCTGTTCTAACAACCATTCTAATGAACTGTACACGTTTTATGAAAGTAAAACCATCAAGATAAAATTCAATAAATACATAATGTCCAATACGAAAACGATTCACTCGCTTCTGCTCGGTTCCTCAACACGAAAGGCCATCATTACTCTCATCACGAGACCACGTCATAAAATCCACTGTCCATTAAGCCCATTCCTCGACAACAATCGGCACCATAAGTAGGATTCGATTGAGGCAAATAACGCTCGATGGCCACTTAATGTTAAACATACCAATGGAAACCACAACAAGCACAACACTCAAAGCCAAACTGCAACCTACATATCCTGGCCAATGCCTCTCGAACTAAGCCGCCGTCCTTAACGGCCGTGTAGCGTCGCTCCGTTCAATACCCACGCACGAGAACGGTGTTGGAGTGGTCAGGGATAAATCCACCGCTAACTAAAGTGCACAATTCAAATGGCTTAAAGATCCGCTGCAAAGTTACTGCAACAAGGCACATTATGCAGAGGTCAGGTCCGTTCGGATCGAATCGGATTCGAATGCAGACCACCCCACTGGACGCATCGTTACGTTTGGAGTCCATCAAACTTTACGATTATTTATAAGCCCGTTTC
>NC_064878.1:22061595-22081595 GCF_943734665.1 Anopheles aquasalis
GTGTCCTTGTAAGCTCCCATTCACCCAGTCAAGTCACTTGGTTCCATCAGTAAAAGATGCGGTTCCCCCCGCTCAACATCACCGTCAAAGAAGCTGTGCAATAATAATCTTCTTCGGTGTTTGACTTCTACACACCCAGGGGTTCGACAATGCTGGTGTCGTTGCTCCATTTTTTGTCCTTCTCCTCTTCCTTCCCCATTCTCCCCCAACCACCAGCATCCTTCCGGTGTACACACAGTCCGCTGCACGCTTCGAAGGCGTCGTAAAAAAGAAACGAAGCTGCCACAGATCACCCTGGGCAGGTTAGAAACGCAGGTGACCTGGTCTTGCTGCACAAGGGGCGCACGCGGACCACTTCGAAGGTTGTTTGCCGGTCCTTTCGTTACCGTACTGTGCGATGGCAAGAAAGTTTCACCTGTTTGCGACGACCGGGGACGAACTATCGGATGCAGAATACCCTCAACTATGGTAGCAACTATGCCACCATGGGATGGGAGTATGCAGAATTTGATGGCTGTTTTTTCTCCGTCAACTCGACTCTTGTTGATCGGCTACTACCAACATACCAATGACTTCCGGTACGCCTTTTGTGCTCGGTTGCAAGGTAAAAAATGGGACGGAATGGTTGTGCTAAAGTGTTTTTGTAACTTGGCACATGATAGGAGTGATGGAGCGTACGGGACGCTTTGTTACATCGTGTCTATAATGCTGCCCCCCCCCTCAAAAATGGAGTGCTTGCAATCAATGATGTCTCGAATGCAGAATGGGATGCATTGTGATGACGCCCCGAAAAAGGAGTTTATTCGATCATAACAAAAGGACAATGATAAAAAAGAAAAAAGGAATAGAGGAAAATGTAGTAAGTTGGTTGCTCACTCGAACAAACATGCAATATGGAATAGAGAAAAACGTAAAGTGTATAATAAAAAGCGGATACTACCACAGAAAATAGCAAAACAAGCGCGTACAAACAGGAAAACATGTGAATGAAACGTGAAACACGTTCAAAACATGAGCAAAAAAAAACATGGCAAACCGAAGAAAACGAAGAGAAGGGAGCTAATGCCGAAGGTGAAGCATCGCCCCTCCGAAAAAACTTTCCCTGTTTGAGGCAAAAGCGTGTGCCCCACAGGACTCTCGCCGAAGCATTCCGGTTGACCGCACGGACGCCAAAAGATCGACTTTTCCACTCACACACAAGCAACTCCCGAACCCGGCGTACCGCGCGATTTCCACGCTTAGGAATCCGGTTTGTTAAACTTGTTTACCAAAGCACAACAACACCAACAAACCCCTTCTTTTGGCGTCGTCATCATTCCAGCGGCAGCGGCGCTTTCATGTGGTTATGCCCAAACCTAACCCTTCCCTCTTCCCTTTTACAACCTAGTAACTTAACCATCCTTTCCCAAAAACCAGTTACCACTCGCGCGCACACACTCGTATGCGAGAATTAAATATGGTGGACGGAAGTGAAAAGGCATCATCATCGCGTCTTCATCACACGCCCAGCTAGTGCTCGCTCATCGACACGATTGCTTCGTCGATTTGCTGTTTTCCGGAGTTCGAAGTGCTCCCCCTCCCCGGGGAGGGGAGCCTTGTGGAAAGTTTCCTCATTTTCCGCAAACGGTCGACAACTGGCGTTGCCCGAGCAACGCGTTCATCATCCCCGGGGAGAGGGGCGAGTGTTACCGATTTTCTTCACCGTTTTGTTTGTTCTTCACGCTGCAGCTCTTCCACAACACACCTTCTGCTTATTCCATGGCAACGAGGCAGGGAAGTGGAGGAATGGAATCAAGGAGTGCCACAGATCAATATCTCATCGCGCAACGTCTGCTTTGTGCCGGTTGTTCGGCGTATGATCGATCACTTACCATATCCACCTCGGAGATTGGACCCATGCTGCGTACCATGATGTCGACCTCGATCACTGCCGGTGGGCCTGTTGATGGGTAGTGAACCACATTCCGAGGGCGGTGACATCGCAGGTGAAAGAAACAAACGTGTAAACGGGTGGGGTAGATGGATACGGTTGAAAGTTAATAAGTTGTTGGGCGAACACAGCATGCCAAGAGAGCAGCATGCGTCGGTCTACTGCTGTTGATGATGATGATGATGATGGTGCTTGAGAATGAGCGAGGTCGGTAGCTAAGGCAACAGCAAAGTTATATTGGATGACTCCCGTGCTAGCAAAGCGGTATCCGTGATTGATTCAATGGATTATGTGATTAGACCAATTAGAGGAGCCGAAAACTAATTTGCCAAGGGGTATTAATCACATTTTTAATAAACCATGCGTTCACCGTGAGTATGCTGACGACTCTCACTTTCTGTTCCAGAAGGTATTTGGGCAGAAAATTCGTTGATTGAGGTGCAAATGCTTTGAAATTGTGCGTGCATGTTCGAAGAGCATCAGAAACCTCCTTGAAGATGATTTAATTTTTTTCATTCCTTTCGAGCCAAGATAGCAAAAGGCGAAGAAGGAAGGACAAGAAAGAACTGATTATAAGAATAAGCTTAAAAATAAGAGAAAGAATAAATGTAAATGAAGAATGTGCACAGATAAACAGATAAGATAGAAAAGAAATGCAAGAATGGGAAGAATAAAACAAATTTGCTAAAGTTGCAAAGCGAAACTATCACATAAATATGAACGATAAAGTGAATAATACATCAAAGTCCATTACATAACTGACCATAAAAAAAATATCCAAAAACAACTCAAGAAGCTACCTAAAATTAATTCAAAAACTGCATTTTAATGAAATTATGTAAATAAGTATGCAATAAGAGCACGAAAGCAAAACATAATGTTAAAAGCGTTCTGTTTAAGCACACCGTTGGTACCAGCAATTTACCTCACTTTACGGCAAAAGCGAAACTTTTGCTAAAACAAAACCTCGAACAATTAAGATCATGATGCTCCAATTACCGAACTGTTTTAGTGGCCTTGACACGGAAGCATAGTTTCGAAATTTTTGAATTCATTTCCAGGCGCCTCCATCGGACACCAGATTCATTCTCCTTTCCTTTTATCGCACAATCATCAACCTTAACAGTAACTCTGCAAGCGGAACAAGTAACATTCCTGGTTCCCTGTGTTAAACGATTGTTTTCCATCCTCCCAACGGGTAATGGCACCGCTGCTTAAGGCAGAGGCCAGTAGCATTTGCATTTCAATGTGCATTTCCGCTTCAATAGATCTGAGTTCTGGTCTGGTTCATCGACAGATTCCGTCGGAGACCATTAAGCTCGATCACTGCGATGAGATATTCTAACGAATCGTCAACCGTCGGAGCCGTTCATCACATTACCGTTAAAAATGGATCATAAAGGATCCGTTGCGGCAGGCCACCATGCTCCAAGGACGAACGCTCTGGACGATCGAACGAAATGAAATTCGTCTGTCAAACGCCATAGCATCCTCGGTGGAAGGACCTTCCTCCAACCATCAAACGGTAATGAATATTGATGTGCACCCTCTACAGAACTGGTCCGGGAAAGCTGGTCTAGCCATTCTTGCGGCCAGCGCTCCGGTTCCGGAATTGTTTCGCGGCTAACCCACCAAACGACGAAACCAAAAATCCAACGAACGAATCGCGCTTAGAAGTGTGGCGCGTTCAATTAACATTTTGATAGCCTTTTGCGTCAGAAAGCAGAGACGGGTGACCGTGGACCGGACACACTTACCGCCGAAATCGGGCCGGATGCTGTTATCGTAACCGCGCAGCAGATTGTCCAGCAGCTCGGAGATGTTGGCATGGTTGTTGCGTTGCGTCAGCCGGATGGCCGCATGGACGGGACCGGCGGGCGCTAGGAAGTAGCACGTACCGATGCCGATCGCAATGTTGCTGAACGAACCGAGGATGATGCGATTGATGGTGATGAATAAATTTGCTCCCACCAGGCTGACCGCCGTGTGGGCGATGGCCATGGCGTTCAATCCGTTTGTTTGTTGTGGTTTTTTTCTTTCGTTCTAGACCCCTCCGAGGATCCGTTGTCCTTGCTGCTCCGTTGGACTTCCTACTGGGGAGAAAGGGACGTGTTTGCATGTTTAGTAAGAAGTTAGAATTCAGCGTCGGTCCATCCGCTAGAAGCAGCATACCCGAGGGGAAATCGTTCCGTCCTTTTTGGAACAACCTCAGAAGCACCTTTCACTCCCGATACTATTGTCCTAGGCGATGGTCCATCTGGTCACGCAAACCGGGTGCAACCGATTCACATCCTTCAATCCGGTCTGGAAGCATCCTCGAAGTGTTCAGAAGCAGCCCAGGTGCATCCTTTCTATCGTCGATCTGCCTTCCAGGGGGTCTTAATCTGCGAGATAAAGCGAAGCGAAACAGGAAAAAAAATCCTTGTCAGATGGATGTGATGGAGAGACATACACTCGTGATGGCCCTAGTGGGACGTTAAAAGGATTGTTAGCGGTTTTTGTGGCCCCCCGGGAACAGGTCATTCTGACCGTATCCTAGCCCCATCGCGGACAGTGGACACCGCAAAGGTTGAACGTCGAACACACTTCACGGAGCCTCTTCCCTTCCACATCTCATCTCCTCCTTCTCCTTCTCCTCCTGCTGATGATGCCGCCTCTTCGGTAACTTTTTACACCACTTTCATAGTTCGCTGTTCGCTGGTGGGCTTCCAGCGTTTTCCAGCGCTTAAAGTTTTGTAACCGCGACATCCGCCCCGGTAACGCCCGAGGTCAACTCCGGGCAGGAACGGGTGCTCGGTAAAGTGAATTTTGTTGCCTTTCACCTCCACGTAACGGTGCTGTTTGACTTCATTCGACGTTGCCAACACTTGGTTGCTTCGCTTTTTAAACACAGAGGCTGCTGCGGTGGTCTCGGTGGTTAGCGCGATCCCTAGCAACCATTTCGAGCATCGACGAGCAACTTGCAGTCCTGTATGTTTTTTTTTTTTTGTTTGGCTCCAGCAACACTCATCACTGCTTGAGTTGCGCAGGCTACTGAGAGAAAGAGAGAAAGCAGTGAGCGTCGTGAAGGTTGCTGACTCAGTACGGCTACTGTGTTTGAGCCGGAGTGTGGTTATTCATAAGCGATGTTTTACGATGTCGCGAGATTTATGTTGTCTCAGATATGACCGCTTCAGTCCCGCTGTCCCGTCACGCGGCCGGAGCGGTAGGTCAATAGTGTAAGTTCAAACAAGGCCCCTTCCCCTATCGCCTCCAAAGTACGCCAAATGACGTTGAGGACTGTGTTTTGTGTCTTCTTCTTTTGGGGGTCGCCAAACCGGAGCGCGATTCTGACTCTGCAAACTCGTATGAAGCAACTTTGGGCGGCAAACAACTTTGTCATTTATGTTACGTTCTGTTGTTATCCTACGTGCGTTGCTCTTTGTGCTTTATTTATGAGTTTTTCAGTTTTCAGAGCATGATTTTTTCTATGCTGTGAGAGCTAAAGAGTTTCATAATTAACTTTGGACAGAATTTCGCGAAATAGTTGGGCAGGGTAATTTTGTTTAAATTTACATTTCCATGTGCCCCGAATGAATTAAAGGAATACTGTAAAATCTGGGTCTAAGATGATTATAGAGCATAATTGAAGGTAATAATTGAGTATACACAAAGATAGGTTTTATTAAAACTATAAATGTTTAAAAGTCCTTATTCATTCAAATTCTAAAACAAATCTAATATGTCTTGTATAGACGTTTACCTCAGAATTTGCTAAGGTATTTTTTGTGACATGATTTGTTACATTTTTCCGTGAATGGTGATTCTTTCAGAAGTATTGTGTTAAAATTTTGGATCAATCGAAGAAAAACTGACAAAGTTATAGATTTTTGAAAATCCGGGCTTCATACAAGGCACAATGGCATGGAAAAGCATTATTTTTGGATGAAGTTATTAATAAATCATCACCAAAATACGACCAAATATACTTGAAAAGTTGTAGTCTAATATGGCATTTGCAAAAACATGCATAGGTAGAAAGTTTTCTACGAAAAAATCGTCAAAAATGAGCCGTGTTTTGGTTTGAATCAAAAGACTTGCCCGTTTAAGCGACGAACCCGGTTTGATCATTCATCAACCATAGTGTGACCACTTTTTAACTGCAAAATGCTGATATTTTTAATAAATCATCCTCAAAATAGGATCAAATATTCTTGAAAAGTTGTAGTTCAATATGGTATTCACTTGAAAAAATCAAGTTGCATGGTTTGTTCACAAAAAATCAACAAAAATGAGCCTTTTCTGTACCTCCCTATAAAGTCCTTCTTCTCGCGCCATCATTAATCACGCGCGTCACAAAGCACCAAGCACCTCCGGGGCATCGTGCTCACTGTCGATCAGCCGTTTGGACTGTGGTTTCCGCGAAATTAATCCAACCGTGACCGGGCCATGAGCACGTCGAGACCAAGGACCTCTCTTGGTCGTGTTCTGCCCAGTCCAACCAGCGATGAATCCGGTAAACGTTCACACTTATGATACCTTCCGGCTGATGGATTGGATTTTTATTTGGTAACTAATGTGCTTACCGGGAAGATTTACGGTCCCCTCTCTGCCCGTCGCTGACCACTGCCGCCGGGCTGGGCGTGGATTGCATTTATGCTAATTCGTGCTCACGAGCTGGAGCGTGACTTGCTGGCGAAGGGTTTTCGTTTCGGAAATGATTAGATTTCCTTCTAAGCACGTACTTTAGGTTACCGTAGCACCGTTGCTAAGCGTATGTAGAGTTAGCGCTTTGTCTACTAGATGAAAGATTGCGAAAACAATACCCTGGCCACATCGTAATATTCCCAGTCTCATAAATGTTCTCGAGCACTGTATGCCTTCACCAGAAAGAAAGGTTTCACCAATAAAAAGCTCGTTACCATCAATTTAAATGAAGAGAGATAAAAATGATTAACTATGCTACGGACCATCGCATCATGCACCACAAACTGCTGGTGCTACATTGCTGGGTGGCTGTGGTTAACGGGACTTAAAAATATAGACATCATTGTCATCGGTCGGGCGCCCACTTTGAGAGCAGAACTCGGAGACAAAAAAAAACCCCTTCCAAACACATATGAACGCCTCGGTGTTCCTGCACTCCTCAATCATTCCTCAAACCACCGGAACGGAAGCCACGGGTGGGTTCTTCTCGCTAGCTCGAGATGAAAAGTGGGAAAGTAGGTGAAGTGGCCGGCGCATAATTGAACGCGGTATTAAAAATCCACCCTCTATCGCCTCCCTTAGATCCCATAAAACCGGATATGAGCAGAGAATGGGGACGGTCCCTCCTGGTTTACCAGCTCGGTAGCCCAGAAAGATGAGCGGTCTTTAAAAGCGGTCTCATTGGGTGTTGGAAGAAGGGAGTGGTCGCATCGCACAATTCAATTACCCTTTTTCGCATGTTTTCCGTCCGTCTGTCCATCCATCCATCCATCCGAGTCCGAGCCAAGGGGACAATAATCCTCTTCTTTTCTTTTAAAAAAACCACTACCTCGGTAGACAAAACTCCCCTTTGGACTTTGAGCATCTTTTCGGAGAGTTTAGCCATTGTGCTGTGCTCGAAACATATTTAAGTCTTTGCCGGCCCGGTCCCGGGACGGTAACGGCCTATCGCGGTTAATTTACGCTTCGTATAGCTTACCGGGACGTGGCTCATAAAATGGGACGAACATTTACCTTCCAATCGACCGAGCAATAACAGTAGAACATTAGAATACTTCCCTTTAAACTTTCCAGCAAAAGACCTTCCATCCTTCTTACGATCCGTGAAGTGATTAGCTGGTCGTAGTACGGAAATAGAAAGGACTAGACCAGGAGCTTCAAGAAGTACACCCGGAAAAGCAACACAAAAAAAAACAAGACACACTCTCGATAAAGTTCCTTCCATCATGAGCTGTACGGAAGCTCCTTCGTCTTAATCAAAGGCGAATCCAGTCGGCCCAACTATAATGGGGGCCCTGGAGGTGAGGCAGGTCGTCGCCGTCGTCGGTGTCGTCCTTCTCGCAAGACTGAAACTGGAAACGAACCGTACCCTCAGCTCGGCTCGGCCGACAAATTGCTGCCAACGGCCTGATGCCTAGACACATACACAGGTAGTGGTAGTGCCACAGCCACGCCACACTACGAGATGAAGATGCTATACGTCGAAGTCCTCCAACTACTTGCGCCGAGCGTGCGTGCCCGGTTCTTCGTCTACTCTACGCCGGTTCTGCTCTACCGAGCAACAACTTTCAACTTTCATCAAACTATCTCTCGCCCTTCCCGTGAGCCGAACCGAACCACTTGTTTGTACGGCGGAAGCATCGTGTTTACTGCCAAGAAGCCAACGAGAAGGCTCCGGCAAAGTCAGCCCACTTCCTGGAATGGAATGTCGCTACGGTTCGGCAAACTGATGGAAGCCCACTACTAGGAGCCACTGCGGGAGATGAAATCAAACCGATGATTGTCAGTCCGGAGTTCGGTCACCGAAAAGCGTCTAGTGGAATGTTTTGGTCCCCCCCCGACCGTAGGCGGGATGGTGCTAAGTCGTCAAGTAATGTCAAAGATGATCACTTCAGCCCAAAAAAAAAAAAAATAACAACCGCCAGGATATTTTCGCTGAGCTTCGTAAACCATTTGGCAACAGATAGGCAGCCGCCCGGGGATAGGTAATGGTAACGGATATCCTGTTTAGGTTTCCTCGTTTTTTTTTCAGCGCAAAATACACCACTCCTGACATCCTTATTTATGATTCGCAGCAACACAGAATGGGAATGGGTCATTAAAGTGTTTATTACAAATCTTCGCTTCTTTGCCGTGGGTCGGTTTACGGTAGTGTAGTGGTCGAATTACATCCTTTCGTCTGCTCATCGCTATGAGAACCCTGGGAACTGGGCAGTGATCAATCACAGCACGGACATTGTAGTAACAGGAGCAGCGGCAGCAGGATGTCCTGGCACGACGCGGCGATGTCGCGGCGAGACGAGAGTCAACAGAATGCGGCGACACTTAATGAACTTATCTGACTTCCGATCGCATCCGAACCGGCAGACCGACCGCTGGTGCGATTCCCTCCATCTTTCCCTTCCCTTCGCAACCTTCTTCGCTCCACTAGGTGGACGCTTCCTTCCGGGAAGACAGGACGGGGATGATCGGGAACATCGATCCCTCTAATCAATCGTTCTGTCGTGCACCCTCTTACTCGACGACTCGCCGACTCGAAGCTGCTGCTGTTGGCTCGTAAAATGTTACATCCGGCATTCAGCACCCCTACTACCACCACTCCAACAGCAGAGAAAATTTATCTTGTTATCCATCATTTCCTGCGAGACGAGTAGTTGAGACTTTCCTACTTTTTCGTCGTTTCTGCGCTTCCGCTGTTCCTAGTTGCGTCCGCAGCAGCAACGGGAATGGTCGCGCGCTGGTGGTTTTGGGGGGTGCTTTTAAGGACGAAATTCCAATCGATTCCTATCCCGATGACGTCGACGCCCAGGACACCCAGGACGCCCAGGACAACAACGAAAAGGAAAACAACTCACTCAGCCACTTGTCCACGATTTTTGATTCATCGAACCATCGCGCCACGCGGAGTGGTTACGCCCAAGGATTGCCATTCCCCCCCGGGGGGGTACTCTGTTTGATAAATTGTCTTCTCAAATATTGACTCCCGAGATGGCGGCGTGGAGAGCGATAAGCGAAGCCGCGGGACCGATCTGTGCATTCGCTCCAGTGCACTTTTCCTATTTATTGCATTTCACCGGCACCAACCCGTAAAATTGCTCCCGATAAAGCATCTCGCGACGCCAACGGCTGAAGGCCTCGCCGGCGTGTACGCCCACGACATCGGGAAGAGGATGTCGCGATGCCACTTACAGCGCCTTACAGACACACATACGACCGTTCGAATCGATTAAATCGCGAAATCGCGAGACATGTTTTTGGCCCCCGCCGCGGGCCTTCTTTACCGTGGAATCCTTGCACGTCACACAATGTCGTCGATTGGGCTGTTCCTCTTCCTTACCATCCACCGCCCCGGGGGAGGGACATGTGTCAAGTGGAATGATGACGTGAAACGTGCTGTACGATTATGGTGATGCAATGAGATGCAATTACGCGAAGCCGCTTTTCTAATCGGGCTAATGCGTGGCGCTCAAGGCTGCCAAAGGAAAAGTGGATTCTGTGGGGGTTTTCCGGTGGATCTTGAGCGCCTGTCTGAGCTAAGACGCTGGAGCATAATTACAGTTCTTGTGCGATTTCTGTGCATGTATTTTCCCTTTTCTTACTACCTGTTGTGAGTGATTTGTTGAAATTAGTTTCATAAAGCAGCATAAATTGCATCATGTAGTTAGATTCTGAGTGATGAATTAAGTTGGTTATTTATTTTATCAGAAAATCCACATACAATCATGAATGAAAACGTTGGCATAGGTTTAACAAACTATACACTTTGGATAACTTATTGCTTTGGACTGCAGATTGACAATTTCTGTTTTTTAATTGTTTGTTCATGCTGAATGTTAAAATTTCCATTATGATCTGTTACAAAATAATAATAGAAACAGTTGTATACATTT
This sequence comes from Anopheles aquasalis, assembly GCF_943734665.1. NCBI lineage: Eukaryota > Metazoa > Arthropoda > Insecta > Diptera > Culicidae > Anopheles > Anopheles aquasalis. The sequence continues at coordinate 22,072,102 of NC_064878.1, forward strand.
GATGTGGAGATACACATATACCCATTAATAAACTAGTTTTGATAACCAGGCTAAAGAAGAAGATAAAAAATGAATTTCTCATAACTAAATGGAAGTATTTCAAATCGATATGGCATTCGAGAATCGAATAAGGTAGTTGGTAGTAGATTATTTGCCTTGCTCAGTGATGTTATTATTCGTAGTTCATAGTATGCACATTAGCTGTAACGTTTTATGAAAAAGACCATATATTATTCCAGGCCTTTAGGATATGTTAAAGTATATCTTAATGTAAACACAACTTGATCAATTGTTTACCAGCCCAACTAATATACCATATTATATAACGGCTTCGCTCAATGGAAACATGAAATAACAAAGAAAAGTTTAATGAGCATTTCTTTAATCTTGTCATCTTTATTTTTTTGTTTGTTTTATTTTTAACAGCTGTTGAAAGTACTGCCTTGCTGTTTTCAATTGCAGTAGGAAAAGCTAATTCATTACACCCTAATTAACTGGTAATTCACTCGAACATCACTTATTTAATTGAAATATCATTTGTCAAACGCCAACAAACTATCCAGCGCCATCTTCAATTGTTGCTGCATCACAAACAAAAACCGCAAACATTAATCAACACTCCATGATCCAGTCAGTCAGGGCAGCACGGAAACACTCCGATACAACCACTTCCAATCCGTCCAGTAGCCGCCCATTCACAAAAACCTCTCGGACTGCGGCTACAGACACCCGAGCGGCCCCGGAAAACACTTGCCGGCACTTTGATTGACAGTTTTCACCGCTGAAGTGATTTGTAAATAGTCAATTGGGAGCAAGGGAGAAAGGTTGCCTTGTCTTGCCACATCCCAAGGGTGGAACGAGGGGATCAAAACTTTGCATGACACCCGGAGCATCCCGGACAGACGGCCACCCGATCGGACGGTGACGCGCGTTCCAAACTGTCACTTCATCTCCCGGCCCGGTCGGATCGATCGATAGCGGACCAAACCACTCCAAACCCAAGCTTATCACACTCGACCCAAATCGAATCGCCGCTCCGCTCCCTCCCCCCCCCCCCCCCAAAAAGAAAGGCCCTTTCGTCCCTCGGAGGCTTTAAGATGTTTTTGGGCTTCGGAATGGCGTGAAGCAGGCCAAAGCCGAATACCAACCAGAATACCGAGCGCGTCGTAGCCAAAGGCACAACGCGTCGCGTGTCAATTGCGTGAGAGGTCCGGGGAGCATTTTTCGGTCGCGATGTTTTGCACCAAAAGAATGTCACCAACCGCATCGCTTTTGATCGCTTGTTGGTGGTTGGTCGCTGGCGAGAAGACGCTACTGGCGCGCCAGGAGTCGGCTGGAGCATCTGTTGCTGAAGAATGAAGAAAGCTCGCGCCCGCATGCCAGCGAGTGAAGTGTTCAAGGCAAAATCCCAACCCCACCAGTGAAGTGAAGCAGCGGCATTATGGCGATAAGAGTTCGCGTTATGTGATTTTCATCATCATGTGACATTATGCTGCCTGAGGCGCACAGGTGATGCCTGCCGGCGGTGAACCTCTTGCTGCTAGCGAACGGACGGGGTGCCGGTGCGATGGAACAGATTAGCCAGGAACGGGACCACCGAGCCGGATAACGAATGGCCGGATATTTTATCTCCTTCGATGCAGAGCCACTAGAAAAGCGTTCCCCGCTAATTATCTGATCTGTTCCCGAGGGCACGAACCCTCAATAACTTCACTCGACACGACACTCGCTCGCTAGCTAGCGGTCTGGTGGGTCTTCTGCCTTTTCCAACAACACCCGAGTGGGGTGCATTTTTCATCGCACCCTCTTGCCACTAACGTAGATCGCGTTAGTAGCCCAGATGCTACCACGAACTCAAACCACCAACAGTCGCACGCAGGCGCATCAAACTAAGTTCTTAAAGTCTTCCCACTGCACTGCAGCACTCCAACATCCGGGTGCGCGAGCGGTTGAGGCGATAATGGCGATTATGATGAAGATGGTGTTAAATTGACCTTCGACCCTTGAGTTCTTGTGGTTCTGCGGTGGGTGGTGGTGTGGTTGTACTGTGAGCAGCTCTCGGGTTACGAACGGGTCCTTTCTGTCGAGTCAATCAATATTGTCGATGGAGCAGAATCGGATCCATCTCGGTTCAACAAATCGGAAACTTCATCGGAACGACGTAATCTGATGAAGCTGTTGGCGAAAAAAGGGGCGATTCGCGGGGCCACGTGGATACTTGATCTACTTTTCTTTTCTCTCTCTCTCTCTCTCTCTCTCTCTCCGAGTTAACTGGCTGAACTGTGGGCCTAACTGTAACAGTGGGTTAACCGGTGTACCAGTTGGCCTGCCAGTTACCTTTGGGAATTAATCCAGATCCTGAATTTAAATTCTATATTTATAAGTTTATCCAACCTGAATGGTTCTGTAAGAAAGTATTCTGTTTCAGTCGCTTCATGGGGCTAAATTTCTAATCCAAGACACTCCAAGAGTCATCAAAAAGTATTCCACAACTTTTCAGTAGTGAAAGCAGCTACAGTCCTTATCGAATTTAATGTGCTTGGCGTAGCCCTAAACCTTCAAGGGTTTTTACGCTCTTCGACAGATTGTGTGGCAATTAAAAAGCGGCAAAGTTCGCTCGCTTGCTACCAATCGGGGTGGCTTTTCCCAATTTAACACCTGTCCGGTATTCCGGCAAACGCGAAGCATCATTATTTGGCCCCTAATGAAGTCAATCCACCGATCTCCGACCTCCGCCCCGTGTGTCGAGTGTTGTATGTGTCTAAAACAATGTTCGAAAATAAAAACTCATTAAAAGCGAACCTAGGCACTCGAGTACACGTGTGCGTACGCGCGCCAGCAATACTAACTCCCACAATTAACGCGAACTGCGAACGAGCGCAGAAGTGGTTCCAGCGCCTAATGCTTTGTTGGTCGAGTGATTTGAAATGAACTTTTGGTTGTGTGTTTTTTATGTTTTTTTTTTTTAAATTATTCGCTCCAACACGACAAAGCGAACTCAACAATTCAGGCAATGACGAAACAGTACGGGGCCTTATCCTCTTCGTGGAAACATGAATGAGACGCCCGTCCGGGCCATTAGCATACTGCCTAACTCACGTGGACACTAGAGTGAGCAAAGTCATGCTGAGGGGTTTGGTTTTTATTTTCGCGCGAGTTTCAGTTACCGCGCCCATCCCAGTTTGCCTTGCCAGCTAAATCAAGACATCGCCTAGACAGAAGTAGCAGCAGCGACAGTGCAAACGGAAATGTTTACATTAATGTTTTATGTATTTTTGTCACCCGTCAGCGGCAGCGGTCGCCTCGCCACGCCATGACCACGGCACCGTAGGCTAAAACTGTTCTTTCCCAAAAATGACCCACGCAAGCAGGACCAGCTCTCGTGGAATCTCGTGAATGGATCACTCAAGGATCGCGCATGACGGTATTAGAATAAATATGTGCAGCGGTCGTCGTCCTCGTCCTCGTCGTCGTCGTCCTCGACGTCGTTGTTGCTTCGAGTTGAATGTTGTATTTGCATGTACGCCTGGGGCAAGGATGGATTTCGCTACTCTTTCCAACGCTGCTTTTGCGGGCGCATTATAGGACTCAACATATGTTTTGCAGCCCGGCCACTTTTGCTTAGCGTGCAGAAATGGTAAACAGAGGAAAATCGAAAGTAGGAGTAGATGATGGTCCATTCCGTTTGACTGTCATTTCTCGTTCGCCACGACGAACGCTTCCAGGGAACAGTTGGCACATTTGTATCGTATCAAGGTCTGTCTTTTTTTTTTTAGGCAACCCAGATTTCGGTTGGAAGCTTTGAATGAAATTTAAGGGTTGCTTGTACTCTATTCCGGAACGGAACGGATACTGGTAGTTGATAGCCATTTCAACTTAAAAGCGTACTGATTCAGGTTAAGGCTATCATTTCGTTATTGGGCACATCGATTGAAGCTTCCTGGTTCGCTTTAAGGAATCCCCAAAGATCCTAGCTCGGTTTGATACTGTTTGCAAATTGAGTTTCGTGATTGAACCAGCTTCAGTATCTGTTCCTCAGGGCTGTCTCTTGTTTGATAAAGTTATCCGCGGTCCTGGAACATGTTCAGTATGTTATATTCTAACATGTATTTTTTTTATAATGGCTGTGTGCATATAATGACGAATACAGGTCTCTTGTTTTATAATAAATCATGTCAAACAGACAGACAAAGGAAAATTTGGTATTTTTTCTCAAATGAAGCATTACTTTATGGTCACATTAATGCATTCTACTCGATCATTTCAGTCTATTGAATGAAGAACCATCTGCTATACCTTTATGAAACGTAATTAAATAGCAATTGTAAGCATAATTAACAAACATAATTTATTTACAATCATTTAAAAGAAAACCAATCCTTAATTAATTCACCATTTTAATGCGAACATGATTCTCACAATAACGAGCAAAACATATTGCTAGCATTTTGATTTTTGATTATTCTGAAAACTCCTTATCAAAACATTAAAACAACATCGTACTTTGATAGATAAAACTCATGGGTTTCTTAATAGCTCATTCTATTATGATTACTCGAAACATTTTCTGCAAAAAATCTTACGTAAATCAGACGAAGCAGCAAAACGCATCTATTCTAAATTTATAAAATAGATAAGAACGATGGCAGCATATTTTATGTACAATCTCAAAATTGAAAACTCAATTTTGCGTGGCGGCAAAAACGGTGCACGGAAAACGGTTTGTATGCCCTTCCTGTCACCTTATCCGTGCTGTTCGAATCTTTAATATGCTGTGACACTTTACCACCCTCAGTAAGCGATTGGCATCGTTGCATTCATAAGCATATTGCATCACTTTTCTTCCTTCATTATGCCATCTTGTAAACATCGTGTACCAAATCCCCGGGTCGCTTGGATTCGCTCAACCAACCCGTAACCAACTCGACAACCCGGGGGACAGGCACGCCGCAAAGATCGGTCGGTGTTGATTGAAAAACCCAATTACCATTCCAATAATGCGCGCGTAATACGAGTATAAGACGGCTGCTTCACGGCTCGTTGCATCCCTCCAGGGCCAGAGCGTCACCGGAGAAAATGGGAGTATGGAATGGTGTCGTGGCGTGGTCTCCACTCACATGGGCCCGCGTCTCGCGCTCTCGTTCTCGTGGCCCCGTGACAGTAAAAACGACATTCCTTCCCCCTCTTAAGTCAGGCACGGGGCAGGCTGAACGACTTGCTACTAACACTCAGCTGGTTAGCGTTTGATCCACGAGAGAGCCACGGTACGGTACGTAAAGCACACGTGTGCACGTGCTGGTGCTCGCGAGTCATCGATGGCAACGAAAGTCGATCGATCCCACCATCGACGAAGGTAGGATAAGTTGATTTATATCGTAGCTTTGCACACAGCAAGCTGCAGCGTATCGACTTCTCCACCACCAAAAAACACACAGCGTTACACAACCACCACCAAGGGAGGAAAATCTCACAAGAACACAGCGCATTCTCGCGCGATGAAGATGCTACATCCTTCTTCGTCTACTCTAGCATGACGCTTACAAGCTTGTGCACATCAAAACCACCGAAAATCTGTGATTTTATCACCTTGAGCAACTAGCACCTAGACGCCTGAGCGACCGAGACGCCACTGCTGCCACTGCTGCTGCCACTGCTGCTGCTGACGAAGAAAGCGAACGACGGAACGGAATTCTCCCAAGAAAGAAATCCCGGCGAGCGGCAAGAACACACCGACACCCAGTGCCGGTGTTCGCCTTTTTGAAGGACCATTTTTACATTATTATCGCCGCCAGGCCAGACCATGGCGTCGGGATCTGTGCATCTGGAGCGTGAAAAACGTCTCCGTCCTCTCCCCCCCAACTCCGGAAGCATCTCTCGGTAGTGTTCGCGCTCGAACGCACCTGGCACGGGAACGATTTGGCGAAACAGAGCGCACCGGTGCGTGTCGACCGGTGGCGCTGGATGCACTCATCGGAAATCCTCTGCTCTGCTCCGCTAGCGCTCGACTCGACTGCGCGAGCTACTTCTAGCGTGTTGGTGACATTGGACACGGTGTTAGCATAGCACCCGGGCCCCCCATGGCTATCGAACAGTGTGCTGATGCGTCGCAAAACGTGAGTGAATCCTCGATAGATACCGAGTGTTATTTGTGCGCCCGCGTTGGCATTTGGTTGAGCACCTTTTGTCACATTTGTTCTACAACTTTTGCAACAGTCGCCGAATGGTGGTGTGTTGCTACAGTGTATGAATACCATTGTTAAAAAGTGCTCGTAACGCGATGAATAGCGATATAGGGATCACATTTACATGATGGTTTCTGCATGAGATAACTCTCTATTGAAAATATTTTCCATTAAATTGGAGTGCGATAATAAAGTGCGATTTGGCTTAAAGATGAACAGCAGCGTCAACTCGGCATTAGAGCAGAAATTATGTTACACTCTGATTGCACTGTGAATATATAACTTTGTAGATCGTTTCGCGCAGGTAAAGCACGTATGTTTGGGTCTCCGTTCAAGTGATATTGGCTTTGAAGTTGAACTTGTTGAACTGAAGCGGCGCACATGCTCTCGAACAGTGTGCTGATGTGTCACAAAAATGATAATCCTTGAGAGATGCGGAGCGTTATTTCTGGTTCGGTTGAACACTTTTATCACATTCGTCCTACCTTTGCAGTAGTCAACTCATGCTAACCGTGAAGTGCATGAATGTAATTATTGCAATTTATGTAACGATGAACCGCGATTTAGAGATCACTTTTATATAAGGATTTCTGCATGGATTAATCTTTTGAAACCACTCAATCTAACGTAAAGTACGATTGGATTGGATTATTTTTGCAAAGATTCACATAGCTAAAGCACATATGAGTGTAATTTACATTCGAGTTATATCTTTTTTGACTTTGAACTTGTTGAACTATTGCTTCACGACATGTGGTACAATATTCAATCGTCCAAGCCACAGCAAACCCAAAACCAAGTGTTCTAGATAACAACGTGTCATTTGTGGCGCCTATTGCCTGTTAATGTGCTGACAACAAAACATCCTATTTAAGATGCTTCTTTCCTTCCCCTTCACTACACTTTTTCCACTGATAGAAACACTGCGCCAGTAGGAGAAAAGGCAAAGAAAAAAGCGCACAAAACGGATCGCATGATGACTAGCCTCCGGTGATTATCAGACACCAGACCAGACCGTGGCCTATTTCCCAACAGCCAACCAACCAGGCACACGGCGTGAAGCATACACACGATTAAGCCCTATCCTTTTCAACCAAGCTCGTCCCCCCTTTTTGCATCTTACTCTTTCGTTCTTACACTTTTTGTAAGAAAAATCCACCGTAGCTACCGTACCAGTAAGTGCCAAAATCTTCACCACATTCGGTGCTAGTGCCCAACAAAAAAAAAATGTATTCCACGTTCGGACGTCTGTGGTAGGGAAAGCCGGGGACGTGCTGTCGACAGAAGATTCCAGATGCCGGATTCTTGGTATCGGATTATCGGATTATTGCCCGGTGGAATGGAGCTGTGAAATCGCGACATTGCCGGCGCATTCTCTCGCAACCACCACCAGAAGAACCACCGGAAGTCGATGCAGAAGACGTCATCCGAAGAAAGGTTTCCGGGGGTTTCCGCGTGTCGGCAACGAGTGCCGATGCCGGGAACGGTTCTGCAGAATCGAGGCGAAAGGTTCTGCTCTCGCTCTCGCTTCCGGCAGCGGCGGGTTTGAAGGGCTTGAATTTAGTTTTTTGGCAACACTTGTGAGTGTCACGGGTGTAATTTATGATTCTTTAAATTATTCAAAAGCCAAAGCGTCCCTGCCAACCCGGTGACAGTGGCAGCGGAGTCCTGGCGGATCTGTGGTTTCCGTGGACATTGGCCTCGGATGACGGTTTAATGTTTAACGACCAATTACTTAGCCTTGCCTTGGTGACGTTGAACCGGGCAGAACCATGCCAAGGGACCTATACCGGTTCGTTCGATTCGATTCGATTTTGATTTGACCTCTTGGCCCTGCCAAGATATTTTACTCTACTGACTCGATCGATCGATCGATCGATCAAATTCAATGGCAACGGGGGATGGGATCGAACAGTAATCAATCAAGCGACACGTTGATTATCTCTCGCAAGCCCAAAATCATAATCTCCGGTGTGAAATGGCCTCAGATTGACGGTTGGTTGAAGCAGTTGGCACACGGCCAATGGAATGCCCTTTCTGGCAGGCAGGTGTCGAGAGATTTCTCTTCCTTTTTTGCGGAAACGAAATTGTAAAAGATTAAAACTTAAACCGTCCACCGTGATATCGAAATTGAAATCGAGGTAAGTGGTGATGCTGCTAAACTGCTTACATCGGGTAAACAATCTCACAATTCACGGCTTGGGATTAAAGGATAAAAGTTGAGTTGGGCAGTTATTCAGAGTGTAACGTTTTCAGTGGCGCTCGGCATTTTTTACGTGTCGGGGATTCTTCCGGAGACAGTGGTTAACGAACTGGAAAGGATTCCTTTTGTTACCGGATAATCATAATTGAATATCATTGCATATACATTAACCATTGCTGCAGTTCTTAATTTGGAATTATTTTGTAATCCTGTAAGTTTATTTACGAGCGTATACTAACAGATAACATTTACTGGGAGTGATTGATATTACTTGAAATTAATTATAAAACATTTTTCCATTATTTTTAATCACTCCATCATACCGAGTAGCAGATGATCGAGAATCCGTTTTTCAAACTAAAACAAACATCAAACAAAATAGTGGAAAAGTGTAATATAAACCCTGGAGCACTCCTTCGGACAATAATCCGTTTATGAAACGAATCATAACCAATCACGAGTGCAGTACAATCCATATCGAAAAGGAAGGAAAAATGGCTTCCTTGCCCATCAGTGCAAATGGTCATCATAAAGCATGTCCAGCATGTCGTCCGGAAGAAGGAGAAAGCCGAAAGCCTAGGCTCCCCGTGCAGTGACCGCATTCCTCGAACCCATCGGCGATGATTATGATGGTGCTGATGGCGATGAGAAACAATCTAAGCATCATCGTGAATCGCCCTAAAGCAAAAGGGGGAAGATATCAATTGTACGTCGGTTTTATTGCTCGTCAACTGGCACGCGCACGACGAGGAAGCTCGTCATAAATCACACATTTATTGACGCACTTAGTCAACAGGGAGGAGGTCACCGTGTTGTTGGCATAATTGCCTCAGCGAACTCACAAAACCCGGTAGGTCGGATAACGCCAGGCCAATCGTTCGTTGCTCCTTTTGTCGGTGAACGATTAACGAGCAAAACAGTTGTTGCTTGGTGTGGCCTACGTCGTCGTCGTCGCAGCAGGCGAGTTGTAGTCGCGGAAAAGAGGAAGCAACCCCGTCCTTTGGCACAATTTATGGTCGAGGTTCGCGATCATCCGGCGAACATTTTTGGTAATCACAACCCTAGGGATGGCTCTCTTCTGTTTGCGCAAACCGAAACGCGGCCGCGAA
>NC_064878.1:22086595-22114095 GCF_943734665.1 Anopheles aquasalis
ATCCTTTTGTCTGTCAGAACAACAAACGTCAGATCCGAAAATGGGTTTCTTTTCGGTCAACATCAAGATTATAACGTAGCACGACGGATGATGAGTCCCGTTTTGGTACGCCATCCATCTGTTCCCCTTCGCCCTTTCGAACGATCGATCGACAAACGACAAGCAGGCAAGCAAGTAAAGGGAGATCCAACATCTGGCCCGGTTGCATTGTTCAGCCAAGTCTCATTACAGCGATCCCTTGGTCCCGTCGGTGCATCCGGCTACATGGCACCATCCACAAGACCACAAGACCGGCAGCAGACCGGCGGTTGATATGAGCACCACAATTAGAGATTGGCCTGGTTCGAGCACATGCCCACGGCCCACGTCCGCTTGTCTGTCCGCCATTATTATTAGCCCGGCACAATCCGTCAGTGCTTGACCCTTTATCCGCCCCACGCACCCTCCCCCCAAAAAGCGGTCGTGCCAGTGACATAGATTTGTCGACGACGACGACGGCATGCATTGAGTAGAGGGGCCTCGACTCAGTTTGAAGGTTAACCGGGAGAACGGCCTCCACACTAGGCCAAGCAGCTTTGACGCAGAAGATGGCGTGTGGTCTCTCCGACAATCCTTCGCTCTATTGTCCTTTTTTCCATATTTGAGGAGCGCGCCATCCTCCTTCTCCTTGGCGTTCCTTCCCCGCTGACTTTCTTCTCCATTCTTCTTGAGGCCCATTATGTCGGAAGCGGTCCAGTAGGGGGATTGGTTATGTGTTCTGTGACTTTCGCAAATCCACAGGGAGCTTGGCTGTGTGTGCCCTGCTGAAGAGACGGCAGCAGCACTCCGGGCATGCTATTGTGGGCTCCGAACAACGGTAATGACTTTCTCACAAATCACGAACCGGCATCACGAGGCTGGGGCTCGATGGCACGACTTATGATGATGCACTTGATGCATGGACGCTGGAGAGTTCAATCTTTGCTGCAGTTCTCGAAGGAGAACCCGTTCGTTAAAGACTTGGCCATCTTTAGGGCTTCGATTAAGGTTTTTTTTTATTTTATACTCTTCTGCTTTGGTTGGTCTATTGGTTGATCTATTATTAAGTGATTTTAAAAGTGCAATGAACTGCCTTTCCAATTGAATTGAATTTAACAACAAGCACGTTCGCCTACAGTTGTCCCGGCTGTGGTTAACACCTTTTAATCCAATCCTGCAAAGAACATCTCAGAGAAGCTTAAGTTGTAGTTCTAAACTACAAGTCTGGACTACAAATCCAAGAATACACCCTCAGTTACAAGACTCGATTACATTCTTACAAGGATTAAACTAGAACTAGAGCCCGTACAATCCCTGCACATTATCCTGGATCGATGCTAAGTACTCACCGCACCGCTTACTACGCTGCTGCGGCCATTATTATTCTTCCCAAAAGAGCATTTCACCAAATTGACCGTCCACTCCATTAGAAATCCGGAGATTTGCGGACCTCGAGACCGGCTGAAAACGATCCTCCCAAAACATCGCCGATTACCTCGGGACAATGCCGGGACACAACATCCAACCTCACTCCATCCCCAGGACATACCTCCGCCCCGGGGTGGTCGCCACAATGGCACGAATTCGCAATCAAACTAATTTCTCTGTCAAAAATTCGGGACAACCTGTTTGACCAACAACCACCCCCTTTTTCCAGAGGACCATTACGAACCCATCCCTTCAACCCGTTCACCCTCAGCTTCATTCTCTCCTGCTTTCCAACATCCGACAGACGTTCACCTGCCCAGCGTGTACTGCTTCCGGTGGGAACGAAAACTTTCTAATTTATTGTCCAAGCATCTCGGAAAGTCGGCAAAAGAAAGAAGGTGCGAGAATGGCGGCGAGTGAGCGAGCAAACGAGCGAGTAGTAGGCGAGGACTCACTCGCTCGGGAGCCTGTCACCGGCAGGCAGGTTGAACGGCTTGGGTTTTTCGCTGGCTCCAAAGTGTCGACGAGCAGCGCCGGTGCCCAGTGTCCTCGCCGCCGGTGGTGCTTCCTTTGGAGGACCTCTTAATTTAAGCCTCTTACCGCCTCCGGTGCAATCCGGTGCTGGCTGGCGGTTGGCCAGCCCTCTGAAGGAGGACACCGGAGGAATGGTGCACGGATTGCTTCGATTGTAAATTAAGCTGACAGCACGGTGCCCGAACAGAGAGGGTTGGAGAAGGTGTTTTGGGGGGCTGTCAAGTAACATTACACCAGAGCCAGATCCAGAACCAGATCCAGAGCACATTGGGGAGCGACGCAAGGCGATCCGTACGCGGCACGATCGTAAATAAGTGCTTCATGGGTATTTGGCTCGGTGATTACGAGTGGCAGCGGTGAATGAATCTTCAATAAGATTTCTGCACGTTCCCGTACAACACGCAGCGAGAGAGAGAGAGAGATGCCGGATCTTTTGAATGTTTTTCCGATAAATCTGGGACTCTGAATGGAGGACACACTGGCTGCTGTTGCTGTTTCTCCAGTAAGTTGGACAAGTGATATCCCAGAATGGCATTCAGTGGTTTTCGGTTGTCTCGGCTGACATGGCACAGTGAATACTGTGAGCTAAGGTTGTCAAAAGGACTTAGAGTTGAAGTTGGAGCACCATTTATAGATTTTACTCCACGTCTTCTACTGCTGGCTGATGGCCATTTTATGCTGGTACCGATAAATGGTCAATACTAATTGCTTGCTTACGACAGACTAGAACCAAAAGAGATGTAGGAAGAATTTAGAAGCCAGCATCCGTCTATATTCCATCCTGAATAGCTTGTTCACCCAAAAGATAAACTCTTCAATCCAATTTCGCCACCAATCCAATGATTTCTCATTCAATATCTGCGAGTACTTACACTCACTTCCGCTGTGCACCACGTTGGCCATTCTTTAATTGGACGTCACTTGCTGCTTCGGTCCGATTTCATCCTACCGTCCCTGTCTTCTGTCTAACACCACTGATCGGTGCACTTTGTGCCACCAACACGATCACGATCAGCTTCTGAACACTTGTCACACAGCACACAGCACTCGGAACCAACAGCCACTGTCAACGAAGGCTGCATTTGCAGTCCACGCGGACCACCGGAGCTACAACCCACCAAGGAACACACGAACCACACGCCACGTCACGGCTCGAGGATGCTAGAGAACCGAAAGTGAGCCGAAGGAAGGCCGCTTAAAAACCAAACAAACATAAGAGCTGTTGATTGAGCTTCTGATTAAAATGCAATCATTCAGAAGCTCGCTCGCTCGCTCGCTCGTCTGTCGCGGTGCAAACCGTTTTCTGCTTCTCAACTCCAATAAACACACCACAACACACCCCACACACTGGCCACGGCCAGTTGGTACTGACGGATGTGAGCGTGGAGCGCAACGGAAGTTGATTCGCTGAGCGTTCTGGTCGAAGGCGATGATGTTAACGAAGTTAACGCGTGCAGCACCAGTGCCTCGAGCGCAATGAAAAACTCGTTACATCAGACCAGCTTCTCCAGGGGGGGGCCTGGGTGTCTTCAAGTGGTAGTCCGTCCGCTGTTTATCGAGTTTATCCTTCTTGTACCGCGTTGCAGGTATTTTGAATGGAATGTTCACGTTCACTCGTCCGCTTTCCGTGTGTTACCGCACATTATACACCGGACAGCAGCAGCAACACAAGTAATAACGGGGTGTAGGTGAGTTTTTTCATTTAATTTTCCCGAAACTAAGAATGCCTCCCTTAGAGTAACTTACACAGCTCACCGAGAGGATGCATCGTTCACCTCCGAACAGTTTTCCCTTTGATGAACGCGCGGGCGAAATGTAAAACTTTTGGCATCGACCAACAACCGACGGGTAGATCCGTTCTCATATCCTGGTGCTGGTGCCCCCCTTTTGGGGTCCTTACCAAATTAACACGTTTTCTTCTTGTTGTGCTTTGCAGCTTCACCACCAAGGACGACGACGACGACGACGACGCTGTTCATCTTCGACAACATCGGGCCACTCGTGTCTATCGATAAGGAAATTGCTTCATTTCACGTCTCATCACCGGCGGCGGGCAGGCATCCGACACCGAGGATATAATGCCAGCATGCAGACACCGGGCACCGCTGGGGCCTGGTTTCACTGGATTCTGTTTGCTATCAGCCCCTGTGTGTGCGATGCTTATGTGTGCGTTGAGTGTGTGGGAAAGATCTTGAAAGAACTTTCCACCAACTGTTTGCCTTCTCCTTCTGCATCCCTCTTCTCACACGCAACATTCTCACTGGTGGCGCATACCAGCACGATTTTCACGAGAGGCCTTAACAATGGCCGAAAAGAGGCACCGCCAGCCGGCTAGCCAGCCAGCCAGCCCCGCTGGTCGGTGTGATTGGTTTTAAATTAAATTTTACTTTAACGGCTTCTTTCATTTTCCACTTAGCCAGACAGTCTTACGCAGTCATCGCTCGGTTCGCGACGTTTTTTTCTCTCTTTTTTTCGGAAATTCTCACTTTCCACAACCCCCCGGGTGTGTTTGTGCGTGCGTATGTGTTAACAATGTGGCCTTACATTCTTCTCATTTCCTTTGGCGGGGGGAATATTTTTTTTATTCGCTGTTGTTTGCTTAAAAGGTTTGTCCTGGAATGCGCTGCGCTTAGTGAAGCGATGTAAGCTTCAAAACCAGGATAACCTTCACAAAACACAAACGGCTTGAAGATGCCACCCGAAAGGGTGGTGGAAAAACATCAAACGATCACTTCACAGACACACTCAGGGTCAAAGGCAGCCGAACGCCTCCGATGAATGAAGAGATGCCATCGAAGCAGGCAGAGCTGTCAAGAGGCCACTACTAACCAAGCAACCACTAGCGAGCAACCAAACCCGAGAGAACCGCCACGCAGGCCACGATGGCCACACTGGCCTGCACGTTGCCCTTGCCGTTGCGTTGGCAGGCACGTTCGAACCCGAAGCAATCAGAACAGTGACTGACGGACTCGATGGTGACTCGTCAACGCCACGCCAGCGACGACACGTGCCCGTTCCTGTGGCCGTTAGAGTGGGGCACAAGACTCAAGAACAGATCACATCTCGCACTCGGACACGACGGCAGCGAAGATGTGATCCTCCGGAAAGCGCGAAATTTGCCGAGTGGCCAACACCAGCGACGAGTGAAACCGAAGCTCAACACGTGCTTTTCCCGAACGGTACTCGCTGTTCGGTTCGCATCGAACCGTTTCGCCCGCCAAACCGTAGTAGGACCGTTAGCACTAGCTACTTCTTGGCTGCTTGGATTTGGATGGAACTTGGAAGAGAAACTCGGTGACTCGGTCGTCCCAAAGTCGGCGAAACAGCTGACCAACTGGCGGTGTGGTACTCGTCTTAAAGATATCTGGAGTTGAGTCTGGAGGTCTTGGGCTCTAGATTTGCTGGTTAACCGCTACTTAACACACTGTAACTCCTGGCGGACGCGGCCTACGCCTGTCGAGTGCACTGGCGTGTGCGATGACGTCGTGTGACCGCGAACTAACCGAATGATTGCTGCTACTACCGCATAATTATGCACGATGATTAGGCAACTAACGCGTTTTGATCTGAGTCTAATTTCCCCGAGTGTGGTCTACAGTAACTGAATCTTAATTTAAGGGGAGGGCTTCGATATTTAATTTTTTTGTGAAACATATTTTTCCCTGAATATTATTTTTGCATCAATCAAAGAGAAACTGAAAAAGTTGTAGATTTTTGAAAATTCACGATTCAAACAAGGTTCCATACAGCTCGCTACAGTGAAGAGCGTTCCCTCCATCGTACCGTAAAAACTACTGCACCGATCCATTTGAAATGTTTAACACAAAATTTGTACATTCTTTGTCAGGTATTCCCGTCGAGTTTTCATAAAAGTTGTTGATACTTTTTTTTAAAGAAATTTTTAAAAACCGTGTTTTTAGGCAACATAACAAAAAGCATCACTTTTTCAAGTTCAAAACTCTGCCAAAAATCGAAAAACTGGAATATCAACACAAACTTGACGGGACTACCTGAATAAGCTTATAATCTATCAAAAGAATACCGATTTGTATTTTTCTGACAACCCATCACGGAGCTACGATGGGCTATGGAAAAAATACCTTTTCGCAGACACACCTTCAAAAATTTGATGCCATTGACGGAATTTTTAATAAATGTTCCTCAAAATAGAACCAAATATTCTTCAAAAGTTGTAGTTTAATATGCCATTCATTTGAAAAATGAAATTGAATGGTTACGTCACAAAAAATCGTCAAAAATAAACCTTTTTTTTGTCCACAAATTACCGAAGCGCCTCCTTTAGCCACAGGCATCTTGCTTTTTCCAGTTAACTCACATTGGCTGAATTTCATTAGAAAATGGTAAGAAAACCAACGAAAGCACTGGCGTTAAGCTCCCCCCGTGGTGGTCGCAGATAATGAAATCTCATTAGAAAGTGATTGAGTTGAATTGGATCTAGTGCTTGCTGGCCGGCAAGCAGCGAGAAAGGGCAGAATCATGTCACCATACTCGTCGTAACCGGCAACGCGCAAAATGGAAAGTAATGAGTGCAGTCTGCGCCGTCTTCTTGTCTTGGTCGTCGCCGTTGTTGCCGTCGCATCGTGAAGAAGATGCGGATGTCATTCAGAAATGATATCTTGCTAATTAAACTGTCAATGCTAGTTCTGCAAACAAAAGTGGGCTATAGCAGTGGTGCCCTTTCGCTCACGGCACTCAGCTGATGGTGGTTCTCGTCGTTGGTTATTTTATGGGATTTTTTAGCGCTCGCTTCCGCTTCTAGTGCTACATCAGGGAATCTCACCAAACACAGCCTTGTGCGGTCGTCCTCTAGCGAGCGCTGGCCCGGAAATTAACAAACTGGATGCATTATTAGGACATATGTGGGATTAGCGTTGATGCGATGGTATGTGATTCGCACCTGTGATGCACTAACAAGCTAACGCTAGAATTTTAGCTTCATTCATGTCCCGTGATCCTTAGGTGAGTTGTGGAGAACTGTCAGTCTCAAAGGCCATTTTGATTCAACTCGCCACGAAGAACGGGAGGCCTCCATGCTTTCTGTAATGTAGATGCACCTTGCCACGAAATTCTCAATTTGAAACAGAGCACGGACTTGTTCATTATATTTTACGAGGATAATTGTACTGGAATGTTGCCTTTGGAAGCACCTGTGTTCAGCTCCAGTAAACCTAAACTATGGTTAGCGAGGCTAAACGAACCGAAAGAACCACAAACCACACTCAAACTGGACACCAGCGTCATGGTCCAGCAAGCACAGGGACAGAAAACTATAATCCGTCAACGTTTCCCTCGACCACCGTGCACGACAAGAGTTTAGAGCTACACTGACGCCGATCTCAGATCCGTTGCCAAATTCAGGATCCGTATGTGTAATTGAATACAATTTGAGAATTTAACATTCTTTTCGCATTTCACATGGCGACCAGATTAACAGAGCGCATTTTGACATTTACACCAACCAGGGGAAGTCCCGCACGTTACGGAATCTGTTTTTTTCTGTTTTTCTCGTAAAAGTAAGTCAATGTCATCGTTCCAGTGCCTGCTCCGTTCTCAACTGGCGTGACGAGAACTTTTGTTGACCGACATCGGGAGCGGCAATGACAGCAGTCATCGGTCTGCCAATTGCTTTAACACAGAGAAACTCGCTACCAGCCTGTTTGCTATCCGAGTTACTCTTGGGTGGATAGCAATGCTAGGGGTGCTGGGGTACTAATGGGCGGAAGGACGGTTGGTGTTTCCGGATATCCATCGGACTGGAAGATGCTCGATAAGGACCCTGGTACCCCTAGGTACCTGCTCTCGCTTTCACTCACTTTAGTGCCCTCATCTTTCGGTTGCTTGGTGTAGATTTTTCAGTGATAAAATGGACGCATTACAATTGTAACACATTTGAAGCTAATTCTAATGTTACTGCTACTGCTGTTCAACAAGTAATAATGTTCTATTTCTACTGATGAAAATGTGGTAAAAAGCTAAGAGAAAAAAATATAACGTACTTAATGCAATTTACCTCAATTCGAAGTGATGAATGTTTGAAAATATAGAGTTTGAGATCATCTGCTGAAACATTTAATAGAGACTTATTGAATCTATTGTGCATCGATGCTAAATGCATCGTTAAATCGGCGACAAATGTTATTTATTGGAATGTTTTGATGCGCAAACCTTTCAATAATTTCAAAAATGCTGAAGGTGATTCATAGAACCATTCAATTTAGTATATCAATGTAGAGTATGGCACTAAAAAACTAAATTTAGCATGGTAGACACATTCCTTTGTTTCCATTGAATCGAAAAACTTGATCGATTTTGTTCAGTAAAATTTATTGACACTAGTATTGTAAGAGAAAATTATAGCGGTAAGAAATATAAATTGATTAGAAAGCATAATCGTGCCAAAAACATCTGCTATTCTTATAGAATCAATACAAAAGTAATGGGAAGGTGATATTTGATCTATTTTATCACTATATGAATTCCAATAAATGTAATTTTAATCCATTCATTGAGATGTAAAGGACTAAACATGCGATTTTAGTTGTCTAACTTCTTCTAAATTCTATTCTAACAAGCTGATCCAGTTTAGAATAATGCAAGCTCCTGCATTTCGCAGAGTACCTGCCTCTGCGGACCCTTCTGTGATAGCAAACTAGACCAAACTCCACCTCGACACTTCGTCAAGGTCAAACACTTTGCCGGCAACAACAATCAACTGCACCGCGAATCGGCGAACGGGTTCCACTCGATCCCGACCTGGCCTGATGTTGGCGATCTGCAATTCAACCGTTCGCTGAAGGCGTCGAAGTGTAATGAGCGATTAAACTATACACATACATCCAGCCGTCCCAACAAAAAGCCCTTCAATCCACTACTGCTGCAGCAGGGACAGTTCCATTTGATTTATCTCTTTCCCGGCGGTCCGCCGATACGCGCTGACATTGAATCGAGCCACGATCTGGGCGCCATTTTGCATGCATTCTGAACAGCCCGTCCCTTGTTCAGTGTTCACCCTGTGAGGAGAGGTTTGGCTGGTGGGTAAGTGGGCATAAAACTGGGCCACAGTGCGCCACCCAGTGTGCTCGGTTTCCCTTTCATCCGAGGTCCGTGAGGTTAACCACGTCGAAGCTTCCAGAGCGGAACTCTCGCGAACCTCTTTAGTGCAGGCCACAGCAATCCCAAAACGAATTCCTATCTGACCATTCGGACACGGACACCCACGCACGGACATGGGCACGGGATTCTATGTCTTCCGTCTCGTCCTGGCATGGTATGTGCCGCAAATGCCGCGCGATTTTTGTCTTCCCGCCTTTGTTTTGCTCCATCGAATGTGCAATCATGCGTGGCGCGTATGATAATGAAGCTTTTTACTGCCTCGCCGACCACCAGTCAGGTCCTTCCTCTCCTCCTGCTCTTTGTGCGTCACAGATTTCCCAGTCAGATTTTCCGATGAAAGCACCACCCTGCATTTGCATACCTTTTCAAGGGGCACGTACTTCGACGAGGCACACATCCACCGCGCACGAGCGCGCGCCCTCTGGCACCGTTTAATGGGTTTTCCCGTCTGATTATGGGCCACCATCACCGCCTGTCTGTCGGTCTGTCTGCCGTGCAGAACATCCTTGTGTGGACCTTCATTACATTCAAATTCAACTCCCAATATGCGAAAGAGATGAGATGTTCCGGCGCGCCTAAGGAAGCGCGAATCGTGCTCGGGCTCGGGCCGTCTAACAATGAGCGGCGCGGTTATGATTTCTATTTGTTTCCAGCTTTTTCACCCAGCCCACACGTACAGTTTTCCCCGTGCCGTGCTGGAAGCGATGAGCATATTGAGCATTTTTCAAAATCGTCAAACCACCCGCCCTCCGGGGAGTAAAATACGACAGGAATCCGTTCGCCGGTACAGGGTGACACGACCTCGGCCACAACCAACCAACCACTTGGGCACGTATCCTTGGAATTCCTACCCCCCCGGGCGAGGGGTGGTGTGTGATATTTTTTTATTGGTTTTCCCTTTCATTGCGGATTCTTAATTCATTGTTTGAACAGCCAAGGGCTTCGAGGCCTTCATTTAGAACATTTTCGCGCCAATGAGGGCGAACGTACGCACGCACGCACGAGCACATGTTGTGTGGCTCCAATTGATTACGGACGATGGAGGTCGATGAAGTGTTGCCCGGGAAAGCCGGTTCCATATGAGGGTACTTGGGGGGAGGGATTCTGTCGTTAACGGAGGACTATTGCTTTAGGCAGAGCGAGCGTTTTAGAGTAAATGCTGTTCAAACACGCGTGAAAAGCGCTTCATCTTGGACATGCTGAGTGATGTCATCGTATTCGTTTATCAGATCCTCTGCGGAGAAGATATAACTTTTTTATTTGATCAACCTTTTTTTTTCAAACAAACGTGTTCAAAGCTCAATTAAACTGAGCCTTAAAGTTTATTATTTGTTTCTTTATTAATTTTTAGAATTTATGTAACTTACACAGAGCTTTGAAGCCCCGCTCAGTGAATCGCCGCACACTACCAACATCGACTTACCCAGCCAATCAGCTGCTGTAATCAAACGGGTTGACGGATCTCGCTCAAAATTTGCACAATAATTAAGAACAGTTGTACCAATCTTGGATAAAAAAATCAACTTGATCCGATAGCCCAGTCTGATTTAAATCGACTATTCCCGGTACTTTCTTGACGGAATGTAAATGTTCCTCAAAATAGAACCAAATTGTAGCACACAAAAGTTGAACTTTAATATGGCTATCACTTGAAAACATAAAGTAGAATGGTTACGTCACACAAAACCTTCGAAAATGATCCTTTTTTTGGCCAGAAATTACCGAAGCCCCCCCTTTAAACAACCTTCTGTATTGTTACACTATCAACAACTGGAACTTCTGTTACGTGTTCCTGGAAGTCCTGGCGACTTAACACTGAATTCTTCATTGAGGATTGTTAGTTAGAGGAGAGTTAGTCAATCTCTGCTGGCAACTTTTCCTTAGAAGAGCAAATAAAACCCGTAAATGAATTCTTTACTCAAAAAAGCGCTTTATTGACTATCTTCAATATCAAATCAATGCTTCGTTACAGTATTAGCTAACAGCTTTAGCCATATGGTTATGGTTTATCCGGCATATCATCATTGGATTGATTTTTGTTTCACCTTCAGCGCGATAAGAAAATGCTGCCATGAAATGAGCTGGTGGTAAGTTCATGCCCATTACCACCGATTGTAGCAATCTTTAATCGTGTTATCTCAATCTGTACTCAGTGGTACGATAGGGGTGCGATTGTGGTACGAAATGTTGGGCAAAATCAATTTATTTCTCTTTCGATAATATAGAATTAGCATAACTAACAAATGATTTTACGGCCCAGACAAAAACGAATAAAAACCCCATCTCGCGCATAAACAGAATAATTTACCTACCGGGAAATACCGTGCTGATAGCATGTTTGACACATTATGTGCCCCCGCGCACTCTGGATTGCAATTATGTGGTCCACTGTCACAGTAGCGCATAATAGAGAGAAAAAAATCCCCCGGCATTGGGTTTTATCCACCGAATCATGCTGTGGCGCCCAGTTATGCTGTGTAATCACACGGGCACTATTATCTCGCACCTCATTCAAACGACAGTTAACCTCACCGCAACGCATTAGCTTCTTGCTCCCACCTCACATTGCCAACAGGTTTGCTTTGCCTGCTCCTTGAACTTGACAAACAGATCTCCAGGCGTACCAGCGGTGGCAGCTCTAGCACGAGCCATGCCCCAGAACGTCGCTGCTGTATTTCGCGACTGCAACGCGACGTTGGAAAGGGCAAACATGTTTGCCCCTTAAAATATAAGCCACGCTAGGTGTGAGCCACGAACGATCAGTCAGCTGTGAGCCACCGCTGGATGCAGATGACGCGAACCGTCCGGTGCGCCTGGTGCAGTGTCCATTAAACATCCGTCTCGTATTGTCTCGTAAGTACCACACAGGCGTGGACAGTGAAAGCCCTAAGCATATACAGAGAGATACAAACGCAAAAAAGCGAAGCGAAAAGACGTTCAATTGTGCCACAACATAACTCAGCCAGTGATCGGCAGTGATCCAGCGTTGCCGGGGGGCGGTTTGAAAAGGGAACGGAGTGGCGGTGGATTTTTTTTCTGGAATGATCTCTCGATGAGCCCCGTAGTGCCGCACATTGTCACGTTGCCAATTGTTGATATTATACAATTCGATTTCAAACTCGCGAGCTGAGTGTGATTACAACGCGAGACACACGGGCATCGTGTATAGTGTGCGCGTGATCGGACACGAGACACATCGATAGCGCGTCGTCCTTCATTATGAAACTCGATTCGATCAAGTGCGCGACCGGGGTGATGGTGATTGTGAGTCTCGTGGTGAGCTTAGTGGTTACAGCTGCAACACCACCTCCGAACATTGTCATCATTGTTGCCGATGATCTGGTAAGATGCTTCGTACCGAGTTGAGAGGGTTGTGAGGTTGTGATGCGGGTGTTTGGGATGCAATATCGTGTGTAGTGGCATTTGCTGATTAAATTAGTATCTGTTTCCGATCTAGAATGACAGATCAAGAAGAAAGACTGTAACCAACGATTTGAAAAATTAGTAAATCATGAGATAAGAAGTAGTTAAAGCTACAGTTTACTTTTATTAAAATTATCCTAAAGTATTTTAAGTGCAGCAAACCATATTAATTACACTGTACTACATAATGAGTGCCGTGTATTTACATGCCTGTACTCCGTTCCTAACACCAGAGATTGAAACCAGACTATGAAACAGGCCCCCGTTACGCTCACCTCATAGCGAAAAACGGAGGAATGCACTTTTAGTATCTCACAAAAAAATCATATCTCAAAAACTGATCATTATTTTAACGTGAAACTTGGCATGGATGTTAACAACAGTACTTACAACCTACAAAAAATACGAGAATGAAAAAAAATCGTTAGCACTAGCAAATTGTGTACCGAGTCCTGTAAAAATGGGTAACTCAAACAACATTTTTATTCTAATTGATTTAAATTGAATGGGACACCTTCAAAATATGCTCCATTTGCCACAATTTAACTCTGCCAACGGCCCTTCCTATCATCGAAACAATTTTTATAAGCGATGTCCGGGATGGCGTTCCAATATAGTCACCCATAGTAAAAATCGCCGCTCACTTCTGAAATCGACTTACATCTGAAATCAAAGCTGCTGTAAATAAACGGGTTGTCCGATCCCATTCAAACTTTGTACAATAATAAAAGACAGTTGTACCAATGTAGGAAAAAAATCTCGACTCGATCCAATTGCCCATTCAGTTTTAAATCGACTATTCCTTTTCTGGCAATCCAGCAGGTCTGTTAATGTACTATTTGTTCATATTATACTTCCTGCTCTTGAAGCATAATTAAATATTAGAATCGAGATTAGTGTAACGATGTGAAGGTACAAAGTATTGTTTCCTTTAGAATATCAACGGATTGTTAAATGAAGGATAAAATAATGACTTTAATTTATTGAAGTAATTCATTGTTTTTTGTTAATTGTTCACCTAAACATATCTTGCATTTATACATGCATGCAACACATAACATATTCTTCTGCTCTAACTAAAATCAAATATACGAATCCTATCCACTCGCAGGGCTGGAACGATGTCAGCTTCCACGGGTCGAACCAAATCCCAACGCCCAACATCGATGCCCTGGCCTACGACGGTGTCATCCTGAACCGCCACTACGTACCACCACTCTGCACTCCCTCCCGGGCATCCCTGATGACGGGGCGGCATCCGATCAACGTTGGCATGCAGAACGATGTCATCATCTCGGATCAACCGTGGGGCCTTGGGCTGGACCAGAAGCTGATGCCCCAGTACTTCCGCGAGGCCGGCTACCGGACGCACCTGGTCGGCAAGTGGCATCTCGGGTTTTTCCGACAAGCGTACACACCGACCCGCCGTGGGTTCGAGACACACTTCGGTTACCTTGGTCCCTACATCGACTACTGGGATCACAGTCTGCAGATGAATGCGGTGAGTTGGGACTGGACTGGATGGGGACCCAGTCCCAACGTTTGTTGGGACTGGGTGCAAGTGGCACACATTTCTCCATCCGATTGGTTAGGTCATTGATCGGTACTTTGCCATGTTTATTGCACATGTGCCTGGTAATTCCCGGGGCAGAACACCTGAACTTGATGTTTTATTACGCAACATCAAGCCATTTGTGTTGCAAAGTCAACGGTGCACTGCATGTACTTCCGCTTGATGTTTTAATTAACCTTTTTAGAACATTTTAACGCAGCGCAATGAAACGTCAAATACTGGTTAAAATACTACCTCCCTTGAGGACCTCAATAACGTCTAGATACCAACTGGATTCGTTAAAGCTGTCTTCCTCTCAACATAGAAGTTGCCCTCGTTTGCGTAGTATTCTCACGGGTGGTGTGTATCTTAAACAACACAGTAACCTTACTACCGTGGTGCAGTTGCGCAACTAATTTATTATTCACCACCTCATCGTAACGACATTGAGCTCGACGGAAGCTTATCTGGCCGGGTCGGAGAAATAGTGAAGGCCAAAGGCAGTTTATTGATGATAGAGTGTAGCTTCAGTGCTAGCGACTGCTTGTCCTTGTAGTGCAGTCTATGCATGCGTGCTATCACCTCTTAGATGAGCTCAAAAAATGGAACCATACCGCTGCTCAATAGAAGAAGATTGTTTCCGATTCCGCTCTCGTTCACTCACTCCTTCACTCACTCACTCACAGACATCCGCCCGGGGACTGGATATGCGGCGGAACACAGCCGTCAACTATGATGCCCGCGGTACCTATGCGACGGATCTGTTCACCGCGGAAGCGACCCGGCTGATACGCACCCACAACACCACCGATCCGTTCTTTCTCGTGCTAACCCACCTAGCACCGCACACCGGCAACGAAGACGATCCGATGCAGGCACCGGAGGACGAGATAGCCAAATTTTCTCACATCAAAGACCCGAAGCGTCGTACGCTGGCAGGTTTGTGACCGGGAGGGGGATCCCGTGCCGTTGACGCGTCCCGTCCCGAATGCATCCTTTTCTAATCGCTTCCTTTTTCCTCCCCGTACCCAACTAGCGATGATATCCCGGGTTGATGTTAGTGTCGGTATGGTGTACGATACGCTACGGGAGCGCAAAATGCTTGATAACACCATCATACTGTTCTACGCGGACAATGGTGCACCGACGGTCGGAATACACGCCAACAGTGGCTCCAATTATCCGCTGCGTGGGGTAAGTGTGGCCCTGACAGTTTGGGTTGGTCCTTATTTACATGTTGATTGAATCGCGGTTGGCTAATGGATCAAAGTTAGTTACCAATTACAAAGTAATTTAATTTTAATTTTTTCCAATTTTTATGTACGTCCAATTTATGTTTATGTTTTATGCAATTTGTATTTTTTTTTAAATGCAGTTTAGCTTATTGTGACATGCACATTTCGTGCCATCACAGCGTCTATTGTCCATTTCTATATTCAATAGTTTTGGATAGCTTTACTCCTTGCTCGGAATTTAAGAATCTATGCTTAAGGTGCAGCATCGGTAGTTTTTGGCCAAAAAAGGATCATTTTTGACAAATTTTTGTGACGTAACCATTGACCTTTATTTTTTCAAATGAATGGCATATTAAAGTACAACTTTTGAAGCATATTTAGTTCCAATTTGGGGAAGATTGATTAATAACTTCAACCATGACATCACATTTAGGAAGTCTTCGTGTCTTCGAAAAAATACTTTTGGCGGTGCCCATCGTTGCTGCGTGATGGGTCATCAGAAAAATACAAATTCATATTCTTTTGATAAATTATAAGTTTATTCAGGTAGCTCCGTCAAGGTTTTGTTGAATTCCTTTCTTTCGATTTTTGTCAGGTTTTTGAAGTTGAAGGTGATGCTTTTTGTCCTTTTGAAGGTGATGCTTTTTGTCCTTTTGCCTAAAAACACTATTTTTAAAGATTTGTTTAAAAAAAACTATCAACAATTTTCATGAAATCTCGACGGGACTCCCTGGTAAAGAGTGTACAGGTTATGTATTAAAAATTTCAAATCTATCGGTCTAGTAGTTTGTACGGTACGATGGAGGAAACGCTTTTCAAAGTAGCGAGCTGCATGGAGCCATGTACAAAGCGCAAACATTCTAATCTATATCTTTGTCAGTTTATTATCAGTTAATCCAAAAAAATTACATAATGTTCTTGAAAGGATCAGCATTCAGGGAAAAATGATAAAAATATGTTTCACAATAAAAATTAAGTGCCGAAGCCTTCCCTTAAGTAACTTCTGTTGCCACCTATGCAAGATTCCGTTCTATACCTAAGAACTTTTCGTGGGTTCCGGTACATTTTATCCCAATATATTATAGTATTTAGGAGTTAGAGAATACAAACATTTCATACACGAATGCGTCTCCTTCCACTCACCTTCACAGCAAAAATCATCCCCATGGGAGGGTGCTGTCCGTGGCGCGGCACTACTGTGGAGTCCACTGCTCACGAAAAAAGGATACGTCTCAGAACAATGGATACACGTCAGCGACTGGCTGCCAACATTGGCCCGAGCGGCAGGCATTCGCAACATTCCGCGACGCGACAGTGCCATCGATGGACAGGATCAGTGGACCACTTTAAAGTCTGGCATGATCAGCCTAGAATCCGCTCGATCGATCGTCATGAACAACGTGGAAGATAGTTGTCACTTCAGTAGCTACGTCAAGCTTGGCTGGAAGTACGTCAATGGGACCTGTTCCGATGGCGAGTTCGATGGTTGGCTGGGAGATTTGGTGCAGCCAGACCAAAATGAGACCCTACTGTCGGATGAGGACTACTACAAGCACCTAACGATACCGGGCAGCATCGGAGCAGCGTTGAATCTCTCCCGAGAACAGGCGGAAAAACTTCGCCACAGGGCTACCCTAAAATGCTCCCCCCATAGCCCCGATGACATTCCCTGCAATCCACTCGTCGCACCTTGTCTCTTCAATCTGCACGAAGATCCGTGTGAAAGAAACAATCAAGCAGCGAAACATCCAGTCCTGTTGACCACGCTACAAGCCGAGGTACTGTACTACCGACTGCGTAGTGCTAAACCCCGGAATCAACCATCGGACAGTCGATCCGATCCGGCACGGTTCAACTACACCTGGACCTGGTGGCTGGATGAGCTGGAAGGGCGCCAAACGGCCGCAGACATTGCGTTGGCCTCGATGGTGGCCGAAGTTGTGCTCGTCCTGTTTGCCGTGTGTCTCGCGGTGAAGCTATGCTGGTGTTACTGCAGACAGCAGGTGAGAACACCCTCTAGTCCGCAAACAAAAACGTGAATTCTGCGTATTATCGGTGGTAATGAAGATGATGGTGACAGCGAATGGCAGTTCCAAAGAGCGTTCTTTCTGCCCTTGTCTCATTTAGGTCGTTCAGGGCTGGTCACGCTCGTGGACCTGATAAGAGTGCGTTGGCTAGACTATTCACAATGTTTGCAGCGTCGTGATTTTACAGTTCTGTACTGACCTGACCCTGATATTTTGGGGGGGAAATGTTGGATACAGTTATAGGACAGTTGAATAAAGTCATAAAGTATACTGAGATATCTGAAGCCCTTTGTTTGTGAGACAATAATGATGGATTTAATTCTTGTATTCACAGTTGGATATGTTGGAACGTCTCCTGTCATTATCTTTTATCGTGAAACACATGTAAACTGGATTTACGCGGTAACGCAATTCACAAACAGCACTATAATGTGTAATATAGGCAGCCAGTCAGTTATAAAAACTATTAAAAACTAAGAGATAGTCTTGTTTCTGCACTCTGTGACCTGAATAATGAAGGTTTCTTTATATATTCTTAAAGGTAGAACTACCAGACAGGTTAATCTACTTATTACTGTATTTACAAATAATATTGCAGGGTAATACTATTCTTCATCTCATACGAAACACCCTAAAAGCATAAAAAAATCTCACGTTCGTCCCATTGGACCAAACGCAATCAGTCAAGGTCGCACAATTTACGCGCTTCATTACTGGCCACGGATAGCGGAATCTCATGATTACATTGGCCACTTCTATTCGGACTTTAATTAAACCTTATCAAGCAGCTCAGCGAATGCACGCAAAAATAACGTGAAAGGAAAAATGAATGAACGTATTACCCGCAATTGATTGCTTCCCGATTCTGGATTCGCAGACACAGTAGCCGCTTATTAAGATGCTCTATCTTGACACAGCATCAATCAACGCGACAGGGCTCAATTCGAACATGCACACCTGTTCGTTGCTCTTTGCAAAGCCGAAAAAGATCGGTTTGAAGCGGATACAGTAATGAACTTTGTGTCTAAACTTTATGAAGCAGCCTCTTTGGAGTTTGTTCTATCTGTAATAATGCATCGCCATCATCAACTCGCGTATTCATATTGCTACTCACGAAGGCTGATAGTAAAACGATGCCCCTCGCAATCACACAGTACGTAACGCAGGCCTATCACGTGCGATCGGTCAATCGCCGGAGCCCCGGGGCCGTCAGCTTCATGCTTGCAGTCGGCCTACTACAAATCTCCCTATCACTCTCGTCGCCACGCAAAGCACCAACGGCTATGCCACCGAACACTTGCCTACTACTGCAATCGTTGCCGTCGTTGCCGTCCACAGACGCGATCAGGCGCAGTGCAATAGTCCGTACCGTATCGCGCCTGCTACGCTTGCCATCTTCTCAAATGACGTTTTTGTGTCATCGTAAATTAGCCGGCCCCGTACCGGCCCCAACTACAATCAGCTGTTCCAACACGCGCGCCACACAGCACAATCCGTTTGTGTAGCTATACCGGTCGGATGAAAAAGAATTTCCGCCATTTGTTTGCATACCTAAGGCAGGGGGAGGGGGCATAATTTTGCAATCCATTTCCATCTAGGTAGTTGTCAGGAAGGGGGGGGGGGGGGGAGGCACCGGTTTCAAAATTCGCGTTTTTGTGCAAGGTTACAATGATGAGTATAGGTGGTTGACTATAAGTGTTGTCTATTGGTCCCTAAATCTGCTTCTCCTCCAACTCTTTCTATTAATCTCATTTTTATTTCAATTAAATTGCCATCACCCAAGGGCAAAAAACAGTCGAAATGCAACACTTTCTCGCTTTGTAGCATAACGTAGCATAAAAATAGATGCAGTTTCCCATACCGGGAATCGAACCCGGGCCTTCCGGGTGAGAGCCGGATATCCTAACCACTAGACAATATGGGATTTTAATTAATCAAATTAATCAGATTTTGTTGACTTAGTGAAAAACTTATCAACACCATTTTTTTCATCGTTACACAGTTTAGTAAGTAAAACCAAGCAACTTTCCATGTTAATTTTGGCTATTTACACCTGCTTTCATAATTAATTGAAGAATGAAAAGCATTTAATAATGCAATCGGAACACATTGAAAATGGCAAGGCCTAGTAAACCAATGTTTATCTCCGAAATAGAGCACCAAATGCTAAACAAAATGTAGGTAAATTGGAAAGGCTACATCTCTGTAGATATGTACGCAGCTGTGAGGAGCATCAGCAACAATGCTAGCATCTGATTGTTTTCCGGTGAACCTTTTTTTTCCTCCCTGTGGGTTACAGGGACAATACGAAACGTTATTTGTGTTCCGATTCCAGTACTTCCTCTGATCCCTTCTTATCCTTTCTGATACATTTAGTCAAAATAATGTTATTTTTAGCAATTCGATTAAAATTGAATAGCTATCGGCGAGTCCCAAACACTACAGCTAACGATCATTCCTGTTCTTGCCCCAAAAACCCATATTAATGCACCAAAGGCTACCACAGTTCCTGGCGCTATTAATCACGTTCCACGGTCTGCATCACATTCACGCCCCACTGCCTGGCAACAAATTATCCAAAAAATGCAACACAATACGCGGCAAATTGCGGAATTATTCGTCGTATCATTCACGCAGTGGCGCTTATAGTTATCATATCAGACAAAGACACAATCCTTTCCTGATGGAGCCTCTCGGCGCTAAGACGTGTGCTGTGACGCGGTAAGTGCGTCTCGACGAGCGCTCATTCTTCACAGTGATAACGACGAGGAGCGAGCGGATGTCTTCAATCGAGTTTCACACCGCACCTCTACAGAAGCCCCTCCCCCCAAACACAGATCTTGTTACTGCGTTTGTCGCGGTCGCGATCCAGAATGCGCGGCGGCAGTGGCGCTCACCAGCAGCCAGCGAGCGTCAGACCGTCAGTCCGTGGCTAGACATTCGCCAGTGCGGATCACTGATCGTGCGCCCCCTCCAGCTCCGGATACACCAGGTGTGTTCCAGTGCAAGTGTGGTCTGGCTGTGGTCAGCAAAATCTTCCGCATGGTAATCTAGTCACCGTGATTGTTGCTGTGCAACTGAAAGCTTCTGGGCAACGCGGGAACGTGTTTTTTTTGTGAACTGGTGAATGGTGGCAAAAAGTGGAAGTCCTCTAGACCGAGGAAGAGTACTAGGCCGGTCAACGCACTAGCACCCGGTGGACCGAGTCCCAAGAGACCTTCCGTTGCCATACGTTAGGCGCCAGTTAACCACTCGGATCGGGAGTTTCAGTGCTTCGTAGTAATCGAAACCGCTTCGCACCAAACGCAGCCAGTTCCGTCCCATAAAGAGCAAGGCAGCGCGGCAGCGGTCCCGGGTTGGTTTGATTGGAAACGGGAAGACCACCACCAGAAGACGCACGCGGTTTGTGTTGTGGGCCCACCAGCAGCATACCAGTCGCCTCGAGTCGCAGAGAGAGAGCGAGCGAGACACGAGAGAAAAACAGAGAGAGAGAGAACAAGTGGCGTTGATCAGATAAAATGTAATTGCTTTATTTTGTTCCGATTTATCGCACCAAGAGATCGGATCGGTTGGGCGGGCAGACACGGCAGATCACTGGCTGTTCTGTGGCCACAAACTTCTCTTCCTGATATCAGTTCCCGTGTGAGTTCTCACAGTGACAGTGCGGTTCTATTCTATAAAAAAAAAAGAAACAAAGCTGACAATTTAGGGTTCGTAGAAGGGCCGAAAAGAGACGAAGAGCGGAAGCGGTGATTGAAAGGCGTGCACCTACCGTGCGGACGAGCGACCGATGAACACTGATTCACTGTCAGTGTCATTCCAGTTCCCTCAAGGTCGCAAAGAACCACGGACCCATAGACCGGAGCGGCACGATGGAAAGGATCGCGATCGTCACCCTAGTGATGGTGCTCATATCTTGGGCCACCGTCGCTGAACCCCTTGGACCCCCGGAGCGGCCACACATTGTGTTTATCATGGCGGACGATATGGGACTGTATGATGTTAGCTTCCACGGATCGAACCAAATTCCGACGCCCAACATTGACGCACTGGCTTACGACGGTGTCATCCTGAACCGGCACTACTCCGCTCCGATGTGCACGCCTTCCAGGGCAGCATTAATGACGGGGCGGCATCCGATCAACGTTGGCATGCAGCACTACGTCATCGATAGTGATGAACCGTGGGGGCTCGGGCTGGAGGAGAAGCTGATGCCACAGTACTTCCGGGAGGCCGGTTACCGGACGCATCTGATCGGCAAGTGGCATCTAGGGTTCTATGCGGAGCCGTACTTACCTACGAACCGGGGCTTCGATACGCACATCGGATACCTTGGACCGTACATCGATTACTGGAGCTACATCTCGAAGATGAACAGTGTAGGTATTTAGCCGCATGAAATTGGACACATCTCAGACCACAAATAAGCTAAACACATGGTAAAGGTGTCATTTTGTAGATATTTTATCTAGCTATTCATAAAAAATAGCGATTAAATTATTGGGTCACGTTGCATATGAGTTTACGCACTTTTGGTTTTATGCGACACATCATTTGCTGCACAGTAGTGAACGAAGTCTCATTGGTCATTTTTTCACCCCAATTGTACATTACAAATGGATGTTTAATCATTTTACATTGTTTCTGTAGTTTTTGTTCTAGAATAGCCCAATATAATTGTATTAGACGATACTGTGGGCAATTTGATGGATTGATGATTTTTAGTATAAAATCAACGCTGTTGTTTCGATAGCAATTTATGATCTCTGTGCCATTACAGCAGCTTGCCAAATCGGGCCAGAATTCAAAGGGACCTTTATGAGACTTAATAAAACGTAGAATGATCTTTTCCAGGCATTCTTCTTTGTACAAACGGCCGTTCATGGACCTTCCCTTCATGAAAACTTTCGTTTTTAAACCACAGCTGCAGATCGCTTGCCAAATGAGCAATTTAAGGGCAATTTTATCTACGTAAATGAACTAAAACGTTCCTATCGTATTCCCTTTATGATTATTAAGTCAAATTTGTCTTCTGGTTTTTGCCAAAATGCAGTGTTACGTGGATTTTTTCTCCAGTCCAAGTGATTTTTCATAGTGAGTGTGCAGCCTTTTTTTTACACCCTTCGTGTTCCATCGGCGATAACTTTTGAAGGTATGGTTCGATTTTAGTTAGACAATTTTTTATCACTAAAAGAAAAGACGATGACCTTTAAAAAGACACCAACAGAGTAGCAAAGCGACTACTAGGAGCGCTACAGTGAGTAAAAAAATGCGGCCAAATATTAAGTGTTCCAAGCTTTAACCAGTTCTCTCTTTGTGATACAGACATTAAGGTATTGGAGTTAAATCTTGTTTATCATCATCTGGGAACTGGGCGATGGTGCAGAAAACCAAAAAAAAAATCGGATTCGACGTCCAAGGCCAACGTGATTCTATCGTTCAAGATCAAAGTGGTGTCTGCCATTGATTGTCCCTGCCCGCGTATAGCTACTGCTAAAAACAGGCCGCTAATTTTGGGCCAATAACCAGTTTATGACCGGCATGCAGCACCTCAGCTCCTTATCTCTCTGCAACAAACTCACCGCCTTCCGGTGGGAGATTTTGGATTTCAAATTCCACGAGGGTGTCGTTGTGCACACCTTGCCCTATTGTTATTAGCCTGGGAATCGAATGGGAGTGTACAAAAACAAACAAAATGGTTGGCCAGAACAGAATGTCAAGTTCGTGAACGTGCCCACAAACTGGTCTAGACTTGAGGTCGGTCGTCCGTTATCACTGCTCAAACAAACTCCACCGAGCTGATCGTAAATCGCACGGTGCCACGCTTTTCATGTGACTCTCCTTGTCTCTCGCCCGCGCTACAGGCCACCTTCCAGGGGTACGATCTACGTCAAAATCTGGCCGTCAACTACGAGGCAAATGGGACGTACGCGACGGATTACTTCACTGAGGCGGCCATAGATATCATTCGCTCGCACAACCGAACCGGTGAACGGATGCTACTCGTACTGAACCACCTGGCACCGCACACGGGGAACGATGATGCACCACTGCAGGCTCCACAGGAAACGATCGATAAGTTCGCGTATATCCGGGATGTTGATCGGAGAACCTATGCCGCCATGATGTCGAAGCTGGACGACAGTGTGGGGCAGGTTTATCAGGCCCTCCAGCGGTACGGAATGCTCGAGAATTCGATCATTGTATTTATCAGCGACAACGGTGGTGTTACGCGTGGTATGCACAGTAATACCGGTTCCAACTATCCACTCCGTGGTGTAAGTATCCGGTGCCCAATAAGGTGTGCGTTCTGTTAACTTACTTATCGTTACGATTCCTTAGCAAAAACATTCCCCCTGGGAAGGAGCGGTCCGTACGGCGGCCCTTATCTGGAGTCCGCTGTTGAAGGACCGGCAACGGGTGTCGAACCAGTGGTTCCACATCTCGGACTGGCTACCAACGCTAGCATCGGCTGCCGGTATTCCGGCGTACCGGGGTAACGACCTGACCGACATCGACGGTATCGATCAGTGGGAAGCGTTAGCGTACGGAACTGGGAATCCCCGGCAGCGCGTCATGAACAATCTGGACGAAATCTTCGGTTACACCAGCTACGTGGACAATGGGTTGAAGTACGTGAACGGTACGACCCTGGGTGGGGTTAACGATGGGTGGTACGGTGCGATCGATGACAGCGATCAGTTGCCCTCGGACGAAGAGTATCTTCGCACCGTTATGGCGAGTCACGTCGGTCGGTTGACCAAGCTGGACGAGAAGGTTGTCTCGTATCTGCGGCAGCACGCTCGCATTGACTGTGGCAATGACATTGGGAACCGTGACTGTAATCCACTCGTGAGGCCCTGTCTGTTCGATATCATCAACGATCCGTGCGAAATGCACGATCTGTTCGATCGGTATCCGGATCGGGTGCGCCAGATACAGGAGCGCGTCGAGAAGTATCGGTTACGGGCGGCCAAACCACGGAACCGGCCTCATGATCCTGCCGCTGATCCGAGTAAGTTCGGTGGCGTGTGGAACTGGTGGAGGACGGATCCATCGCGATCGGATTTGGATGTGGCGACTGCGCATGCGATACCACCGCCATCGCACTCCCTGCCCAAGGACACGCAGCTCATTGTAATTATCCCGATCGTCGTAGGGTGTGTGATCTTTGTAATTGGTACCTTAATTTATCTTTCGAACAAAAACGTCATTAAACTGTGCCGGCGCAGGACGAAGCAGAGCTCGGCCAGCATGCCCAGCGAAATCCCGACGACCAGCAGCGAGACCGGGGCCGAGGCGAGTGCTGGTGTAGGCGGTGCTGGTGCCGGTGGTAAACCGAATCCGACCGATGCCGTCTTTAGCTCGAAAATCTACGTCATTAGCGATAGGGATATGGACCGGTGAAGCGACCGGGGAGGGGGCCCGTGTGTTTGGTAAATTTGTCGATTTGTTCTACTTCCTTTTGTTTAATTAATTTTGTATGATAAGTACTAACACACTGAGAAGAATGGAATGGAACGGGAGGAGTGCAATTAACACGGTAGAGTTGATTAAATTATTGCGAAAGTTCGCCTAACGGAGTGCGTAATGGTTTCTTATTAACAGTACGGTGCGGATGGGCCGGGAGGGACGCTAAACAATACTAATCGGGCGGCAGCTGGTGGTGATACTAAATTCTTTTATTGGTACACGTTAAGAACATTCCTTTCTTTGCCCCTTTTTCCAGCGAAACTAAACCAAGTGCCTCATGCTGGACAGGAATTGGATGGTCATCTATTGAGCATCAAAAATGACTTCATCTGTATTGCCTCTGTTGGACATTAATAAAATATTCGAATTTTACCGATCATGTTTTATCAAATCACGTGTCTCTTAACCCTTGAAGGGTTTTATTTTCAAATATTTGCATACCACTGTTACAAACCATGTTTATGCCTGTATGTTTAACCAGAAGTGGATCGTAATAGGCGAGCTGGAAATGATTTTTGACCAAATTACTTCAATTACAGTTATTTTACATCTATTTTAATTATTTAATATACTTCGTAAAGCGTAAACAAGCAGTAAATACGTAAAAATCAATCTATCCGGTTCGTAAAGTATTCGAAAATTGCCTATAAACCCCCATCACGCACACACTCGCATCCAATTTTCCAAAACACACCCCGCGAGCTGTCATCCTCAATTTGGTGGTCGGCGAAAGGAAAATTTCGCGCTCCATCATGAATTTATTAGTGAAAATCGTTTTTCTGATCACCTTCGGGGTACTCAACACGTTCCTTTACGTACAGGCCGTAAGTAACATCGTTCTCCTTTCGACCGGCACCGCTAGAAACCGAACTAATACCCCCTCACGTTTCCTACAGAACTCTCTAGAGTACGATGGCTGGCTGAATATAGCTCTTTATCACGCGTTGGACTACGACGAACCGACCAAGTTCACCCTCCGGGGTAACGTGACCATCACGAACCGTAACACGGGTCTGGCATCGGTCGCCCAGGAACCGCTCTCACTGCAGGATCGCAACAAGCTGAAGCGTCTGGCACAGGAGAACCGTCTCTATCGATTGCAGGCGCACGTTACCGATTCCGACGGTGTGACCACCTTCCTGACCTCCTCCAAAGCGGTATGTTGCGAGTAAGAATGTTTCTAGAAAGAAGTGCTTCCGCTGATCGTCCTTTCGATTTCCCTTCCAGTGCGCTCTGGCCAAATCACAGCTCACGGATGTGCTGTGGGTTTCCCTCGATCATACCGGCACGGTAACCGGTGTCACGCAATCCGTCAGCAACGGTAACACAAACAACTGTCTCGACCTGACCGCCACCGACGTGGATGTGCTTGATGAGTTCAATACCGACGTGTACGTGAAACACACCGAATCCGCACCCATTCCCGATACGGCCAGCTTCATCCAGAAGATGGAACGCGAGCGAGAAGCCAGGGAACGCGGTGAAACGAAGGACAATCGAAGCTTCTTCGCGAAATATGTAGGCAGTCCGGCGTACCGTTGGAGAGAGTTTAGTGCCAGCAAGTTAACGACCCCTTTACGTTTACCCTTTGCAGTGGATGTATCTCGTGCCGGTGGTCATTCTGTTACTCATCTCTGCCACCAATCCGGAAGCCGGACAGCAACGTTAGGGCTAAGGCGTAAGTGCCGTGACTGCCGAGCCGTATTGTGAAACCAAAAAAACAAAAAATAAAACGCCAACCTGGTTACTGGTTCACTAAAGCAAGGAGAACTATATTAATGGCGCTACTTTTTGCCTTTCCCGCTCGACACATCTACCTCGGCCTCCAGCTCGGCCGTCTTCTTCTGTAACTTTTCCATCATTTTCTCCTCCTTCTCCTTCCGCTTCGCTTCCTTCACCTTCTTGCGGTCTTCGCGTTCCTTCTGCGCCAGCATCTCCTGGAACCGTTCGTCACGCGGATCCACCTTGAAGCCAAAGTGTCGCCGCACCTCCTCTACCAACCGGTCCTTGCGTTCTTTGGCGGCTCGTGCTTCACGTTCTTTCTTTTCGATCTTCGCATTCAAATCCGACGTCCACTGGTCCAGTTTCTCCAGTTTACGTGCAATTTCCGCCTCCCGGGCTTCGGTCGCCGCCTTACGGGCCTTCTGGGCTGCTTCGTTTGCGTCCATCATTTGGCGCAAGGTGAAGGGAAATGCCACCTTTTCGTATTCTGCCCTTTCGTACGCTTCCTTTTTAGTTGGGAAGCAAACTCCTGCAAAGAAGCGAGCATAAAAATGATTAGCTGGCCATCGTACGAGCAAGCGATCGGTCACTTACGGGGATCCGTTCGACTACCCTCGATGCCGTATCTTCCGAGCATCATCCGCCGGTATTTGACCGTTTCGTGGATCCACGACTGGGACTGTTCGTACGGTAACACATCGTGCAGCATGTTCCGGTGCTGTGTCAGTAGGCGCGATTTGTTCCGCAGCCCATCGATACGTTCCTCGCGTGCTTCGACCGACTCAACATCGTCCACAAACGTTACCGGCAACTCATCCGCATCTTCCGCTTCCTCCAGCTCGGCCTGTTTTTTCTCCAGCCGCGCCGCACCGATTGTGAGGCTTCGGAACTGTCCAAGGTATTCGGCGGCACCACTCCGCAGCGCTAGAAAGGGACGCACCTTGCAGGAAAACA
>NC_064878.1:22121595-22164095 GCF_943734665.1 Anopheles aquasalis
TGAAAACCGCCCGTCCCCTACTCCACACGCACTCGTCGCCGCTACCTTGCGCTACCTCCCCTGGAATGCTTTCGCTTTTGACTTCGACTTTGATCAGACGAGTGCGCCAGAGAGCCGCGTCGTCGTCGTCGTCGTCGTGGTGTCGTCTGTGATGGATCTGGACGTGCTACCTAGCAGTTTGAGTGCAATATTGCGCAACCGTACCGGCAATCAATAGCGGGCACCACCAAGCGATCCTCCCCCGGGAGTATCGGTTATGCCTGGCGCGCCATCTTCTGTCGCCTCCTGTTTGGCGGCGAAAGCATGTTCCGCCATGCCGTGCCGTGCCGTGGTGTCGCCTGAACGTCGAGGTGAGTTACGACACCGGTCTGAGGGCGGCATGTCTCGAGATGAGCGGTACAAAGCGTGAGGTCGCCTTTAGGTGCATGCATGCTGGAGAGGCGCAATTAGTGTGTCGTGCTGAAGGGTTTGACAAAAACGAACCTACTAACGTCCAACAAACAAACACCGCTAATGAGGATTCTATTTGTAAGAAGAGTACCGTAGCAGAGCAGTGATTGCGCAACTGTGCTTCGCGCGATCGTGCAAGCCAGCGACAGTTCTGGAAACAAACTTTTTGAATCTGCACCATGCTGTCCATCATTTGAAGTAGCTTATCAATAACTCTCTCTTTCTCTCGCTCGCTCGATGCAGAGTGCATAAATGCATACATAATGCGTCATCATTATGCTCACGCCAAGCCAGCCGCATAATCACAACACTCGCCAGATCAAACAGACGTCGTCATCAAACCGGTCACGGAGGACGTGCGATCATCCAATCGAATGCGCGCTCCTAAACGGCGGTCTGCACGGCCAGATAGCACGCAATTAGAGAGGGAATGGTCGCCGCCAGACATTCGAAATCGATCGACTTCACACCGGCGTGCGAGACGCGACGTAGTTAGTGAATCTTCTAATCCGTATGCTAATCATCTCATAACCCGGCACGATAACACGATGCATCGTGCCGACAGCAAAACTCAAAACAAACATACAGAAAACTTGTCTCCGAACGGTGTGGGCTGTCTGGTGCCAGAAGTAGTGATAAATTGATGTTGATAAGCGGCACTTTTGTGCGCTAGTTCCACGAGAAGTTGCTTTTGTTTCTCTCTTTTTCCCGTACTTCAAATGTTAACCTGTTTGAGCGACATTCCTGTAACCTCGCATTAGTCGCAGGTCGGAAAGTTGTGAAGGTAGCGATAGAGAATCATTCTGCTACCTAGAGGGCATTAGCATTAACTTCAGGATCGTGATCGCCAGAACGTGATCTGTGTGTGACACGTCATAAGCTAGGAATGTTGCTCCTATCTCGAGGATCGCGAGTGAGCTCATGACTCAACTTCTGGTTGAAATTAAGCACCCAGACACCGAGACAGCATTGCGAATGTCGTCAAACGATTGCCTAAGGTCCGCACTGGGGATCAAAATCGCCCGAAAAGGGCGAACACCATCCCACTAGCCACAGTGACCGCAATCAACCCGCTTGGAATCATCGAACTTTCCACCTTTTTTTCGCTCCACGCGAGTACACCGAGACGGGGCGCACATACCGGCGGACCCAGATTGCACCACAATGTTGTTGCCTCTTGACATAAACAGGGTAACAGGGCAGGCCCGTAAAGCGACCCGACGACGAGGGCCCGAAATTGCTTTTTTGCGCTCTAGCTAGCTTGCGAGCTAGAGAAGTGCGGCCGCCCCTGGGCCCCGAGAGTCTGGTGAATATTGTTGTCGCAACATTGCGCAACGCGCGATGGCGATGATGGACCACGTTCGTTGAGAGCTTTTTGCGATGCGGTGCGGTCTGTGGTCCTGTGGTCGGTACGGTGTAGCGCAATTGCAAAGCAACGAGCGCACATTCAGTAGGGGCGGTATGTGAGGCCACGGAACACCTTTG
Source organism: Anopheles aquasalis (assembly GCF_943734665.1). Classification (NCBI taxonomy): domain Eukaryota; kingdom Metazoa; phylum Arthropoda; class Insecta; order Diptera; family Culicidae; genus Anopheles; species Anopheles aquasalis. The sequence goes on from NC_064878.1 coordinate 22,123,531, forward strand.
GAGTATGTGGGAATTGTACACTATCATCAGAGCTGAGCTGGAGCTGAGAGAGAGTCCGCAATTTATCCGCGACATTACTCAGCAGGAATGCACTGGACAGACCAAAGTTTATTGAGAAGGTAAACCGCGGGTAAGCATTAATCGGAAAAAGGATTTCCTTCGTCGCTTGTTCGTTTAATTGAAAGCAAATTGATTGATTACCTCTCTATAAAGTAATTGAGTTATTATGACCACCTTCTTTATTGAAGCAGTTGGTCTTCGATTGAAACTTATTTCGATTGGAATGAACGTTTATTCATTTGTGTTTATGGCTTTAGGATTTTTAATGCAATTATAGGATGCTCGTGCTTAATTGGTTGCAATTTATTATCTGTATGCAAGCATTTCATATGTGAAAGAATAATGAGAGAAGTCTGTAACATTTACTACTCACTAATTCTTTGTTGACTTACTAATGTCTAGGTAGAAAAATGTAAGACAACCAGTATTTTCCCATGGAAAGGGCTATTTCTCAAAGATTTTCTGCTACTTTGGCAACAGTCAAAAACATCAGAACTTGGAAGGTGTAGAAGTTCCCGAACCTTACTAACGATATGCTCAATTTTTTCAAAGCATTCCAACGTCTTTTGGTGTTAAGATCATAGCCAGTTGATATAAAACTGTAAAAAGGGTCACAGCATGTCTTCTAAAGTGTGTTTCTCGCATAAATCTAAACCCCCTAGCTATAACGTAGATCACTCTTGCACCTAGCATCGATGGAACAGATATCGGAATTCACTGGAAAGTGACTCCAACATCGGAGAGAACATAAGTTATTCGCGTACACCAGCATCATGATTATACGATTTTCAGCTGCACAGTTTAAGCTTCTCGAATCTAGAAGATCAATAAGCTCAACATTCAAATAACATTCATCAAAGGCCCAGGAATCCCTGGTCTAGGGATTTTGGGCCAAAGCAGAAAAAAGCAGACCTAATCCTATCATTAGATCGATCCCGCATTCATGGTCGGCGCATTATCAATTGGCTGATAGCTCATAAACTCTAAAGGACACTGGAATCCCGTCGGTCTTCCTGAGAACCCTTCCAAGAATTACAAGAACCGTAACAGGAACCGGTATTTATAACGATGACCCATGATGACGAGGACCCATGGACCCACCGCTTTTGGAAATTCCTCCACAAACTAGGTGTCCGGTACGATCGTTACGAATGATCGCCAACACTAACGGATCGGGATGCGGCCAATTCACTGCCTCATTAGCATCTCATTAGCATACGGCGTCCGTGAAGGAACTGGACCAAAAGAGAACCCGAACACCCAGTTGTCAACCATTCCTGTGCTGTGCCTCTTTGTATCATTAGTTAGCGAAGCAATTCCAGACGACAAAATGCGGCTGAGAAGAATGTGAGAAGAAAGCCCTCTGGCGACCCATAGCCAATTTCCGCAAGTCATTGAGGTCACTATCCTAGATAAGGATCCATCGATGGAGTGGTCTCTATTCGAAGTCCGTTTGCCAAACAGCACCTAGACACGCGACGCGGTGACTGACCTGCCCCTGGTCCAATGTCTGATGAGGCGAGTTCGGTGGACATTAAAAAAACTGTCAACCCACAGTACTCTAATCCCAATGGTTGCTCATTTGTCTCATAATGTTTGTTGCAACGTCTATGCAATGCTCGGAACTGTTGCTCGATCTCCATCACTCACTGCACGTACCATCATCAGCTACGCTCGCTTTTGCTGTTTGTTTGCCCTTCCGGAAGCTTCACCTGGGTGACAGTTAATCATTAGGTCTGATAGGGGTGTTTCGTGCCAACCATTATGGCACGTGTCAATGTACGCTCCCGGGTACTATCCAGGAAGTTCATTGTGCACAGCCGCATGGCGACCGTCTGGTATGGCAGCCTTGCTTCCGGGGTTCTGACACGGTGGCCACGCGAGAGTTTTATTGATTTTAAATGTGCCACATCAAATTGATGGCACGTGACCGCGCGATGCCGGATGACGATTGCCGCATGATGAACGAAAAAGAAACTTAGAACGACGCGGCTGCGAGTTCTGTGAGCTCAGCCAGTAATTAGTGTGCTTATTGTGTAAATGTGATAAATCAGGGGAGAATAGAATTAGATGCTTTGTGGTAGTAATGTGGCATTAATTAGCTATTTTTTTAAAATCTGTATAATTTGGAGTAAGCACACGTAAGTGCAAGAGTGTTTCATTTCGAATCTTTTAACCAACGATAACTCGAGAGAGTTTCAGACGATAAAATAATGATCACGATGTGATTTGAATAATAATTTTGTATTATTTAATAATTATTAATGAATTTGTTTATTTCATTGCTCCTCATAATTTTTTGAATAACTTTTAAGCCCTCTCGATAGACCTTTTAATGGACCATGTAATTTCTTTAGCATGATGCACCCGATGTTATCATTTGTGAGGTCTACGTTCTTAATGTCATACGTTCGTATGCGACAACAAACGATAGCAGATCAACCAAAGACTTTATGTAAGACAAAATGCATTTTTGAATAGGGAATAGAATCATTCTAGATCAATTGCTTTCTTGAAATTTACGTCAAAAAGATAGCTGATGTTTCCTTAAATAAAGGATCATCTAGATTCTAATTTAAACGCTCTTTGCCATAAAAAAAACACTCAAATAATTATATAAAACCTATTATTCGTTTTTTTGCGAACAAAGCGCATTGTATTAGGAAGTCCCTTTTCATCGAAAGGCTACCCCTTTACACAAACTGCACTGTCAACCCTGATCTTGCGTGCACCAGGGCCTTGAACTTCCCTTCGATGTCCTACTCCTGCTCCGCCACCAGCTTTAATTTCCTTAAAACACCTGTTTCCCTTCGCATGACTAGGCAACGTTTCACAATTCCCTCACGAGCTCACGAGAACTCACCCCTGTTTCCTTGCGGTTGCCGAAGGCCGTAGTTCCGTAGCAGAAATACAAAAAAATGCCCGTAGGGTCCCTCATATCCTGCTCCAACACCTTTAGCGTCCACGTTTGCCACCACGAGCACATGACTTAGTTAATTATGTTTCCTTTAAACGAACGCAACCAACAAAAGAAACGGTGGTTTCGTTTCCCCTATTTTTTGTCCCTTTTTTCGAGCTGTTAATGTAATCATTTATCCACACACCATCCCAGTCCCAGATGTCTCTTATTCCAACGCACAACAAATAACCACCAGTGTGTGGGCTATTTTTTTCGGAATGCTGGATCCGCTGGAAAATTTGTCAATCATTAACATGCACACACTCGGGAAATGTCGGGCGGTCGTGCCTCAAACCGGCTCAAAAATAGTCCAACCGAATCGGTTTGTTGCTTCTCTGTTCTCCCCTACTGTTCCACGCATACGCGGACTCACAACAAAGAGGGACACAATGCGATGTCATAGCAGCAGCAGGGGTCATAGCATAGTTTATGCGTCCAGCGTTGCGCACACCCCCGAAAAAATGAGTTTCTTTGTTTTTAAAGCAGCCACAAAGGAACTGCGGTAGGCCCCTTTTCCTGTCGCCGTTGAAACTTGGCAGTTAGAACACTCTACTCTACTCTATCGATCATTCCTTGGTGTAGGCGTATGCGTGGGAGACACTTTCTACTCCCCTCTAAGCTACCCAAAACGCGCACATGGCGATGTGAATTACGAGCAGCAGAAAACATTTTTCGGAATGATTTACGCTAATCGACAATCGGCTCTGTCGACCGCCCCTTACTGTGATGTGGTTTTGAGATTGAAGCCCTGTCACAGCGTCTGTCCAAACAGTGAGAGCTCTCGCAGGGTGCCACTACTAAAGTGAAAGTCGATTGGAGGGACTTTAGCTTCGAGAAACACATTTACAGATCCTTCGAATTATGAGGTTTGGGGGAAAGCGAAGCAATTTGATCTTTACTTTGCCGCCTGCTCTAGATCACTTCCTACGCACGCGATCGTACGCGGTGACAATGGCAGGTTCGTTACACAACCTTAGGCCACGGTATGGTACACCGTTGCTGATGGACCGCCATCGAATTGAGCTCCAACCAGGATTTGTGCCGAGAATTACAATGAACCCTGGTACAACTGGTTCCGTATGTTACCCCCTTTTTTTAATGATTTCAAGCACTTCGACAAGCGACAATCCTCGAAATGACCTGCCGGCGAAAGCGTTGCACAGCAAACGCCTTCCTTCGCGACGCCTTCACAGCTCAGGAAGGTGTCGGGTCCGAGTGGCTCTGATCATTGTCACCCCAAAGTTGAAACCCAGCCCCACCCACACTGTTGACCGATAGTTGCGCGGGATTTGGATTTATAAATAAAGCCATTCCAAAGGTGGGTATTAGAGGCCCACCCACCCAAAAGGGGGAAAACGAAAAAGATCCAATCCTGCTGTTCGTGGAGGTGAAGCTGGTGATAAAAACGCCCACACGTTTCACCACGAACACGATATTTCTGGTGTTTATAGCTCACGTTCTCCACTGGGCGCGCGCGATCACTTTTGATGTGTTGTCGTTGGTGGCATACGGCAATGCGTTCTCAACATCAGCATCATAGCATAAAGGCCCGGTGCGACATCATTTTGAAGGGGGGGAAGAGAGCTGAACAACAACGATAAGCTGACAAATTTATGACCTTCAAATCGTCCGACCGGAAGTCGTTTGAATTGTTGACGAAGAGCGGTACTTCAGAGCGCCACAGGCGATGAGGAGCAAAGTGGACTACTGTCGGTCTTTGATGTTCGATAAATTTAAATTGCGACGTAAATGTGGCAGCCATACGGCAGCAGCAACAGCAGCAGTAGTAAGGTGATTTAGGTTTATTTATAAGCTGTTGTTGGAGAATTGATGAGGCACTTTTGTGACAGTGCTCAACACAAACATTACGTCTTTGGACAACCGAGCTGTGGACCTCTCTCGCAAAAATAAATTGATAGTGTTCAAGATTAGAACACTATTCACTGCGTCTAAACTGCAATTTCCATAAGATTGTCTAGCTTTTTGTGTGGTCTGAATAATGTCTAGCATGGAATAATAATTATAAATTATAGCAATAAATTAGTTCAATAATTCGACAGTTTTCTATACTTGTAGGCCACTAGTTTTAAACTGTTCTAACGAATATAGACATTTATCACACTATGATTACCTTGTAGACACACGTTTTACGAAGAATATTAGATTCATTCTTCTGAATTACTTAGAGAAATGTAAGAAAATATCTCCTTTTCACATCTAAACGAAACAAATGTTTAAATTGGTAATGCTTCCACCTTTCAATCTATGAATCTGATCAATAGGTACAAACAGCAATAGAAGCATTTCCGCGTAATTTTACAAATGCATTCCTCAATTCCAGTATTGCCAACCTCGCAAAAATTCGCAACTAATCTGGCGATACATAAGATTAATCCTCCGACAGTTGCTACAAATCATCACAATCTCCCGGCGCCCGCAAGATACACGCCACGATAGCCGCGTCGCGTCAATTAGCAATTTTTTAAAATTAATATATTATCTAATCATCCCGATCAGCGGAAGCCACCACGGAGCACGAAGCGTTAAATTACGACAAAAGGCCTGGGCCTGAACCTGGGGCATGACCATCAGATCAGGTGGCACGAAAACAGACCCATAACGCAGATGAGATATTCAGCGGCCGCTCCAACCTTGCGCTAATGTGTTTTGCATTGTGCGAAAATGATGAGCACACGGTGGTGGTGGTGGCGGATGGCACTATTCACTCCTTTTCGCTAGATCGCTGCAAGATCACCGCGATCTATCTTGTGGTACGCGGTGGAAGCACCTTGGATTTCTTGGCTTCAATTTGAATCGCGGCCCCCTTGGTTGGTTGCGGGTTGGTGCTGCGGTGCGGTGGCTACAGCACTTTCGAAAAACCTTCCAGCCACCGATTCTGATTAGGGTCAATGCCACCAGCAGCTTCGTCACGGCGTTTGCGTTCTAAGAAACATGGCGGCATTCTAAGGCACACTCGAGCGCGTGGTGGTGGAGTTGGCCGCGAGTAAACACATTCTGTTCAAACATCGTCAGCGTCACTTTATCTCGCTGAAGCTGGAGAGAAGCTCGCGAGTTCTCGAGCCACCGCGGGTCGCGGTCGTTCCTCCGCCTTCTCTTGCCTACCTAGCCTCAGCCATGCATGCGATTGAAGGATTGGTTGTTTTACCGGAATGGAATGCCGGACTTAAAAACGTATTGCTTAACCGCGTTGCGATAAATGAGTTGTTTCCGGGAGAGAAGTGAGCATCCTCTTGAACAGCCAGACCACCATCGAAGGACAAAGCACGGAACTTTGTAATTACGAAAAAAGCCACACAAAAAAACCTCAAAAATTCAACCACAAAACGGAAGGATGAGGCCACGGAGGCCATTGGAGAGACCAACCGACCGAAATCGATTGTGTTTTTAGTTGGCTTCAAAACGAGACATTGAGGCTGTGGCGATCATGCGATCGTGATCGCGATTCGTATTTTAAAAACCAAGTTCCTGTCTCTCAACTGCCATTCATTCAGAGGTCATTCGCGGGCCTCCAAGCCAAGCCATTTCCGTTCCGTCCCGATCCATTCTGTCCCCGTGTTCGCGTCGCGACCATGAACGGGTGCGCTCGTGATTGCTCGCTGATGCTGCGCTCAGCGCTGTTTGCACTCTACTTGACTCCAAGGTGCAGCCGATCGCCACCTTCCCCTGTGAGGCAGCGAGAGTGACTTCAATGGCCGCGTAGAAAGGGAACGCGCGGCTGAGAAGCTGAGAAGGGAACGTGTGAGCTGGGAGGCAGGCTGGTAACACGGTGGCCAACATTCACAGACCGCAACAAGATGGCAGTTCGGGGGATGGGGTGTGGAGTAGGTGGCCGCGCGGTGTGGGCATCCCAGCCAGCAAAGGCAGCCGAAAGGAAGGGTTGTGTTGTGAAAACAAGTTTCTGAACCATGACCGCTCACCCATACCGTGGCATGCGCTGGCGATCTTCTTGCTGCCAATCGTTAGCAGCTCTCAAGATCCCTCGCTCCACGATCGCTCACCACACGCACACCACTGTAAAGTGACGCGCTTTTTTTTTGGCGTCGCTTGCCCGCCATTTATGCTAACGGCCGGCTCCGTACTGGCCAAGATGCGATGCGACCAGAACCGACGATGATGCCAAAAGCGATCACTGCTCGAGTGATGTCGATGCCTTCGTCGCTTCAGCAGTTTCGTACCATGCACAGGGTGTGTCGTGTGATCACCGATTTGTCCCGTGTTTCATCTTATGCAACGGATTCTGCCTTCCATCACCCCACCGGCGGGGAGAAAAGTCCATAACAGTTGTGAATGGCAGCGAGCGAAGAGAAGCGAGTTTTGGATTTGATGGAAAGCAGCAGTTCCTCACGCACTGATCGCGGCACCATCCAGAGGCGCGCCAGCGAAAGGCAGGCCCTTTTTTGGGGGTTTCCGGAGCGCACGGCTTTTCTCCCTCTTTTCTTCTTCTCCTCGCTTAACGATCGATGCTACTCGATGCGGAGGCCGGTTTTTTTTTTTTTTTTTGTTGGTGGAGCCATTTCAAACTCCATATCACATTCTCTTCACATCCACATCGAGCATAAAATATGCCTTTCACAAAACAAGTAGCACCAAAGTAGGAGCAGCAGCAGCATCATTAATCGTGGGTTGCCGGTGCTACCATCAAGCCATTACACCAGAATTCATTTCGTTCAATGCTCTGGTGGTGGTCACTCGCGAGCAGCACTTCGCATTCTATCCGTCTTCTTGTTGGCACACCAACTAGCACAGTATCGAATGGCTTAACCAACGTTGAATTACAAGCGTCAAAAAGACACTTGAATAAGAGATTCTTTCCTGCGCACCACTACCACAAAGCTCTATGATGCTGCGAGACGGTTTTTTTGTGGTTTTCGTTGACGCTTAACTGAACGGATTAAGGTGACGCCAGGGTAACTACACTAAGAACGATTGCAGCACAAGCACACAGACACAAACCAAACGAATTGAAACGAATTGGCCGACGACGATCGTCAGGCAGAGGCAGGTGGGCAGTGGGCTATTGCACAATCAAGCGAGGCACGCGAGTTGGCGTTTTCGATGGAGCACAACACCACGTGAATCCACGACACCAACGCCTTTGAGTGTAGACATAGAAAATGCAAAACAAAACGATCACCGCCAACCGCCAAAGCACGCTCAACGCTTCAAACACCAAACGATCCAGTAGTAGTAACAGCGGACACCTTGAAGCACACCGATCGGTACTTGCAATACTAACCTCTAACACCGAGGGAAAGAGACACGGAGAGACGGAGAGACTGAGAGAGGGATCGAGTAAAAGGAGAAGTAGACTCCAAAAACGTGACCACGCACCACGACGGCTTGCGAGAAACTAAAAGCGCGCCGAGAGCGGCACCATCGTTGGGCCGTCGTTCCACCGCCGTTCGTGCGGCAGTGGATGGATAATATGAATATCGAATTACGCGTTGCTGAGTCGTGCTCTGTGAGATAAGTCAGATATTTGCTATACCATTGACGATCGCTGTTCTATTTCTGGTGATCAATTCGAGGATTAGAGAGTCTTTTTTTGCTATTGAGGTCTCAGTTTATCATGATGATCTTGTTTAGGAATCATGTGAAGGGAGAAAAAAGTGTCATCCTAAAACAGCTCAAAAGTTGCTTTTAATTTAAAGGCGAGTTCAATATTTCAATGAATTTCAACGCAAGAGTTGCATTAAAAAAAAAACGCACGTCCCTGAAAGTAATGCCATGACATAATAAAAATTAATCACCGTGATCGATATAACGGTTGTACAAATCGTAATCACCACCGGAAAACTTTCAAAACTTCTGTACTTACTGCCTTCGAGAAACTATCGATTTATATCAATTGTTATCTTCCTCTGCTTTGATAGCAAATTTGGATTTCGTTTCTGGTGGCGTGTTGTTTGATACTTCCTTCCATGTTTCATGATGATTTGTGGGCCTTTGACGACGATAGGAAAGCTACTTTGACATCGCAGACATTTTCCTGGAGATCCTGACCATGTGGATCCTTGTTAGAGTAAATCCTGTTTATTTATTTATATAAAAAAAATATGGGTTCGCAAGCCACGCGAGTATCGAGCCATGTTTGGCGATTTTGCGAAACTCTGCATCGTTGACCTTTTTGTTTCAATTGATGTAAAACTGGCAGAGAATAGTGTTGAAAGGATGGGGGAATGAAGGCAAAACGACTACTTCATTCCACCCTACCCGATGGTGTTACGGCAACAATAAATTAAAAAAGTAATTTTAAATTTTCAAACAGCTGATTCGAACATTTGCCGGTAGAGAGCGCTTTTTTTGGAACAACGCGCGAATCTCCGGTCAAAAATGAAAATGAAAAATCGGAAATTATCAGTGTTAATTTCATTTTTATTTTCCCATTTTTCGCTAAAAATTACCCTTTCCCTTTCATGAGTATTCTTCAAAAGATTCACATTAATCGAAAGAGAAACTACGAAAATGTGTTTTATCTAAATCGTCTTGCTAAAATTATTATGCGATGTGCGTTAAGAGCCCTTAAATTCCGTAAATTATCAAACGAGGCAGTTTCATAATATCAGCCTCTCGTCAAGCATCATTGCAAAATACCATATTATTAGATTACCGAAACACTAGGTCACCGATCTCAACCGATACCTCTCGGACCAGGTCATGATTCTCCATCCACAATTCCCGCTACCGACCGTTCCATGATCATGAGGGCCATATCATCGTTAAAGGTAACAACCGAAATCTCGTTCCCGAAACGTCCCGAAATCGATTCTATGGCGATTGCCTTATCGATTTGCCTTACGCAAAATGAAATAGAACCTCGGTCCAATTGTTCTTTTGTGAGCTTCTTCATTTGTGTACGTTTATCAGAGGAAAACATGAAACAACATGCTGTGAAAATCGGACTATATGATTCTAAGTTGACCCTACATAGATGCATTCCTCCCATAACACATGTCCTATTCATTCCAATTGGTCCAGCACACGTTGGAGTTGTCGGGAGAAAGAAAAGGAGACAACAAGCTGCTGTGACGCCAGCCATCTGAAAATGCTACTGCAAGAGTAGTTGTTGCTAACCACAAAAAAAATATTATCTAAAACACATTTGACGAACACTAGGTAGCAAGGCAAGTAACATCATTACGTTTCGTGCCACCCCCGATACCGACCCCGACTTAACGGCGCTCCAAACTGCTGTTGCATATTGGGGTAGCTCCACGTGCACCGCCACTCTGGTAGCCTTTTGCTAACGCTTCCAATGATAAAATGAAACTGTTCCCTCGGCGGAGGGCCGCCAGAACAAAAACGAGTGACAACAATGTTCCAATCTTTTCGGGTTCCAAGAATTAAAACCGACAAGCTGCAACCAATGTAATAGATGCTGTTCCGATATCACTTTTTTATCTTTTTGGTGTTGCCAAACACTGGCCGACCGGGGGGGGCGTGTAAGTTGGTTTTATGAAGCGTCTTATCACACACTTCGCGGGAATCGACCAAAGTCAATTACGGCATATACTTTCTACCTTGCACGAACGGTCATCGCATCGCACAGTTGGCATCGATCAGATCAGATCACAATCAGGCCGTGCTTGGAAAGAGAGAGTTACTTGATAACGACACCAGCGGCAAATATTCCTGACCAGTTTCTTGCCTTTAAAATGCTTACAAGGTCACTGGTTAAAACCTCAAATTGATCTGAATGGGAACGGTATTAGCATGATGTCGTATCTCGTCGGGAGCGTGGGAATACTGCAGTTCCTCCTTGCTTTTATCCATCCTTCCTGGCTTTGCCTTTTCCTGCTGGCGAAGAAGTATCGTGTCGCTGTATCGTCTCGCCAGCACCAAACCATATCTCCGCGATGATTTATGGGCTTCAAATAGCATGGCAAAGGGCCGGAGAATGGCGCTGCTAAGCGATGTTGTTTGATGCGATTCGCGATCAACGATCCATGTCAACGCAAAACGTTAGTCATGCAAATGCATCTCCTCGCTGGTGCTGCCAGCTCATCTGGTATTTGGATGTTTTTTTTCGCCGACAAAAAACCCCACCAGAAACCCTCGTGACGTTAGACGAAGGGGTTTGATCCTCTCCAGCGGGAAAGAAAAAACACCACAAGCTGTACCAGCTGCGGCATTGTTGCAGGGTGGCGATTTTCCCGATCGTGGAAACTACGGAGCCTCGATGCACCGTCTCTGGATCACACACTGTGAGCATGATTAATTGCATCAAGATGGATGGATGCAAGCGATGGTTTGCAATGAAGCGTAGCCCTCCCCATAGGCTCTTGGGAAAATCGAGTTCTAAAAACGAATAATGCAATAGCGCACTCCTTGGTGGAATCGAGATCGTCGCTAGGCTACATCACATACCTAATACCAAAGGACCAAAGGACACACAACGGAAGCTATCAGCCAACATGTTGCGTAATGATTCGACTGTTTTTTTGGGGGAGCGGCTTAGTCTTCTTTACACGTGCCTGACGGTATCAACCAAACCGATATGATAACAATCGGGCCCCATCGGAGCGAGACACACCTCCAAAGATAACATTCAACCTCATTGGCCTACATGGCACTCGCGTGTGACTCGCGAACTGCCTTCAAATCCTTCGAAGGTCGATGGAATGTTAATTGTTCTCTACTGCCCGTTCCTTATCACCGCCGTCCAGAGCAAGTCCGCCAAAAAAAATCCCCTTACTCCCGGATTTTATTATTCGCAGCGAATGCGTTCATCGATCCTTTCTTCTATCGCAGTAATGATTGGCTCAATACAATCGCTCACCAGTGACGTCATCGCGGTGCACGCGCGCCGGTTGCGCCCGGGGAGCTAAGATAAGTCAGCCCCAATCGCACTTTCTTGCAAAAGGTGATAGAAGGAAAGTGACAGCTTTATCGGAATGCCTTTTGGACCGTGATAAAAGCCCAGCCCAGAAACGGTGGAGGCCCGTCAGCCTCATCGGTCGAGTCGAGCGATCTGTGCGAAGTAAGTAGTTGATCGTCAGCGAATGCAGTGGATGGGTGCCAGTGAAATTGTTGGATTGGTATTGAATGGTAAATTTTGGTTCAGTTCAACTTCAGCCCTTTGTTTGACGACCTCATACGAACAAGTGAGTAAGTGATTTTGAATTACCAATAAGACTACAATGTTAGGCTTGAATGATCGACAACACGGAACATGCTAGACATCCAGTTTAAGAAATGACCTCAGACAGATTGTGAATGTCTTTTCCCTTGTTGGAGTCAGATTTGATCGTATTGAATTTCCACTTGTAGAGTAATGTTCAATCATGACGGTATGCAACAAATTGTTATGACAATATTCGATGATAACATGCATGCGTTTTTTTTTTCATTGCAAACGTGCAAGTGTTGCCATCGGAAGATATTTTTTAGATAAAACTAATGGTTTAAATATTAAACTGTTTATTACGATTTGATTAGGTGAAGTGGTACTTGTTCGTGTGTTTTCGATCGACATTCTAAAACATTGAACAGCTTTTACGTAAAAACGACAACTTTATCGTGAAAATTTCAATAGATAACCCTAGCTTATTGATAAAAAAGTGGGTTGATAAAATGCTCTTTCGCAAAGCTTTCATAGAACAAAACGTTTTTTTTTAAGATGGGATCGCCTAATACACATTCTACTAATCCTTATACCGTTGCTTTAAGCTTATCTTTCCTACTACTACTTATTCTGCTACTTCTATTACTCATGCTCCAGTGGTGGCTAACGGGCACCCATTCAGGACTCAGACCAACCGAATTTAAACATGGCATATTGGTATCATCTGAATATTCTTTCATTGACAGTGAGATCAGTATAATAAATCTCACAATAACCTTATTTAGATTTTTAAATTCTACATTAATTTTAATTCGAGAAAAACATATAAAATTACAATGCGGATCGGACTCTTGAATCAATCCCAAGGAGAGCGAGACAGGCTGTTAAACTCTTGTTATTTCCGCAATTTGTCAATCAAATTTTAATCGGAATAAAGCTTGTTTACAAACGTTACTTCATTTATTATTACTCGCGCAAGAATCAATTACTAGCAAAGTTACCATTTCATTATCGTAAGCAAACATTCCTAGGAGAGCAAACATTCCACGAGTCCCAAAAAAACATGCTATTTTTCCTAAACAATGCTGAAATTATCAACCAATGGATCGAAACCAGGTCAACTGGTCAATCAATAAAGGATGGAATTATAATTTATAGCATTCTCGAAACGGTCTGCGCACACAGAACAAGCCCGCTATCACAACCTAGACGATCCAATCATTTGCTTACTTGTTTGCTTATCACAAACTGCTTTGCACCGCTCTGATATGCAGCACAGCACTTAATGACCGGATTTATGATCCCTTCATGATAATCCCATGCTGTATACATTCCAGCACCGGTCATTACCTGGTGTAGCATTCGCGAAGCAATCTAAAATCGATTGATAATTCAATGCGTTAAAAGACCCCTTGGTGGGAAAGGTAAAAGCAATCAAGGAACCCACGATTGCCAGCCCGTCTACTCCGTGCTCGTTGTACTTCGATACAGGAACTAATGACTTGAGGTGGAGTACACCGTTTCTTCCTGACCCTTCTTCCTTTTCAAACTTTGACCGATATGATATCAAACCATTCAAACGCCAAATCGACTATCCGGTTCGAGCTCCCCACTCCCTCTCTCTCTCTCTCTCTCTCTCTCTCTCTCTCTCTCTCTCTCTCTCTCTCTCTCTCTCTCTCTGCCTGTTAGCCGTGGTATGTAACAGTGCAAAAATAGATCATAAACCAGCGTCACACTGTGGCGCACTGGCCAGACTGGCTGATTAGCATCAGTGACACTGATAACGAGCTCGGCCTCGGGGTTCCACAGTCACCGGCGATTTAGTGGCGGGGATTCATGCAACAAATCCGCCCCTAAAGCTGCCCAGCTAACAAGCCGTTCGGCCTGTTATCTAAACGTGCCCTCCATCTACTGCACACGCTCACTGACGCGCCTTTTCGGTGACCAAAGGGAAGGGAAGGTATAATCTGTACCAAAGTATGAATGAAAACTGTCAACCGCCCCTTCCCGGAGGGATGGATTCATTGATAACTCGTTCATGGTCAGTTCGGAGACGAGGTGGCCCGGAGCGGTGTGTCCGATACCGAGGTCTCGATGACAGGATGTACGTCAAACGGTGTATGGGACGTTTGCGAGCACGTAGGCAACCGCCCATTCGCGAATGACGGCTTGGCGGTGTCAAACGAAAGAAAGAAAGGAAATGAAATGCTTTCGTCCGATTATTTCTTCTCCGATAAAGCCCAAGACCTCTTCATCATCATCATCATCATCATCATCATCATAGTCGTCACAATCATTTCCCGGTTGCGATTGAAACGAATTGATTTTGTTATTTTTGGACATCCGGGCGCAGGGACTGGTAGTGCTTGTTACCAGCAGCAATTGGTTATCATGACAGGAAACTGGTTTAATGAGGTCTTTATGGCTTGTTCTATGAATCGAAACCGTTGGTGCGTTCATATCCGAGACAAGTCTCAAGGACAGATGCATTCCTTGTCGGTTTGGTAGGTCAACCGTACCGAACATCCGGACCACATATATTACTTGCTCCAACAGAGTGACATTACGTGAACGACAATCGCAGCGATCGTGCACCGGAGGCTGGCACATTGAAATCTAATCATTTTGTAGCGAAACAGCACACAACGCGACGACTGCAGTTCGGTTCGCCCCAGTTCCCCGGTGGGACATTGTTGTGCGACGAGATGGCGCTTATCATCTGTAGAACCGAGGGCGGGATGTCGGCATGACCGATGGCTTTCATCTGGCACTCGCTCAGCTGAATTCAGCTTCTGGATATGAGGATCTTGGGGATTCCCCAATCGCCACCGGAACGCTTCCCGGAAAATGCTCGCCTCGATCCCGTGGCTGGTCATGGCGTCAGTCAGTGGTGGATGGTGGAAAAGGTTTACAGTTTAACCCTTCGTGACATCACTGCGAGAGATCACCACCATACTCGGCATGTCCGGAGGGAAACTCACAATCACCAACAGTGTACGGGCGGGAAGAGATGAAGGAGACCTCTTTAGTAAGCACCCCCTTCGGACATGCATGCATCCCATGACATGCAAATGATCTCTGGATGGCGTGTCGACACATCATTAGAAGTGATCATGCCCCGTTCGATTCGTTCTTTTTTTTGCTTTTTTGATGCGGATACTGACACGATTCTGATTACAAATGCAACGATAGCTGGGTGGTGGTGAGTAACTGTTGCCATTTTTAGAGTGCCTTAGCAGGTGCTAGCGATCTTAAAGTGATCGCAGCAGTACCGTGCGAGGAATAGACCGGTGGCTGGATCCGTGACACATTTGGAGCTCGCCTCGGATGTTCTTTCGCCAACCCGCGGGCTTTTCTCGTAATTACACTCGGCATAAATCATTTCACACTCGGCGTCAACACGATAACGCGCATGCTCACGCGCTCGCGAATACTCATCTGGCCGCGCGATGCCAACAGATTACTCGCAGGTGGCTGCCGGTAGTAACATCCAGCAGCATCCAGCAGGTGCGACGAGGAATTCCTTGATTCTTTTAGCGAAGATATTATAACGCAACCTTTTGGATACTTTTTTTTCTCGTTCAATCTGGGCGAGCTCGTATCTTTATTCACCAAATACGGCCCCGCTTCCCTCACTCTCAGCCCCTATCTTCGTAGAACCTTTTGGATACTGACAAAAGTAATTAGCTTAATGTCAAGATCACTCCATTTGAAGTACAAATGAGGCGATCGATCGATTCTGTTTATCTTTTTTGAAGAATTTGATTGATTTAACAGAAACATTTTGGTGTTTCCTAGCTTATCAGAGTAAATGATGACCAATTAAAGTAATTAAATCAATTAAAAATCATTTTTGTAACATCTTCCATCCATCTCAATGCCTTCACCAACCCTTATAGTAATTGTATAGAACCTTGGATTACAATTGATACACCCCCTTAAAGCCATTCTTTCGAAAGCGGCGAAAAAAACCAGGTGCAACATTGCTGCTTCAAAGTTGATAAGTTTCCTCGCAAAGTAAAGCAGAATTACAACCTACACATCTGGTCCACCGCGCCTTTCCATATGGTCGTGATGCTCTGCTTTGATTGCTTCTTTTGCAGACATTTGTGATTAATTTACAAGCAGACACTACACCGTGCACTGGTACACTGGGTGATAAGAGACGGCATTGGACCGCCTTTTTTCCAGATTGAATAAAAAATCTTTCGGTCAGATTCAGACTACAGTCGTTATCAGTTGGAAAGTGTGGCGAGAATTTTCTAGAATTTGACCACAATTGCCCGATTGTTTCCAGTACAAGTGTTTCTGGGAGCATTCTTTGGTGATAAAATTTATGTTTACCTTTCGTGTGGTGTTGGTCCACAAACTATGGACGATATTGGCACAAGTTGGATGAACTTATTATGCAGTTGGACGTTAAGTAACGTCACCAATGAGTCCACTTTATGGCCAAAATCTGGGCAAAATGCGCTTAATCGAACCCGGGGGACCCGAATTGCCGAATCGTATGTCGACGAATGTCGGCAACCACCCCAAAAATCTGTCCTCCCCAAATGCTACCTCTCCTCGCACACAAGACAACTGCTGATGTGGCGCGCCATCACACACGAGCGGCTTAGCAACGCCAAGCTGTAAAATAATAAAGAAAAAGAAACAATCACTACTGCTTCTGCTACAGCGTCAGTGCAAGTGTATGACTGTGTGTAGATGTCTGTGCTTTTAATCGGTTAATTTATTCGCATTTCAAATGGGAGAAAGACCAAGCAACACCCGAAACCACCTACAGGACACTTGCTCACGTACAACCCCCCGTAGGCCACATCATCATAAAAAGTCGCTCCACGTACGCAAAACAACGTCAGAGAGTCAGGGCAAGGCAGAGCTGAGACAGAGAGACAGGGAAAGAGATTTAATAAAATAATTTGCTTTCCCTGCCTTTGCCGATTCCGATGCGTCCCATCATGCCCTTTGCTGTCTCGCATAATCGCGGTCGGTGATCGATCGCGCCGCTACGCGATCCGTGGTGCCATTTGTCAAAGGTCTCGAGACTAATGTCTCGCGGTGGTCCGCATGGCCAAGGCAGGTCGGCAGGCCCCCTATCACAGGCCGACGCTGCGGTGATAAAGGGACATATACAATCGGTACGTTTCAGAACGCTCCCATCTGCCGTCACTCGATGGTCGCATGATCCCAGATACCCCCCCCCAATTCGGTGTTGCCAAGCGGGCACCTCCGATCACGAGCGGTTCCGATCCGCTCCGGACTGCAGAACCGTTTTTTTTTCTCTTGTTTTTTTGCGAAAGGGGTTAAGTGTTCTTTCGTTTCGTCGCTGTGTTCTATGTTTGTTCGGGGCCCAAAATGGACTCCATTAATTCTAGCCGCGGTGACACCGACGGACCGGCGAGATGAGGCAGATGACAGGCTAGCATTCTTTAGGAGTTCTATCTAGCTGGCACAGCTGACGATGGTGATGGCATTTCACTGTATTTTTTCTCTCTCTCTCTCTCTCTCTCTCTCTCTCTCTCTCTCTCTCTCTCTCTCTCTCTCTCTTTTTGATGAATCGGTTGGGATAGCGACAACTCGTGTTCGGTTGAATCAACCGATTGTAACTGATATGGGTGGGTGACAAACAAAACATCAGCATAATGTAGCACTCTAATCGCAAAAGGAACCAACACGCCCGCGGCTTGGACGAATGTTAGCGTAGGTTATTATTCGGTTGGATGCGGGCTAAACTGAGGACGAATTGTGTTGCCAAAAGGATGTGTTTTTCGTTTTGGGGGCCGATGAAAGAATAAATTCAGCAGCCGCCGATCAGTTGGCAATCAGCATTCTGCTGCTTTCAAGGTTCATCTGTTGAAAGGGAGCAATTGTTGGTTTTTTGCAGTGGAAACTTTCCATTGGGCGATACCTGTTGTCTGTTATTCGATGTTTAGGCGAAAAATGGTTAACAGCGACGGCGCGGATGGTTCATTTCACTGTTTTACATATGTCAAGTGGAGAGTTCATGGACTCCATTGTTGGTGATTTTTATTTTTTGGAGGAATTATTGTTAAAAACATATTTTGGGTTTTTCCCGCAAACGCACGTGAAGTAAAACAAAGTTTACTCTGTTTGCTAATCAAATAGGCACACACAATCGGTATGATGTCGAGAAAACACGTTTTTTTTTATTTTAGAACAAGATTTCATAAAAGATTCTTACTTTTCCAGAAGATTCAATTTTTCATTCGAATTCCTTCAGTATCAATATCCTTATTAACAAACCACTCTGTATCTGGGACTGAAAAACTGCGTATTCTTATACACTGCACGACATTAAGTTTGTTTAATTTAATTTTCGGGAATTTTAAAGAAGCGGGACAGGGGACGTCATTGGTTAGACGGCCGATGGAGAATGATAACAAGTAATCATTTTCTAAGCAGTCATTCAATCAAAGACTAATTAAAAAGATTAAACAGTGAATTGTAATCATTTAGAGAAAAAAAAAACAATTTTGTAAACAACAAATCCACTGTTATTGGAAACCAATGCCTGACATTTGCATCTAGTTAAGGAATAAGCCATGAAAATGAATAAAGTCCTCGGCGTACCCTCAATATACTTATCCTATTCAACTACCATTGGAACCGTGGAACCATTCAAATAAACAACGAAAATGAATCAAAGCGCCACGAATCACCGGGCGGGGGAAACAAACAAACATTAATGCACAAAGCAAATGAGTCATGGTCGATTAAAAATAGAATGAACATGTAAGTACCTATAGCCGCGGCAGAACGACGTAAAACAAATTTAATCGAAAAGAGGAAAAAACCCCGAACCCGGACAAAACAGAAAACGAAGGCGAAAACGAATCGAAAGATAATCAGCACCAAGGCAGCAAAGAATGTACCGGGAAGAAGCAGCCCGTTAAATAACAAGAAGCGAATCTGAAATTCAGAATCGAAGCAGAATGAAATTAATAATCATAAAAAAAAAAAATCAAACAACCACACAGAGAGGCAACAGACAGAGTGGTAGCATTCGCGAATTGAAAGAGTAAACAAAATAGCAAACAAAAAGAGAAAAAAAAATAAACACCCCACCCCACAAACGATCGGGCAGGGGAGACGAAGCCGCGCGCTCACCAGGTGAGCGATCATCATTACATTGGAGTCGCGAGACGCATAAAACGGAGGCGCAAAATGGGGTGCGAAAGACGCGAGCCGCACGGTAGTGCGGGCGGTTGGAGCATCACCACGGTGGTTCCCCGAACCGACCTGCTGCTGGACACTGGACGCCCCCCCGCAATGATGGCCAGCACCAAGAGCGAGAGAGAGATCGTCTCGAGAGCACGAGAGAGAAAGAGAGAGAGAGACGGTGGGGGAGCACTTAAAAACGGGGCGACGCAATCGCCTTAAGCCTTCGCCAGCACCACCACGATCCAGCCGAGGAGCCAGAGCCGAGAGCGATCTCGCGGCAATTTCTCCGAAGCGAGCAGCCAAGCGAGAGGGCCTTAGCGGTCGCGAGAGGTGCGCGAGCGAGCCACAAGATTAACACGCAACCAGCAGCCACCATCGGCGGTTGGTGGGCGGTGTGATGGGGAGGATTTTCGCGCTCGACGATCGGCTTAGCGTGACCGCGTTGGCGAACCGCCGATCATTTACGCTCCCGAGTCGCAACGAAGCAGAGGTGGTCGCTCCATGTGGACGTGTGGACCCCGCGCGAAGTAACAGAGTAGAAACGAGTGAAAAAGAGAGAGAGAGAGAGACAGAAAGAGAATCCGTGGAGTGAAGATTTCGTGTGTCCGTAAATTTCGAGTGATTTGGTGACTCCATTATCAACGCCACTAACCCTGGTCCCCCCCCTCGTGCGACACACGGAATATGAACAGTTGCAGCCGGATCGTTGTCACCGTCGTCGTCGAGTGTCGTCCAGAACAACACGCGCTACTGTACCGGGGCGCGATAGCGAGCGAGTAAACAGAGTACAGGAGCAGCAGCACAGCGGGCCCGTCGTCTGTACTGTCCGCCAGACGTCCGAGAGAAGGTCGAAGATTATCTCGCTGGCTGGCTCGCTTGCTACATCATATCACTGCGCGCACTGCACCGTGTCTCTTCAGAGGCTTGGCTCTTGGTTTCTTGGCCACCGATAGAGTCACCGCAGAGTTTCGCGCAATTCGCGGCCGTTTGTGTGGAAGTGTGAAAGTCTTATCAGTGCCTCTCTGTTCGACGTCGGCGCAGAATCTTCTCCATCCATCGCCAGTTCATCGAACGTTCCTCCGATCGTGTCTGGGACGTGTACCTTTTGTCTTTCTCCGAAATAATACCTTTCGGTGTTATCAGTGGACGGAACAGGGTGCTGCGTTTGTTGAACCGCATTGTGGTTGTTGTTGTCGCGCGCGCGCGCGCCAGGGGGGAAGAAAGTGAAACCAAAAAAAGCAGGAAGGGTTACCGCGTAACGGTGGGGTGTACACGATCAAACACGATCGGCCTTGGTTCCTCTGCGCCGGGCAGGGTGATTTCTGGAGAAAACAATAAGAGAAACACATTAAAAAAGAGCGCCAGTTACGGCACCACACCCCCCACAAGGAGCAGCCAAACAGACATATTTTTTTGACGAAAAGCTCAGAGAACTAAGCAGATCCGCGCACGCAGCAACAGATCAGCGCACGCAATACGAAGCCCCCGAAAAAAAACCGAGAGAAAAAACACTAAGTGAAACGTGAGAGACGACTCCCGTCCCGCAGGTGAATTGTTTACGGCTTTGCGGAATCCGTGAGTGAGTCTGTGTGCCCGCCGGTCGTGTGTTATCAGCTTGATTTGATAAGCAGTAGCAGCAGCAGCACACGCCTGAACCCAACACAACACCTTCACCTCAACATCGATAGACTTTGCCGTGTTTCAGTCCGAGAGGCCGTCGAATCAAAACAAACAAACCGCACCACACGATGGCCTACGAGATGATGCTCTACCCCAAGGAGAAGGTAAGTGGGGACCAGGAGGGGTGCGGGAGTCGACGATTACACTGATAGAGGAAAAGGTGCCCTTTGGAATGCGCTCTACTACTATCCAACATCGTACAGGGGCGTAACGTAACGAAGGTGACACAGCTGATAGAGCAAGCGATCAACAACAATCGCCCCTTGTCGATTCGCGTAACGCACACATACTAAGTCAGTGCGCGCCACTCGAGGGTGGTACTAAAAATCGCTTTCGCTCCCCCCCCAAAAAAAAAGAGAGTTGATGATGAGTTCCACAAAATGCACCCGTTAGTGTGGCTCTGGTAGCACAGCGAAAACCAGCGTCTGTCAAAACGCGCATGACGCAATTTCCCAGCAGCCGCACAGAGTGGCAGCGTGATTTTCACACGAGCGAAAACGAACGCTTTTCCAGCGCCCTTTCTCACGCCCTCACGGGTCGGGGTGGTGTGTGCAAAAGGCTAGATTTGGATTGTTTACACTTACGCCAAATCGCGTTCGCGCGTGGAGCACCTAAGCAGCACGCGCCGCGCCTAGCGAGCAGCGTGCATTGGCGTGACGCGTAATTTGAAGTGCCTACCACCCCCAATACCACCTTTCTTTCTTTTAAGAGCAAACAGAGGTGAGGTGTGTGGGATGATGAAAGAAATGACGCTCGGCGCTGCAGTCTGGTTTGTTTGCATCATCACCATCAGCATCATCACGATCATCATCGTCAATGAAATATCCATCTTTTATTAATCGGCACCTTTCCAACAAAAAAAAAACGCACATTGGTGATCACATGGGTTTGCTGACGCGATCAGGTAGATCAATTGGTATTGGTGCTATCGAGCAAAAAGTTGTCAAAGCGGCCCATTGTTGTTGGCCAGCGACGAAGACATTAGTATACCATTAACATCTCTATTCAATTTTTGTTTTCCTTCTTTGTCTCGGATCTGTATAACGTTGTAAAAGAACATGGAGACACACTCTGGAAGCTTCTGTTCCGCTACTAAAACGTTGCATTCGAACGAGCGACTAGGCTTCTCCATCGTATATCTGGAAACATATCGTAATAATACAGCGGAACTGCACCGTAATCCATTGATTAATCATCACCCACCATTCTCCTTGAGCTCACCAAAAGTACGCCAGATTCATGCATTGCAATCATTCCGATAAAATCCCCAACCTCCCCCCCCAAAAGCGTCCCTGACCGATCGATATGACGTCTCACACTTCTCTTACTCACGTCTTACACCACGATCACGATCGGTGTGTATTGTGTTGCTAATGGACGTCATAGGTGGAGGTAATAGGAAAAAGAAGAGAAAAAAAACTATAAAACATCGTTTTCTCCATCGTGCCAGAAAGCGCAAGTCAACGGAAATAAATCGCATAAACTCCACGGCCGCCCGCGATCGCGACCGATCGGAATCGCCGTTGAACCGGGCCTTAGTCAGCTTAGTGGATTTTTCCAATATCCTTGAAAGGGGGATCCCCTTCCTTCTCTGGAATTCATGCTGCCTTCTCCACCCATCTAATCCAACGGCAGCGGAATGTTACACCATTTCTCCAGCGCGTCCAGGTTCAGCAAGCACTGGTCGCGACTTGTATCGACGCGCTAGACGCTGTTTGCTAAAGTCATTAGCGAGGTTGCGATGACATGCAAAAGCAAAAAGAGAGGAAACCCGGGAGGCTCACCTCATCTCGCCCATCTCGTCTATCTCGTCTCGCTATTTCGCTTTCAGCCCCGGGGGCGGAGGGGGAGCCCATCTCCTGAGCAAAACCATCTGTGTGTCCACTCGGTATGTGCGCACAGCGCTGCTGGAGCTGCGCCAGGTCCAGGCAATTTATACGCAAACACAAACACAACCTGAAAATGGCAAAATTCAATATGGCCGTCCCATTGGCGATGACATCATCATCATCGGTGCGAGCGCGCGCTGCGCTGTGCCGTGGGGCTTAGGTCCGTCGCGTACACACCCAAGGTCTCTCTTAGCTCCCGCGGGGGGGGGGGGGGGGGGAGTAACAATTCGCTCGATCCTGTGCTCTTTGACGAGCTGGAAGCTAGTCAAACAAACGTTGAATTATGGTTTTAACCACGGCCCATTCTATCCCCACTCACAGGCGCACACACTGTGGAGCCATAAAAAAGCATAACAGTTTCCCCTGTTCCCCTGCTCGGTGCCATTTATTAACATTTTATGGTATGGCGCTCGCAGCAACTCCGCAACTCCGAACGTTCGTTCTCGACATTCCGTTTGACGTTTGACCTTCGGAAGCCTGCGGACTGTGTGTGTGCGCCCGTTCGCGTTCTGGGTAGCACATGAAATCCATCTTTTGGAAGGGAATGGAACCATAAACGGGGACCACTTTACCTAGCAACATGACGTTGTCACCACCTGGCGAGGCTTACCGACACAAGCGGGAGACAAAGGGTTGGAACACATGGATGGACACTTTCACTTTTATCCCCCCGTTTGGTGTTCAACATTATTGAACGCATTGAACGCGTTGGATCGCTCGCATGGTGCGTCAGAGTCGCTAATCGCGCCACACCAGAATGTCTCCCCCGAATGTCGCATTTAAATCGTGTTTTGTTTGTTGATTTTCTCTTCGTACTTTGCACTTTGTTTCTCTTTGTGGCGAACCCGTTTTCCCGTATCGTAATACGATAAAATATGATGCTCTCTGCACTTTACTATTTATTAATTTGATCCGGAAAGTTGATCCAACACCATCACCTTTCTACCAATCTGACGGGGAGCAGGATCTACAAACGGATGTACTGTACTGCAAAACAAAACTGGACGACAAATGGGGGGGGTAGCCCAGCAGTACGTCAATGGCTTAGCTACTAACTCCAATCCCAGAGATACAGATTTGATCGATAAATAAATCTTAAATTCCAATCTCGACCACCTCCACACGACGCAGCGTCAACCACTGGTTTGCTTGGATTCTTCGCTCGTGACATGATCTACTGATCGCGCACTTCAGCACCCCCTGAGCGAACCGGATGGCAGAAAGGGAACAAAAAGTAGTCACCTAGCTCCAGCTAAAACCCGCTCCAGTTCGATTTATGAGAAGTGATTTGCTTGCTAGAGACCAAGGGGCCCCCCTCTAATTCAAGAACTGATCTGATGAAGGCGAAGGAATGAAGTGCTGCGCCGCTGCTGTTGTTCTCTCGCTGAATGTCAAAACATGTTGTCTGCCTTCCACCGGCAGGCAACCACACCGATGATAGACATCTCCTGGCCATACGATCTCCTTCGCAAAGCAGAAAACAGAAACCAGAAACCAACCAGATCGCTCGCTACCGATAGAAGCGAATGGAGCGAACCGTGATTCTGTGCGGAAAATGGCGTCGGAATTCTAAGAACCAGTCAAACCTGGCGAGATACACGAAATTGCTACGCAACAAAACAACAGTACGATGCTCACACTTTGTGTTATTGTTTCCAAAACAGATCAGAGACGCGTTGGGGCACCAAGGTGATTGGTCGGTTGGTGGAACACACAGTTGCGCGATGACGTTTGTGTGCGGCGGTCGCGCCAAATCAAGTTCGTCACTTGTGCGTCAGGTTGACGAACACAAGTCACCACGGGCCTGGCGCGGTTTGGCGGAGCCACCCCAAATGAATCTCGCTCCCCAACGGGGCTGAGCTTACGAAACGTGGTTTGATTGTGTTCGTTCAAGCTGCTGCTCCGGTTGCCGTACGCATACCGTGGTAGAGCTAGAGGACGGCGCAGAGTAGCCACTCGAAAGTTCCTCTTCAGCGGGGAGGGGACCGCCAATGGCCCGAGAGTTGACTCTGCCCATTGCAGTGATCTTGCGGGATTTTCCCGACGGTTTTTTTTTTTCACTCGTCTCTCTCTCTCTCTCTCTTCTTGAGCAACCAACGACACAGATCCAACAACGCAAAGACACGATATTGAATTACGCGATCGATGGAGGTGCAGAATAATGCTGCGTGCAATCGCAACGGCGTTACGTAACGAATGTGGCAAAAGGATGAAGGACACATTCCCGGACAAACACACCGCTGACGTACGAGGATTGCGTGCTGCTCGGTGATTTTGGGATTTTCCGCCACAACAACACAACCTTCGAGGTTAGGCCAATCGAATGACTCAGTCATGGCCCCGTTTGGTGGCCCCCGATGATGATGATGATGGTGCGGTGTGTGGTAGTAGCTTGTGCAATCTCTCTGGCACAACATGACTGCACCGACGGCCGCACTCTGATTCATTCGCTTTCAAATGTTTGACGTCACGCGTTTCGGTTCACTCACGCGCGGCGACGGCGTTAGTGCAGCAACCGGGATTATGGGTCCGGAGCAGGGAGGGGGCGTCCTTTCACTTTCACCAAACCGAACAACACTACCTACCACCAGCCAACAACACTGGAATGGTCGTCGGCGCCAGTCGCCGAGAGCTCACTCGAGATGACCCAAAAAAAAGGGCGGCAGTTGGTGTCCAGGGCGGAAGCAACAGATGTCCGACTACTACTCCTCCCGTACACGTTACGTTACGCAACGTAATCCAGTTTCACTGTCCGTGGACGTAGCGTGCGCCGTAGTATCACCTTGGAACAGCCTTGTCCCTTTGGGTTTCGTGCCCGGTCGATTGGTGGCTTCCCGGACGACCAGGAAGTCGCCACCAGAAAGTCGCAGCCGCCAAGTCCCGGTACTGATTAATCTTGCTTTGGTTCGGAGCCAAACAAAGAAACACGGCAAGGGAGGCTCGTGACTTGTTCTGAAACTGAAAGTTTCAATGCTACGCCATGGGAATCAAGAGCAAAAAATAAAAAGGGAACGTATGGGTATTGAGCATACCTGGTGTGCTATGAACACCAAGAACCTGGGCTTGAACGGTGCTCGTCAGCTTGTCAGTCCCGCCATTCTCCCGCCAGTGTCTGGATCACGATCGCTAGTTCGCGTGATTCGTGCCCTAGAACCAGTTGAAACCGGTATTATGTTCTGTTCCCGTGTTCACTGGAACAGTAGAGCGCAGGCACAGAGAGAACTGCGAGGACTACCTCAGAACCGGTCAGAACGTTCAAAATGGAGCACGATGGAAACACTGGTGGTAGTGGTGGTGGTGGTGGTGGTGGTGGTGGTGGTGATCGGTTGTATGGATTGCCATTTGCTTCCGCGATCAGCAAGTGAACGGCATCGAGCGAAAACCGGTCCAACGATCTTGGGATCGGATGATGGAGGAGAGGTGATGGTGTCGAGGTTGATTCGACATTTAGATGACGCGAATCATTCGTGCTTAAAAGGGCGTACTTCGAGTGTGCCCCGGCTCTGTGTGTACGGTGGTTTTGGCCACATCATTCTCCCATCGGCCCATCTCAACGCTAAATGGCACCGCAGAAAACACACACCTCTATCCGAGCCGTGCCGAGATTGAATTCGTTCCAAACACAACGGGCTAGTGCCACAGATCAGCAACTGCGCGAAGCTCAAGACAACGCCACAAGGTTACAGCCCCGGCAGGAACAGCCTCACGGTATCGCGGGTGCTGGTAGCTCCGGGCGCTCGGTGGTTTGGATCTTAATTTTGCATAATGTTACCAGATTCCTGCATACTAATTGGTTGTTTCGACTCGATTCGATACGATTCGGCCTTTTCGGGTGGGGTGGGACGGAAGAGGTGTTTTGCGATTCGTTCCGGTCGCCCTGGAGCATTCGAGACGCTTGACACTCCTCTCCTCTGCAGCAACAGTGTTGATCGACTGTCGGCAGCTGTTGGCTACTAAAGGGGTTTTAGGTGTCTTTAGCAGCTTATAATAATTAATTTCTCTTTGTGGTGTTTGATTTGTCCTCCGTTTGTTTCTTCTCCAACTGGATATTATGATTTCCCAATTCCCTTTGGAATCCCGATTCGTGGAAAAAAAGACCTTGAGATCTCTACTCTTTTCTGTAGCTGTTGCCTAATCCTACAGTTATTCGTGGTATCGTTCAGGAAGACTCACTGCGAATTGATTTCTTGTTCTTCGTGAGCTGCAGGATCGAATTCCACTTGGAGGTTGAATTTCAAATAAAATGAATTTAGTTGCGATATGTTCCATATATCCTGGTAGTAGAAGTTGGACAGATGAACTGATAGAAGAAATATGGAAGCTATTTCGATAAACTCTCTTCTCTCCGCGTACAATTACTCCCACGGACGCGGGAAATCGGCATCGCCCATACAGCACATCGACCGCACCATTCGCAGAGCAAGTGCGCGCTGGCCGCCCATTCATGTCAACACCCTCCACGCCAACCATTCAATCTTGCCTCTCGGGGCCCACTACATCCTTCCCGATATGGTTCGAAGAAGACGAGAGTTACTTCCGCGGTGCATATGGATCAAGGCGTGTCGCCGTTCTCACTCCGCGCACATTTGTGCTGCACAGAAAAGGAAAACTGGGAACTGGGGCTCCTATTTTTAATTGCTCCACATCTCCAGCCCGAGGAGCGACTCGTCAAAGTGGCCAAGGGCTCGAAGGGAAAGTTTTGCCCGTATTGCCTTGTAGGTAGCAGCACTGATGATGAAGAGACCTTGGGACTCTCTTATAGTCCCTTGCTTTGGTTGAATGAATCGGGAAAATCCAGATCGGAACGACATTCTTCCGGGGACCATATGGCGGTTCTATTGGGAGCCAAACCGAGGACAACACTTTCCAACGTCACTTTTCCGTGCCATATCTGCTCCTCTAGTAGCGGATGGAGTTTCATTAGAAACGAGGTGTGTGTTTATGCCCGAGTCCTACTTGAGGTGCAATGCAGACCTCACCACAAGTAGTCTCCATAGCGGCAAGTGCTCCGTTCGGGCCATTCATCGCCTTCATTAGATTGCACCAGGCGTTTCAGCAGGAAAGCTATACACAGCTCGGGCTCTCGGTCTCGGTGAAATGCACCAACGACGCGGTGACATAAATATTTATGGCCGTGACTGGCAGGGCTCTGGCAGCAGAACTGCCCGTTTTTGCATAAAACAAACACCCACCGGACTGTCACACACACAGCGCTCGACATCTGCCGTGCTGTGTTGTGTCAACGAACGGGGTGAACAATTGGGCAACCTACGTGAGATCGGTGCGGAATTTGTGGTCTGTTGAGTTGAGTTGAGCCGCAGCCTATTCTGCTATCGGTATTGTTCCTCTTCTTCTTCAACTTCACTCTGTCTGTTTGAATATGTTGCTGCAATGTGTTTACCTATGCGCGCGCGGCACCAGATGGAACATTTTCGCAGAAATGCACCGGGCTGGAATAGCCAAGTGAGGACAATGCAGAAGGGGGAAGATGATTTCGCAGCCCGCAGGCTCAATCGAACCAACAATTGGTAGCCGATAGGTCTTGTATCGGGCCACTAGTAACGGGAGATTGAAGATGTGTGAAAACTATGCAAATCTATTGACGAAACGTGCCACGTTGTACCACGTGATATCGAGAATTGATGGGCTTGTGATTGACGTGGAATCCTCGAACCCAGGTGTCCAGAATGCTAAGGTACCTCCACTAGAACGCAACGCTAACCCGTTGATGATGATGCTTAACGGCATTACATAAATCGGCGCTACAGCAAATCACACAATTTGAAGCAATTTGATACTACATTTTCCGGAAACTCAACAGAACTTTGTAGTAGCTGTACGGTCTCCAACATGGCTATAATGTCGATGTGAAGTAATTCCAAGAATTCGGAACAACTGCTCCGCACGTAATCTCGGACTCACAAAACAATGATTCTCCCTTCCCTCAGCACACACAGGAGTAGAGGGAGTACGGTAAAGAGTGTGAAAAACCGAGCGCCCTAGCACGCGTGCCCCCATCTCATAGTGAATGATTTCCCGCTAATCGGTTCGCCACGATCGCACACGGTACGCATTTACACATCGCGCTCCCGACGTCATTCGGTGATCGTACAAGGTGTGCTGCTGCTGCTGCCTGGGGGTGGTGGCATCGTTCGTAAGCGCGCGGCTTACGTACGCTCACGCGCCCCACCCGCACCAGCCAACCTGCTGCTTAATGCTGACGTCAGCATCTCGATGTCTCGTTGAGATCAATCAACCAAGAATCGACAATCCCACACCCATCCCAGGTGTGTGTTCCGTAGTTCCGCTGATCTCGGTTGTTGTTGTTGTTGTTATAGTAAGCACCGCCACGCCGCGTTTCCGTTCTCCAACGACCACGGCGACGATGACGATGATGATTGAGCTCTTTGTAGCTAAATTTAGAGCATTACGCGCGCCAATTCTGCCGCGTGGTACGATCGAAACAGGGAGTACTGGAAGTAACTTCAAATACAACAGCAGTGCAGAGAGCCAACACTTTGGATATCCTTCGTGCCTGGGTCACGCAAAAACGGTACGACGTAAAAACTGTGGACTGGCTACGGACCAGAGCAGAAGTCCAATCGGTCCAATCGGAATCGTCCGATAGCGGGCACTAGTCCACCTCAGTCGAATCAGAAAGTGGGAGGTGTTCCTGGAAAAGATGGACCTCTGGTGAAGCTCGGTCTTCTCGGTAGCCCACCCACCAAAAGACCAGTTCCCTTCCTACCACATGTTTGCTTAGTGCTACCAAACTCACAGTAGTACCACCACACCAGCTTCAGTCGATCATAATCATCAAACCGGCGACCGGTGTGTGATGTAAAGGTACCATTTGTGAGGCGCCTCTTCCTATAATTGGTTGTCCCAAACATTCTAATCAATGGAAGCGCCGAAGAAACCTGACACAACCGCGATGATAACGGCGAACTAGTCCACTCGTTCAAGATAGTATCTCGGAACCCCTACATCGAACCCGGGAGCCGCCCGATCTTGTGCGGCTATAAAAAGCCTTCAAAAAACGGGAAGCTGTCAAACTGTCACTGGACAGCAAGTAGTGAGGTAGCTGCTAACAGTGCCTTCCCGATACCAGACCAAAATCACAAGTGCCCTTCCCACGATGACGAACAAGGGTATCTGCAGCAGCAGCAGCAGCAGTAGCAGCAGCGTACTGCAGAATTGGGAGTATGAAAACTACGTCACGCTGGAGCTGCTGGCAAGGTTGGCGGAGCGGCTGCTGAAGGAATTGCTCCAATCGGTGCGTCTCAAAGCGGTGACTCTGTGTTCAGTGTCAAGTGTCGCGCGCATCTCAAGGTGCACCCCTTTGGTACTGGGACTTCTGACGCTGTTCTATTAACAAAGCGCAGCATCATCATCACGGGGGGCCACTTTGACGACAATCCTTTGAATGCGCTCCTCGGTAGCGCCTACTACTACGAGTAACAGCAAGATCGTGCCATTTTGCGAATACTAATGAGACAAATATTCATCACCCAGTGGCTATGGATGACGCAGGGCTACCATTAGCATTCAGTAAACACGTACCAAACGGACACACTCACAGCTCACAAGTTAGTAACTGTAGAGCACAAGTAGCACTGCTGCTGCTGCTGCTAGTGTGTAAGGTGTGCTGTGGAGTGTGTTACATGTGGAGTGGAGCCCAGAAGTCAATGGAGAACTCCCAATCCTCCGTGTGCCACCGGGTGTGAAGGCAAGGAACGGGGTACGGAAAACGTGTTTTTGGGGAGCGGTAGGAAACGATGGCGTAGCGTCGGTGGAATCGAGCCTCGCGTCGTCGAGAGACGTTTATTGGCAAACGTCTTCCACTTGTTGTTCTCTAGCGACGTCAGCCACCCGGATCGGCTTTTGAGCGGCCGATTGGGAGGTGGGAGCGAGAGAGATGTTCGATTGCGAAATGAAACTACTGACCGACCGACCTGACGGCCTAGTGGTCGGGTCTCGGGGGGGTGGGGTGGGGATAGGCACTAGAACCTAGAACAGTGACGCGCGCGCGCGCGCGCGCGCGAGGAGAGCGATCTAGCGCCGCCGGCGATCGCGTCAGTCTGTGATATGTTGCGGAAGGCTCGACACACAAGCGCTCTCCGGTGGCTGGCTCATCCCCCAAGTAACTAGTTCCTAGTCGTGTGTGCGTCTGTCTTCTTCTAAGTCCAAGGCCATGGTGTCACAACGGTTACTAACGATGTTTCCTTCTCCGTTTCCGATCCGCAGACTCCGCAGACAGTGCCAGCCGGTAGCTATACGTCGGACTTGTATGCGTCGTACGCGGAACTGTTCGATCTGTCGCTGCTACCGAACGACGGTGAGGTACCACTAAGCCCGCAGTCCCAGCTGCAACAAAGCCAGAACCAGCAGCAGCAGCAGCAGCATCAACAGCAACAACAGCAGCAGTTGTACGGTGACATTGGGCGCCCCATCAACGGTCCAGCCCAAAGCCCGGAGTACATTCCGGCGACGATCTTTCACGACGTGCCGTCACCGGATGCCGGCTCGATGCAGCAACTGAAACAGGAACCCGGCTCGGTGGCATCGGTTTGGTCGGACACTTGGAGCAACAGCAGTGGCTACCTGAGCTGCGCCAGTATCAGCGGTAGCAATCCGGCATCCCCCGAATCTCCGGCCTCGTCCTACGGGCTGCTCGATCATCCGCACACCCAGCAACAGTCGGTAGCGGCACGAGGTGTCTCGCTGCAGCAGGACCACACCAATCATCAACGTCTCCTGTCGCCATTCGGTGGCGAGCAGACGACGATCAAGACGGAGTACGACTCCGGGGCTGAGACGAGCATCGATCTCGACTCCCTGCTCGGTGACTCACCGTCACCGTATCAGCAGCAGCAGCAGCAACAGCAGCACCCAGCGGCTACCGTTAAGGTCGAAGAAGCAGACCTAGACGCACTGCTGTACTCGTTCTCGCCCTCGTCCGTACTGGAGGCACAGCAGCAAGTACCGGCGGTACCGGCACCACCACCGGTTAGCAAACCGCAGCAGCAACAGCAGCAGGGCTTCGCGATACTGCGCGAGCACCTCCAGGACACGAGCTTCCAGCGGCGCCACAATCTGAAACCATTAGAGCTGGATTCGTTGATCGGAGGCCTCACGACCCATGCCGACATTGGGCCGGTGTTCGAGTACGCGCTGCAGGAGATGAAGAATGGCGTACAGGCTACCTGCACCGAGCTGGGCATCTCCTCTGGTAGGTACCCGGCCAAAGAGCCACTTTGAGGACGCTAAAAAGCAGAAACTATAACCAAGATGGTACGCTTTTTTTTTCTACACAGATCCCAAGCAGTGGCCGACGGCCAAGGTACACCAGTGGTTGGAGCTGGCGATGGGCAAATATTCGCTGCCGCGCCCGGACAACCTGGGCGCTCTGTTCCCCGAGAACGGAGCACAGCTGGCCGCTCTACCGCTGGAGGAGTTCGTACGTCGCATGCCGCAGGTAAGAGTCAACGCAGAATGGTGGTGTGGTGATGGGGAGGAGGAATCGGTTACCGAACCAGGCAGCGTGCCAAACTGTGAACGAGCGAACGCGCGCTTGCGTTCGCGATGACGTCAGCTTTTTTGCAAATCGCCATCCGACGACGACGGCTCGATCTCTCCAGCGGAATCCGACGTTCCGCCGTCGGTCCGATCGATCGATGTTGAGCGAAGAAGAACTGGTTTTGGCTTGTGGTTTGGCTTGGCTCTCGTCGTCTACCCGGCCGCTAAACACCCGCTCACAGCTCAACGATACACGCAGTTTGGCAAGCCGCGAGCAGCACGATGAATGCCATTTGCTGGCGGTGATGGTGGTGAGTGCGCACTCAACAGCGCCGACCACTGGTGCTTTTACTTTTCACTTTCACTGCGATTTTAATGTATTTGTAACGGCCGGCGAACGGTTCGGTTGGTCGATCGTAACACTCCGGCCATTGTCGTCGTCGTTGTCATCATCGACGTAGATCCCGTTTAAAAAGTGTTTGTGGAGCTCCACAAACTTCCTCAAGGAAGTGCCTATGCTATGCTAATGCTAACGAGTCCAAGAATACCTGAAATACATGGAAGAAGTTCAGAAATACCTGAAGGGAGTCCACGAATCTACCCCTGAAAACCCCTGATGTACAACTTCTTAAGCAACTTCAACAACCTCTTCTCCCCTTAATCTCTCCTTTACAGGGCGGTGATAAGCTGCACGGCCATCTCGAGCTTTGGAAACAGATCCATCGGCTAATGGTAGGCGATACCAGTATGGCATCGGTCGACAGTAGTATGATCTGTGATGGTACTACTAGTATGGGATGTGCCATGCCAAGCGTACCAATCTTCCCGGCCCAACTGGCTCCAGGCGTCGTCCCGATGAGTCTGCCAGAGTCTGGTCCGAACGGTGCGAGTGCCCTCCCCAGCGGGCTTGTCCCTGCGAATGCCAGTGCCGCTACCTTAACCAATAGCACCAGCATGAGCCCAGCGATGGTCGATAACTTCGACAGCGACTCCATGAACGACGATATCAGTGATGGTAAGTGTTTTGTTACTTTTACGTCACCCTCATCCTGCGGTGGGGCATTTCACAACATGGCGAAAGAGCTGCTGGAAGCTGCAGACTACTGCCGAGATAAAAAGATCGTTTGGTAAACATTAGCCTTGGACTGAACCTGGAGATCGCCGCGGCAAAGGAGATCCAGTCTATGGTCGTAAACAGTGCGGGGAGAAACAGTGCAAGATTTGCTAAACAAATTTTGCGTACACCTTGATGAAACCCCCACCGCTCCCCGCTCATCAGCCTTCGAGGCAGTCGATCGCTCATCGACTTGCCCAGCGTCCACGATCGGTGGCCGCTGCCGTGGCGCTGTTCATGCGACTCTCCAATTCCGTCCAGCCATGCGCAGGAGGGGACTTTCTCTGGTGAAATTGATTTCATGTGCGCAGCGGCGGCCTCAAGTTTCACGAGACACGCCACGGTGTTGCTGCGCTTCACCCCCACCAGGTGGGAGTGAGAGGAAGGAGAAGAGAGAGAGAGAGAGAGAGAGAGAGAGAGGGACAGACGAGGAGATAAAGAAAAGGTCCCGGGAGACGGGCCGCCGTGAAACCGGCTGCGGAATGGTGGCGGTGTGCGTTTCCTTGGAACGACCTTCGGAATAACGATCAGCCAGCGGGGAGTGTGGTGGAGCGTTTAACGTTCCTGCTGCCCCCCGGCCCAGCCCTTTTCGTCTGCGCAACCACCGGGCACAACACTCCTCTGTCTCGCTCCTTTTTAACCCATTCCTTCTCCTTCACTTCGTTTGGTTGTTTGCAAATTGCTTCACCTTCCTCTCGCGATCGTCTTGGATCGCGGATCACGCAAGCCTCCCGGTTGCTGCTGGATGCTGGCTGCGACGACGGACGAAGGATGATGATGGATGACGGGGTTTTACTCGGGATTGGGGTTTGGTGGTTTGACTGGAATTGTTAGTTTTTCGAGTGGCAACACAAACGATAAAAGGCCCCCGAAAAAGCCTCCGCCGGTTGTTATTTATGATTTTTTTTTGTTGTTTTTTGTTGAAACCAACCAAATCATGGTCTCCGTGCAAACATCTCGCAAACAAATTGCCTTGAATCAATCATGCAGGGCACGGCAAAGCGTACACACCGTATCTCCCGTCAAAGCCCGTCCCGTGCAGTCCATTATAACCACACGTAAAACCTATTTTAGATTCCCTTTTTTATGGTTTATGGTTCATGCGTTAGGTCTAGCGGCGATAACTTTGAAGAGCGGATATTGCTGTTTTGTAGTTGGGGAACTAGTTTTGAAGTAGACTGGATCTTGCATACAAAAACGTAGCATTTGATAATGCCAAGATAATGCTGTGTAGGCGATTTGCGGCGTTTCCCAGTTCGAATCAGATGTATACTGAGTTCCTCTATGGACAGCCTCTCCAATTTTATAACAGAAGAACAGCCTTTAATCTCTTTAAACCTTTTGAAGTACACACACTACACTAATTATGAGTATTAGTAGTTTTGCTAAGGATTGTAAGGTCAAAAGAGAGTGAACACTACTGAACACCAATGCGCATTACTTTCCTCCACATTGACACATTACCATGCTTACTACTACTACGCAGCGGCATGACTTTGGCGAAATCTAGTTCGCAAAAACAAACAATTTCACTCCTTTCACGGCACACAATCACTCCCCCTTTCCCTCTCTTTCATCGCAAACACAACACACAACCATCATCATCACTAATCACGTCTCGTTCCAAACAAATCTCTTACGCGCCCCCTCACACCTAATGGCTCGCCCCCCAAGCCGTTTCTGTGATATTTCTTTCACGTAACGCTCTCTGCGGGTGATGGAATCATCATCAGCCGATCAAGCCGCGTACCACACCAACCGTGTGCTGTATCTGGCCAAAAAATCTCATGCAAATCCTCACCTCGTCTGTGCGCCTTTTCAAACTAGGCACCCACCGGCCCCCCGGGTGTCGCTAGGCCTTCCTCCTTCTTCCCAAGTGGTTGCATTAAGAAAGCAAAACATGCGCGCACCACACATACCTCTTTCGCGGCTTCGTTCGCTTGGCAAATGGCACCATTTTAGCGCACGGAGAAAAACAAATCGAAGGCAGCGGAGAAAGGTCACTCTGGAATGAAATGTGATCCCGATTGAGTACGAACCAGGAGAAGAGTAAGAGAGGGCTCCATCATCCTCGCCAATTGAAAGTCCACAAACCCTTTTGGGACGAGTCATTGGAGATCGAGCGAAAGCAAAACACAACCCAACCACGCTGCGCTCCACACCCTTTAGATACATAACCGCAGCCAGGGAGGGAACCGAACGTCCTTGAGGTTTACCTTTCAACACAAGGCACAACGGGGCCCAACAGCCAAGACAACGGGCCGCGGTAGGATTGCCAGAAGAAGGCGAGTGAAAGGAAAGTTACGCGATGACTGCGCCTGCGACTCCGGACGTTCCAAGACAGACGTCCGAGGATTGTGCAGACCAACGGCGCCAGGCGACCAACGGCGCTGGGGCTGCTGTGCTTTCTCTGTTACGATCGCGCTCGCAAAACCGGACCCCGGAGTCAGGAGAGGCTCGACTGCCATTCGACGCCATTCTGAAGGGGCGACAGTTTATTACTTTCTTTCGTCCGTTCGGTCCAACTAACCACAACCCTTTTATCAACCTTGAACAGTTGATTGTGGGTATTCGGAATCCGAAAAAAACCCAGCAAGGGGTTGATTCCTGAAAAAATGCAAACGACAGACAGCGATCCAGTTTGGAAGTCGGCTCTCCTGAGGAACCGCAGGCCTCAGGAGGGTCTTGGGACCTGGGTGCGCGTCACTCGCACTCGCTCTCTCACCCTTATAATTATAAGCTCTGGTTATATGGACGGGATCCGGGGACCAGGAACCCCCCTCGTTTTGCATGTTGATTATGTTAATTATGTTCAGTGGGGCCTTTGCTTCACACTCTCTCACTGACGGTTGAGGTTGCAGAGCAGAGTAGAGTGGTGAGCTCACTGCCTATGGAACTTTCATTATTAATTGTCCTTCACGAGATCGGTCCACGATCTCTAGATTGACATACAGCGAGTTCAGCTCTAAGGTTAGCTCAGGATTCTTGCCGCTGCAGCACAAAGTTTCGCCCAAAAATACCATCGCAATACCATCGAGTTTGTTGAAAAGACAGATTAAAACATAATATTCCTCTCTATCCCTTTCCCTTTCCGCAGATGACGACGAAGATATGACGGTGGAAAGTCCCGGCAGTTCATCGTCCACCGGTGGTCCGTCCGGGTCCGGTGCAACCACTGGCACCGGAGCAACGCCGAAACGGCACGGTGGATCCCACATCCATCTGTGGCAGTTCCTGAAGGAGCTGCTGGCCTGCCCGGAGCAACACCAGAACGCCATCCGCTGGATCGACCGTTCGAAGGGTGTGTTCAAGATCGAAGACTCGGTGCGCGTCGCCCGGTTGTGGGGCCGCCGCAAGAACCGACCAGCCATGAACTACGACAAGCTGTCCCGCTCGATACGGCAGTACTACAAGAAGGGCATCATGCAGAAGACGGAGCGCTCCCAGCGGCTCGTCTACCAGTTTTGCAGCCCGTACGCACTGTAGAGAGAGAGAGAGAGAGGCAGGCAGCACTGTACTGTAGTCACTTAAGAACAAAACACTCTAATTTATTGATGCTTAACTTATTGCTTTTTGTGGAAGGATGAAGGAAGAACAAATGCCTTCCTCTCTTCCTCAATCTCTCTATCTGCCCCTGTTTTTCACTACAGCTTAAGACCCAGCTAGGTCGCCAAGCGCTTAGATTAGGTTAGCGTAACGAATTCGGGCCTCAATCCAGACCTCTTCCAGAAGATGGTTGGTAAAGCCAGTTCGGCATGCCCTAGTAAGAAGCGCGGCATCAGCCATCGCACCCTTTACCCACACAAACACATACACCATCCCTCTATTGCGTGATCACTCTTTTGTATTATCGCACCATCTACATGAGTCCGTCTACTCATGATAGTTAGGATAATATTCAGTTAAAAATGATGTGATTACCAAACAGAACCGAGCACCGACAAGCTCAAAACATCTCAGGATCCAAGGAAAATCGGAGGATCCGGGTAAGATGTTGGGCGTGTCCTGCTGTGACCTGTATGTACTTCTGTGGTTCTCGCTGGTCTGCGCAACGATCATGCGACACTCCAGCAGGAGGCTTAACAGTGTCAAGCTACCGCCCCATCTGAAGCTCACCCAGCTCTCACTGGGCAGAAGATCGTACCAATCGGTCTTCTACACCGGTCGAGAAGTAGAACAAGCAGCTTCAACGGAGCCACCTTTGCGTGGCTTCGGTGGTGTCTTCCTCAGACCAAAGCAGACCTTGCGCAAGAGTAGACCAGTGGAAGTGGCCCCCGGGCCACACGAAACAGCGTTCTAAACTCTGGATAGCAGTGGTAACTAACTGAGAGGAGGATACACGTTTGTTTTTTTTTCGTTTTCATTAACGTATTGCTTACCGCTCTGTGGTTAACGCTGGTTTCCGGGCGTACAACCGGGTATTACGGGCGCCCGGCCGCGAGCAGAGTCGGTAATTTCGGTCCCATATATCTATGATATATTTACACTGTAAGTTCTATGAACATTACAAGCTAGCAGCGATCGTCTTAGGTTAAAGAAAAGCAATCCCGTACGTACGTTTAGTAGGTAAAGCGTGTAGCGTGTAAGATTCACACAATTAAAGAACGAACGAGAAGAAGAAAACTAATCCTCACCAAAACTAACACCATTCTTTCTTCCACTGCTGTTTCTTGCCCTTTCATCTTCTAACCATTTTCTCCTGTTCTCTACCAGTTTCATCCTTTCGAATCGCCTCCATTTCCCCCCCCCCCCCCCCCCCCCCCCAATCTAACCAATATAAAATATTGATAGTTTAATGTAAAATGGCCGCACACCATACTCTGTACACCAGGCGGCGTTACAGCAATGGTGGTCAATCTCTAGGCTAGGAGTTGCAATATTTGAAGTAGGCATGTAGGCAAAAGAGGACACCGAAAGGGTGCTTCGCATGCACGATTAGCTTAACAGGATAAGAGAGGGAAGAGAGCCAGATCAACAGGACAACAGTCGTCGATGAGAACACCAACATCCCCCTTTTTTTTTTGAGCTCAACCTAACACATCGCTTCTCATCGTAGACTTTTCTTCGGTTAAACTTGGCTTGGCTCGACCGGTAGGTGGTTCTCTAGACGAACCAGAAAAGGGGGGTTCAGGAGACCCTTCCCGACCGTAGCCCCCGTCTCGCCCATGAATCCATGGAATCCCAGATGACATAGAATCTTCACTTAACTGTGGTAATGCATTAAGTCAAGCATATTAGCGTGTGTTAATCGAACGTTGGTTCGGTTTTAACTTTCTCCAGCCTTACCTTGCTGTATCGATAACCATATTTCGTCCCCTTCGTAAGTAGTTTCGTAGGCGTGCGTACGCCTACGGCCATTGGTTTTTCGCGAACTACTTTTATCTCATTATTTTCTTGTCTTTTACCACGTAACGGGTGTTTGGGTAGCTTCCCGCCTACCGGGTTGGGGGCATAGTTGTTGGGTAGCATTGTTAAGGAGCAGATTAAATCCACAAAACTTTAACGACATTAACCCCTTCATGTGATTTTAAGTGCCTTTCTTTAGTGAACCATTTAACCGAGTTCAAATACGCAATTCAATCAAGTGCTTAGCATATTAAACTCGATCGATCGATTAGCGTGTAAGGATAACACCCCTCCCTTGTACCCTTAATTTTGAAACGGCAGCACTGACTGCTACCCCGTCATACCAGAGATAGTGAGGCGAGTTCAGTTCGAATGGGTTCTCATCGCCCAAGGCACCAATTATAATTCAAAAGCGTCTGTACGGCGTGTCACCGCTTAGTAATAGTTAGAATAAATTAGAACTAAAAGCAAACATTCTGCGTCCCGAGTTTTGCATCCACGTCCGAAATGCGCGAAATCTGGCGTTAAAATGGCTTACAACGAGTGGATTATCAATTTTTACTAGGACACCATAAGCGTACATTTCATCAATCAAATTTTGGTTGTCGTCCCACATTGTCCATGCAGGACCTAGATTTGATCCGAGTACGATGGATGAAATGAACATCTATGGGCTTAAGATAGAGTATCACGTAAGTACCTCTAGGATTTTCAACAGCACAGCCTGCTGATCCACAGATTGAAGAGTTGCTCCAGCTCAGCAGGCAATGAATGGGCTCCAAGGATATTCTCCGTAACTTTGAATCAGATTTTTCGGAATAAAGATATCCATATTTTCTATTCCTTCATCATTTCGACAAAAAAATGCACAGAAATTAGGTAATTGAGTCTCACTTTCGCTGCGTTTTCTAAAACCAAATCGCTACAATCCAGAAAGAGGCTATAATATAATGATGAGTACATAATCAATTACCTTAATCGCGATTTCCAGCGGATGTGATGAACCTAGGTTGATTGCTATTGATTCCAGAGTTGTCGCTACACCAACTTTACACCACTTTTCGGTAATCAATCACTCCAAACGACCGTTTCACTCAAACTAAACTGCCAAACTAAACGAAGCTTACTGCAATCGAACTGCAACCTTTGAAAACCGCAAAACGCACACCGACGTGAAATAGGCGCAAAAGCCTACTCAACACATTCTTTCAGGTTTTTCAGAATAAAAAAAAAACACCAAAACCAAACGCCACGTCATCTTCGAACTGTATGCTTCGATTATTCATGTGTCTCGTATGATCGTGTGCTACATCGTATAAAATTGTACATCCATCAACATCGAATTCATCTATTCATGTTTGCTGTCGCGCTATCCTCACCTTAGAATGCATGCGTCACGTGCTCGATCTCCATCAGATCGGCACAAATTTCCTCGATCCTCGTACCGATCTTCTTCGCCACCTCCTGCTTCTCGTTCGCCGGTAGCTCGAGGAAGCTCCACACGAGATCACCATCCACCACGCACCGGCTCGGATTGATCGGTAACGCTCGCGATTGCTTGATCGTCCGGTACGCCTTCGGATTGAGCCCGCACGTGTGCGGCGAATGGGTGAGCAGCACATTCTGCAACATAAACAACCGGCGGTACGTTTTCTCGGGCAGTGGCAACACAAACCCAAATCCACCGTCGAGCGTCGCGAAGAACGTCGTATGCTTGTTGTCGTA
>NC_064878.1:22166595-22181595 GCF_943734665.1 Anopheles aquasalis
AGCACACAAAGGGCACCATTTTTGCCGTGTCCGCTGGCCGTCACGACCTCAACATCGAGCTTATTCGGCACAAACTGCACCTCGGCTCCTTCTTCCATTTCCTCCTCACAAATGCGCTCCCCAACGGCCATGTGTGCGATCGGACCAACGTTCAGCACGCTGTCGCACACCTCGAAGATGTAGCTCGTTAGCTGGACGGACGTTTTGTATCCGCTACCGTACACTTCCAGCTCTTCCTCCTCGAGCCGTTGCCGTTTCTGTTCCTTCTCCACCGCACCACTATCGTCGATCGTTATTACGAGGCTTTCATCTTTCTCGCGGAACCTTAGCAGCAGGGAATTGCCCAATCGTGAGCCGAGAAACAGATACTCGGTTTCGCATACACAAATCTACAAACAGAGCGAATGAGGAATCGTTAGGAGGCGCCAAAGCGTTACCACAGTAACGCCACTACTTACACAACTCGTCAGCACACTGGCGGCGGCTTTGCTAAAGTGAAAACTGCGAACACTGCGCATCGAATCGGCACACAGTGTCAGCACGTACAGCTCGCCACCTTTGAGCGAGAGGACGAGTTTCTCCGACTCGATAAAGCAAACCTGCGCCGCATCCAAACTGATCCGCACACCATCCTGGGGCTCTGTAAAAGAGATAAAACGTCGTTAGTGCAATTCGGAAATACCAAATAGAATGAAACGGAACATACTCAGTGGAAAGTTTGTACTGTGATCGGCGCTACTGTTCAAGCTAACACCGTACGGCGGAACACTTTGATTCAGGTAGATCAGCGAGTTGACGCACATCACCAGACAGCCACCGATCGGTTTGCTGATCGGTACGGCCTGCAGACAGTCAAACGGTAGACTGTTGACCGTCCAGATGACCGGATGGACGCGTTGCTGGATGTTCAGTGACAGTGCCACCATCGTGCACGTATCCGAACGGACCGCAATTCGACTGCAGAAGGACACACGGATTAGAACAGGGAACCAGAGGCTGCCCAGATTGACTTCATACGTACCCCGGGAACGTTCGCACGGGCTCGTAAAGAATGAGAAGCGTCGGTTCATAGTAACCGTGCAGGAACTGCACATCGATCACATTATCGATCTTCTCGTCCAAATCCTTCAACTCAATAATGTACGACGCCAGAATGGGGGTCTTGGCTATCAGCAGCGTCGGTGTCTTCTTGATCGGCTTCACATCCTGCATCTCAATCTCATCCAGCGAGCTATCCTTGCGAAAAGGCAGCACCACCAGCTTCCGACCGTACACCAGCATCACCGCACACCGATTGTCCGGATCGACACGCACCAGCGGGATGTGATAGTGGCCCGTCCACCCGCCCCGAATGTCCTCATCTTCGAAGTAATGCAGCGAAAGTGTTTTCAGATCGAAATTATCCGGATCGAACTGCACCACGGACAGTTTCGCATCGGGGAAGCTGATGAGCAGTGCATCTCGCTGCGCACCGGCCAACGAAACGGACTGCAGGGACATGATGTTCCCGAACAACCGGTACGAGGCCATACACTCCAGCTTCATGTTTGGGGGCCGGGTGGCTGCAAAGACAACAACAACAAAAAGCGTCAGTTCCTGTTGGTGATTTCAGGGAGTCCCCCCGGCTCTGGACCTACCCGAGTACTTGTCGCGCGTTGCCGGATCCGCGTCGGGGATGATACGGTACACCTTGAGCACGTTGGCGCCACCGGTAACGAGGGATTTTTCGCTGTGGTTAAAGAAGTGGCAAGTCAGGGAAAACTCGACCGCCGTCGCTTCGTGCGGCTGCTTGCAAAGGGAAAACATGATCGTTCTTTCGCTTCGCTGCCCGGTGACCCGCAGGAGCAGACGATGGCCGATGGCCCGTACTTGGAGGAACGACCGGAAACACTCGATTTTACACGGAAAACCCCGGAATAAAACGCCGATTTTCACCAAACACAACAAAACAAGCCGGCGGGACGTTCGGTTCCCTTCGGAAACGGCAGCAAGGTAGATAGGGTTTTTAGGTTAGGTTACATGCATTTTATTTTATAATTACACAGTAACATAACAAAATGTATAGAGCAACTTCCTGCAAGTTAATCAATCAATCAATCAGACATCAATTAAATTTGTGAAATTAAAAATTCCCTCCAGTACACAGGGCACCCTGTTTCTCCCTTCGGGAACGGCAGCATTCGAGCATTTTTCGAGCTACCCTCGTCAGTCGATTCAGCCGTTATGGTACTGTGTGGTACCGTCAACAAGGTGGTGTAACAGAGAGGCAACGACGCTCGGTGCGTCTCCCTCGCGCACTGACGAGCCCCCCCACACACTTTTCCAAACGACGACGGCTCAACAGTTTATCTCAGCGAAGGTGGTTCGATGTTTAAACAATAGAAAGGTCACAACAAGCTGCTGGAGAGGAGGAGGATTAGGCTGACCAGAGACCAGAATCACAGGTTCCGGACAAGTTGTTGTTTGGCGTGCTACTTGCGTGACACACATGCGTGTGCCTCGATCCTGGTGTCCACCGGAAAAGGAGTGAAAATCGAATCGTTACTCGGCCACCTTCCGTGCGCCAGCCGCCAGCAAGCAGCTCCCGACGATGGGGAGCGTGAACGTGAGTTTCGG
This sequence comes from Anopheles aquasalis, assembly GCF_943734665.1. Classification (NCBI taxonomy): domain Eukaryota; kingdom Metazoa; phylum Arthropoda; class Insecta; order Diptera; family Culicidae; genus Anopheles; species Anopheles aquasalis. The sequence continues at coordinate 22,169,212 of NC_064878.1, forward strand.
ATGCGTAGTAAGCCCGTGGGTCAGGCTCAGGTGGATGGCGCGGTTTTTCGAAGTGACCCACGACCTTCCAAAGTAATCCCAATTCCCATCGACTTTTCCGGCCTTCACCTGCGTGTGTCTGTGTTTGTGTGCGGGTGTTGGTGGGTGTGTGGCTCCCCTTCGCTGGGGACACACTTCCGCTGCATTAATTATGGTGCTTTTGGTGCTCCCGTTTCAGTAGCAGCCCACCTCAGAATGCCCCAAATTCTGGTGTGTTGCTGAGAGCTCGCTGCATCGGAATTTTCCTTCGGTTCGCGTTTCGAAAATCCGCACTTTTCGTGCCTTTTTTTTACGCCAGTTAAATAGAACTAGCCAATGTGTACTCGGATCGGATCGAGGGATGGAGAAGACAACATCGTTGAAAGCATGAAGAGAGCGTGCGGTAGCGTGGGACGTGCTATATAGTAGGCGAACCTCTCGAACCAGTTTCTGCCGACCAAACCGGAGAAGACCGTGTCTGTGCGCGCACATGGGTCGGGGGGACGCCCGGTTTCGAGTGTGGGAGCAATTGGTCTGTTGGTGTCCCGCTATGGTGACAGCAAATTACAAGTTGCCATGTTGAGAAATAAGGGGCCGGACCAGTAAATGAAATGACCACCATCCCACCGACGTAGCAAGCCGTGACTCATCGGTGTTTCAACCGCAAACCACCTTTTTGCCTCTTTCAGCAACTGTAAGGTGGATAGACGGGGCCACAACCCACTGGCAGCGCTGTCCCGGACCGACACTGAAGCACAAGCAAGAATGGACCGTTTGATTCAACTGGAGCCCGAGACGGACCCTACCGTTGGTCCACAATCTCTCGATACCGGCAATGAGGAGCTGACCACCAAAAAGCTAATGAATTCGGCCGCACCCATCATCACCTGTAAGCACGGGATCGCTTGTCGGATACAGCAGTCAGGATTCTAACATTTCCTTCTTCCCGTCACCGGCAGATCGGTTATATTTCCTGGTGCAACCATGGAGCGATGCAATGGAGAAGCTATCGGAGACGTACCACCTGTTCTCCACCGACAACCTGCTCAAGTACGAGAGCTTTTTCAACGATTTCGGTCCACTGAACATCAGCATGGTGTACCGGTACTGCCATCTGGTGAATGGGTTGCTGGAGCGGAAGGAGATGGCACTGAGCAAGATCGTGCATCACACGTCCACCGAGACGACGAAGCTACTGAACGCGGCCTTCCTGATCGGCAGTTACAGTATCATCTACCTGCATCACACGCCCCAGAGCATCCTGCGTACGCTGTTCCGGCAACCGGATCGGCTCGGCAAGTTCTGCGACGCCTCGCAGAATCCGTCCAGCTTTCTGATCTCGCTGCACGACTGTCTGTGCGCGATGGCGAAGGCGCACCGGAGGCGCTTCTTTAACTTTGCCGACTTTGACTACATCACGTACGAGTACTACGAGCGGGTTGAGAACGGGGACCTCAACTGGATCGTACCGGGCAAGTTTCTGGCGTTCTGTGGCCCACACCGGGAATCACGCTACGAAAACGGTATGCCCATCCACAGCCCGGAGGCGTACTTTCGGTACTTTGAGGAGACCGGCGTAACGACGATCATCCGGTTGAATATGCGTCAGTATGATGCGAAAAGTTTCACCGAACGGGGCTTCGATCACTTTGATCTGTTCTTCGTCGATGGTGGTACACCGTCGGACATGATATTGCGCCGGTTTCTGAGCATCTGCGAGGTGGCCAAGGGTGGCATTGCGGTGCACTGTAAGGGTAAGTAAGGCATGGCAAGGGCACACGGGGTTGGACAGCTACCATTTAATCGGTTGCTTCATTTTCTAGCCGGACTCGGTCGTACCGGAACGCTGATCGCGGCCTACTTGATCAAGCACTACAGCTTTAGTGCCCATGAAGCTATCGCTTGGTTACGCATTTGCCGGCCCGGTTCCGTTATCGGGCATCAGCAAACGTGGCTACAGGATAAGGAAAGCTTCCTGTTAGCGGAAGGGAACGCGTACCGGCGCACCGGTACGAAAATCACCCCCGATAAGCACACGTTCGGTATCTACAGTCTTAGGCAACCGATCAAGGTGGCACCGACGGATAGGGGTACCAGCACAGAGCACAGTAAGCAGGTGCAGGAAGGTGCACCTCTCATTGAAGGTGCACCGAAACCGGCGACGACGACGACGACGACAACGACGACCGGTAGTATGGAACGCACGTTGCGGCCACGGCGCGGCGCACCGATGGGAGACCGGGTTTGTGGCATTTCGCGTAAGGTCGATACGATGCGCTTGAGCGATGAAGACGAACGGCTCAATAACAACCACGTAATCGTACCGCCGGACCATCGGACGACCGCTACGGCGGTGGCCAACCGTAGCCGATCGGAGGCGAAAACCAGTGCCGCGGGCAGTAACGCAACGAACACGCAGCAACCGACCAGCACCGACGATGGGCTAACGGTGACGGGATCCAGCATCAACCAGGAGGCGGTAACCCACACTCAGGGAGATCAGTTAACGCAAATCAAGGCTACGCGGCACCGAACCTCGACCGCCGATGCCGCCCTACCTGGGTAGGTACCGGGGGTAGACTGTCGCGAAACGGAGTCCCATTATCATATTGCCAATACCCACCACCAACACCCAACCCTAGAGGACATGGATTGATTGGATAGCTTGTTCTGCGCTGCTCGCTTTCTAATGTGCCTGCTTGCTACCCGATTCTTGCTTCCGTTCTGTTGCATCTTTCTTTTCTGTTCTCAAACAACTCATTAAGCAATCGCGCCTGACTTCATGACTAATCATGGCTCGTGGGTTCGTCCAGACAATGGCATCGATGTACGTACGGTTTATGGGTGATGCCGACGAAGGTCAATCGCACTCTAGGGCAGCTGAAAGTGTAGGTAGAAATGAGATCTTTAACGCTTTTCTGGTGCTTTAACCAACCGAGTGGATCATTCTCTCGGATTCAGATTAGAAGATTTGGCTGTTTCTGGTAGCATCAGCGGCATGCTGCTACTATAGTGAAGTGGTTCTAGATATCTTGAGTGGATTAGCTTTTTCAAGCTGATGTTTCTGAGGATAACTCCTAGCACTCAAACGCGAATATCCTGTAAACTCGACGATTTCATCCTCAAAGTATAAGTGAAATGCTTCGAATGTTTTGTGTATTTCTGGGCTCAACATGGCCTAAGCCAAGCAAAGCGCATTACGATTTAGATGGATATTTTATCCAAATTTATTCGCCAGAATGGCAATTATAGAACTAAAAGCCAATGGAGCTTCTTTATAAGCTCACAATTATATTAAATTGGGTATATTAACATCTCTAACATCTGAGTTGATCCAAACCGATTAAACACTTATTTAAGCCATTAAACTGAATGCTTTATTATTTCATTGCTCTGTTATGGGTCATGGAATATACCGGATCCATTAGCATAGGTTAACATACGGAGATTTGGCCACCGCTATCGTAACCTGTCTGTCTCGCGCACAAGAGCAATTGTTCTAACCAGTTCCTCATCGCCTTTCAACTCATCCCCATCGACAGTCTCAACACGCGACCGACGTTCGGATCAGTTTTCCGTTTTTTTTTTATTTCCTTTTTATGATTTCTTTTTTGTTGAAATTTATCTTTTCATCTTCTTCCCCTTATTTCCCCATTTTTCGGTTCTTCCTTTTAGCGATTTGATACGGAAGCAAAGTAAAGTAAAGAGTGCTTGCTGAGTGATGGCCTGGTGTGTGCTCGTGCCTCTCTCGCATATCCCTCTGTGCTGTGTAACGCATGTCTATCCCTTTCCCTATCCCCCCACCTACTGCTGCTGACCGTAACAGGCCAATTGTGCAAAGAAGGTTGTCATGGTGTCGCGCGCTCGATCGCTCGATACTTGGTTCGATTAATATGTGGTTCTTCTCTTTGAATGCTTTCCCATCCGCGCACCCTTGCGCATCCCACGATGCGATGCGGTGTCTCTATCTCTGTGCGCTCTATCAGCTATCAACAAAACCTCCCGGCTAACAACATTAACAACAATGTAAACAACAACGGTACCAATGCTACAGTGCAAAATGGCAATCTTATGGCGAACGCTGCAGTACGGTCGGTGGCATCCCATGACGTGCGGCACAGCAAGAGCGCTAGTGTTGATTCACCGTCGGTGAAGAACGATACGTCCACCACTGGTGAGTAGAGCGTACTTCAATTCCATCACCACCAGAATAATGTTTAAACGAATTGTATCCCTTTTATGCTACGACAACCGAAGATGGAAGCATCGTGACCGAACCACTGGTAGTGATCGCCGGTGACAACGTAACGACGGAGCCGATCGTACCAGCACAGCATCAGAAACAAACAAGACGTACGACACACGTTTGCTGGGAGGAATTGAACCGCTGTATTAAGATGTAAGTTCAGAAATCAATCCGTCATCCTCTGGTGATAGGTAACATGATCTTCATTCTCTTCCCCTTTCGCAGTGGCCACCGGGAAGATGTTACGGTGCACAAACGGCAGCAATCGCTACGGAAGACCCGACTGGAGAGCAACAACGGCACCATCGTATCGATCGTAACGAGCAGCACGAGCGCTTCGGCCAAGTACAATACCGTCCCGGGCGGGAACGTGCGGCTCGCTAAGGCGAAGCTACTGAACGATCGTGTCGCTGATCGTGTAATACGCCCGCAGACCGAGCTCGTTGTCAGTGGTGGTGGTGGTACGACGACGACGACGACGGTGGACAGTAATGGCAACATTAACCGGAAGCTGATGACTGGTCCCGCGAAGCGTAGCGACGTGTCGAACCACTGCAGTGTGGGAGATGTGGCCGCCACCAAACGGTACAAGCGCAACCGCAGTAGCCCACGCACGCAACCGGACAAAAATAGCGAAAAGCTGCGGAAAGTGCTGTCCAAGACGCATCCTTAAAACGGAGGACCCTAATCATCATATCTCCTTTACAGACACACAAGCACACACATATATACATATTTAATAGTGCGTGAGACCGGGAGAGCTGACGGAATCGAGATAGCTGCCTCGTTAAGTTATGTTACAATCAAATCCCATTGGACGCTGCGCGTTGTTTTTACCGTTGTTTCAAAGCCAATCAAAAGCCGTTCGGTTTTGCTCGAAAAATTGTATCGTTAAAACATTCTCAAAGTACAAAGGCACGAACAGCACAGGGTCGATTTGTAACTGGACGTTGGACTGGTGAACGCCAGCAGCGTAGGAAATCAAGCGACCACGAATCATTATGAGTTAGATAAAAACAAGACAGGCAGGGGGCGCACTAGGAGGTTAACACCAGGCTCTCATGGTTGAGAACATCTCGTTTTATATACGCTTCACTCTCATCACTCATCTGGGGACTGCCACATTTGGCCCCCGAAATCAATCCCCAATATTGCCATAAGTTAGCTAGTAACAGCGCCAACACAGCACACAACAACTAACACACAGACCCACACACTAAGCTATCGCTTATGTTGGCGCGTAGTTGCGCATTAATCCTTAAGTAGGCTAAGTACACCATTGCCTAGTGGAAGTAATACCTTACCGAGTAGGCGCTGGGCCGAGTGGTGCCATAAACCTGTCATAAAAACACCGCGTTAGCGCGCTACGCCGTGGCCAACTGGCCGGCTGAATATCCTCTTCAAAGGATCAGGGATCCCCAGGGAGTGAAGTGGAAAAGGAACATTAGGAAGCCTTTCTACGGAGAACTAGATTGAGAGCAATGCGCAGAATCAGACTTGTGTTGCAGCGCAAGGGTAATCGATTCGATTTTAAACGTGCTTTAATTGCCCCACACTAACCGCACGAGGTTGTGCGCAGTGTCGTTGTTCTATCTTTTTTTCAGTTGTGTTTTTAGTACGTTAAGGGTTTTTTTTAAGCGACATTCAGTCTCTAAAGTAGACGCGTGCGCGCGCGTATTTGTCGCGCTATTCGTGCAATTCTATCATTACTATTTTACCAGCGGGCCCGCGAAGCGTTGCGGTTCACGATTGTGCCCTTCTATTCCTTGCCGTACTCGAAGTATTTTGTAGGCATTTTTCATTTTTTATTTAATTTTCCGTTTCTTTACCTACGATCAGTACCCGTGGTAATATAGCAAAGCAATAAGCTACGATCCTGGGACGCGGAAAGCGAGGGTTTGGCAAAACGGCAAACACACTGTATGTTTTGAACGGAGGATTGTTTATACTTTATAACACTAACACGAGACGCGTGGTGTGGAATAAACCAGTAATTTACCAAGATCTGTGCGGCGTGTTACCTCTCTTTTACAGCAGTTTCAAGTTTTCTAAAATAAGTCCTGAGTCTTTACGGGCTGGGTCGTCGTCTGTCTTTCTCCAACAGGCCAACAAATCCGCACGAATCAACAAATAGACAGCAGCAATGTATTGGATTTGACCTTGCGAATCAGCTAACCGAATGCATCTATCAACGAAACGGTTATCACCAGTCCCTGGGCGCAGTGTATCGCCGAGCCATCTTCAGTTGATTCCAGTACTAGTGGCCGAATGGCTGTTCCGTGTAAAATGTGTTCTACGCTGTTACTTTCACTCTTCACAGCGCTGCTAGTCATAGCTCTTGCTAATGGAGGTGATTTACAGGTAATGTAGAATCAGTACACCAGTTTAGCTAGAATGAGATAGTAATTGATTTCCATTTTTGAACAAATCAATATGGAACGTAGACTGTTGTGAGACTGAAGGAATGCAGAAGCGGTACTAGCCTTTGTGTGGAAACAGATGATTGCTCCATTCAAAATATCCCCCGGCCAACGGATGCATGCCCGGTTGATAGAGGAGTTTGCTGTCCGAAAGAATCCGTCGTCATTCCCGTCGAGAAGATAGAAATAATTTCACCTACATCGACACAACCAACACCGATTTATGACACCAGTGAGCCTTCATCAGCGTCAAAGGATAATCAAAATAGTTTGCCAACTATGGAAGCAGTCGATGCCGCGATGTATCAAAGGGTATCAAAGTGGGAGCAGTTTAAAACATGGATCGGTTCGGAAAAATTTCAGAATTTAAAAATTTAAAACCATAACTATATTAGGTGCGAATTGTACTTGTGAAAAAGCATCGCGTATAGTGTCGACTTTATCGTATAGTGTCGGCAAACAAACGTGACCAACCCGGTCCTTCTTCCAAAACTACGCCGTTTTCTCGGTTTTTGCTAGAACAAGATCACTTTTGGCATTACGGTCAACGGAGAGATAAGCCAACAACGAAACCGTCATCCACAACGTGCGTTGCTATCGGGTGTGGATTAAACAAACTCTTGCCAAACGGGCCAATAAATAGATAACCAACTGAATATCAAAACTAACAGAAATAGCTCTGTTTTTGTTCGAGGGGTAACAATAGATTGACCTTTTTAATAACAAAGTCTGCGTATCAGTATTCGAATGTTAATTCCATTAGGTTCTGCCAAAACCATATCATTAAATCAGTGCACCTTCTTTTGCGAGCATCTTTAACGCATGTTTCACTGCCGCATGCCAAGCTAAAAACCTCCCTTATCTCCCGTTCTTACCGGGGGTTTTCGTCTTTCTTGCTAACGCTATCTCCTACGTAGCATGCCAAGCCTTCCACAGATCAAACCTTCGAGACCTTCGGCCTTTTGTATAATCCACAGTAGAATCACTATCAGCTGACTAAACAAAATGCAAGAATAATCATTTGTTTGCATTTTTTTTTTGCTGGAAATCCCCATGCCACGAATAAGGAAAGAAGTCACATTCTGAATTCAAAAAATCCTGCATTAGAATTATCCGTAGCACGGTTAGCGACTGTTGTAGGGAAGTTTTAAAAGGCCTCTCCACCGAAACCAATGCATAAAATAGTGTTCTATAATCACGCAAGTAGTCTATCTTCAACAAATCTTGTAATTAACCTACCGTATTTCGCCAGTCTTCTTCAGGTATGTTGGCAAATCAGCGCTCTCTCCTCCTCTGCCTTGCAGCGGCCGACCTGATTCAATCGGAAATACCCCATTCTTAACTGGTATCCAGGACGTACGGACTGGCCGCAAGAAAATTAAATATCGATAAAACAACCGCCCAACCAAACCAAACGCTCTCATCCTTCTTCACCACGCCACCACCTCGCAAGAAGCATCCCAATAATTCACGAACGATTAACAGTCGGCCGCTAGGGCAATTACCAACCACCCAATATCTCGCGATAGCGATTTGAACGCCATTTTCCATTTCCTTTCGCCAGAAATAAATAGAACATTGGATCACTTCATTATCAAGCACCGAGCAAACAAAGAGAGCTAAGAAGACGCCAAATAGGTCCTCCCTCTCCTCCATTGACGTCATCGATCCGTCAACGCGCAACCACCGCGCCCCACCTGATAGCGAGTATGCAAATTAAAAAGTCGAAATAAAAAATCCTTCCAAATTCCCATAGGTTGCCACACCTCTGCCAGCCCCCGAACTGGCCAGTTGTTAGCGAACATTCAGATACTCGCAACGATTCCAGCCCCTTTTCGGTTGGAGGCGCTAAACGGAAAGACACATAACAACCGGTTTGTATCGGATTAACGATTAACAGCACTGTTAACCAGCAGGAGGAAGGTTGCCATTTGCAAATATATACAGATACCTTTTTTGGGGGAAACATTCTTCCTTCCTGTTCGACGGGGGGTTTTCTTTATTAGCATGAAATGGCATTTGTGTCCAGCATTTTAGCTGGAGGTTCGACAGATTGAAATGAAAGAATTAGGAATTCCATCTTGCTATCAGCACTTCAATGGCTGTTTGCAGAACAATCGATCAGGTAGGCGATGGATCAACCAGAGACCTATTTTCCGATAGTTTCGCAGTGAATTCAATCGCCTTCAATCGTATTTAGCCAAGCCATTACTGATACAATTGAAAAAGTAGTATTCAGAAGTAGCAACGACTGGTGCTTAGCGTGGGAAAGCTATTTGCAGGCTCTGCTATTTTGCAAATCTTATTGGATTGATTTGGAATCAAATGATTTAAAAAAAGGCTTCCTCTAAAAGGATTAATTGGTGGCGATAAAGATCTTCATTTACAACAATTTTCACAATATTTTTAGTACGCCTTGCTGTCACTCTTTATCATATCCTAGCAAGCCGTTTTGCACACATCTTACTTTACAGATCATATATGCAAATGACGCGCATGTTTTTATTAATAAGAATGCGCGATAGAAGTGTAATTTAATAAAATGAATCACTTTCCAACTCCGCCCGAATAGGGAATTGAACCCTAGACCGTTGGATTAAAAGTCCAACGCTCTGCCAGCTGAGCTATCCGGGCTGCTGGAGTGCATGATGAGTATCAACCACCGCGCGCAGTGCCGCAATCTAGAACATTAAACAATTCTAGGCTGCACTCGGATTCTTCTTTCGCTGCGCAGATGTGCTTTTGACTAACTGAGAGTGTTTGCGTATAATTTATTGAAGATGCGCACATGAACATGCCTTCCCGTCTCTATTATCCTCCGAAGAACACTTCACGATCAATCATCGCGCACCGGGAAGAGCCCAGATTGAACCAAATGATCGTCATATTGGAACTGTAGATCTAGCCTAGACTCAAACGAATCTAAAAAATCCCACGATCCACCACCATCTCTTACCATCTCGCTAAACCGCGGATCGCTAATATTTGGAGTTTCCTCCGTTCGCGTTTCCAACCTCCATGAATCGTTGTACTGTTTACCCCACCATCCGTACCATCCGGTGGCCACACGTTTAACCGTTTCGTAATGAGCCCGCCGCTCGTCGTCGTAACTGTTACCAGCTACCACCACCATTTGCATTTCGGTTTGCTGCCGCTTGCCGACCTCCGCTACCTCATCCAGCGATTAAGTGATTTCTCGTGCTGGGTGCGTGCCTGCGTACGTGCATGGCTATAGCGGGACATTATAATTGCTCCACCAACTGCTGCTACTACTTTTACACGCTACTGCTTCCTGCGAGTTATGTGCGCTCTCTCTCGCTGCTTGGTGGCCACCGTGCCTTGTTTTGCGCTATGTGACTCCTCTGGTTAAACGGTGGCCACGTTGTCAGCGCACATGATAAATACCACGCCGCGCTTTGGTGTTTGTTGTTGTTCTTCTCCCTCCTTTACAATAGAACACGAATAGCCCTCTCAAGAAGTTATTCGGTCCACCAAACAACTCTACTCCACCTCTCTATCTCTCAAGTGATCCTCATCGAATCACGAAAATGATAAAGCAATCGATGTTGCATAAACCTCTGACTCCAACTTCGTGCACCAAAAACTGCCCAGCACTCCAGCACTGGGAGGAGGTTTGCTTTAAAGAAAAAACGGGGGGGGGGGGGAGGGCCACGCAAAAGCACACGAAACGCGGAAAACTGTTGCTGCTGCTGTTGCTACTAGCGACGATGATGTGGTGGTGCCGCTCCTCGTTGCTGTTACGTCGTTACGCAATAGAAGTGCCACCGCTTCGCCTTTGCACCACCTCTACCCCCTCCACCGCCCTCCTTCTTCCTCCTTATCATCGTGTCGCGAGGAGGGCACGGCCGATTGCGCGAATCGAAAAGTGGCGTTACCGAATCATAATGACTGGCCACCCTTACCTCCCTACACGGGCATAACCCCTTTCCCACTCCTCAAAGAAGACACATAGACATGATCGTCCGTCCGTCACTCGGCACGGTGCTGGGCCTCGATCTGCGCGATCTGGACCCGTTGAACCTTACCTTGTCAATGTGGAAGGAGGAGGCGGTGTGGTGTGCGATGGTGAGATACCTTTTATGTAAACTTTCACTTTCCATAACCTCGGCGCGAGGTGGTTTTGGTCTTAAACTCGGTGTGTGCAGGCTCGGTTGTGTGTTGTGTCCGAATAGCGAATCGAATCAGTTTAGCCATCCGCCCACCCGCCTAAACGCCCCACCTGTGCACAACAAGACACTCGGCGGCGCTTGGGGTCGGTCATTGACCGACCTGCGAGTCAGTCGCCCGTCGCCCCACCACCAACCATCGACGCCATTCGCGTCGAGTCGAGGCTCGAGATTGAGAGATCGTCTCGTTTGCGCTGAGTTGTGAGGAATGAAGAAGAAGACGACGAGGGAAGAGAGACCACGGGGAGGTTATGACACCGCTGGGTGCGAATTCAAATCATCGGAATCGCTGGAACACCTCGGCCTAGAAGGATTATCTTTCTTTCCTTAATGCGCAACACGCAAATCCAAAGATGACATAAGACAATGCAAAGACACACGACGTTTGATGGTTTTTGTTTTCAATGTACTCCCTCCTCTCCCCGTTGCACACACTGGCTGCCGGTTGGCGCAGTGGAACAGGGATTTCATTTTATTCATATACTTCCGTGTTCGCGAATCTCTCTCTCTCTCTCTGTTTCTTCGCGTGTTCGCGCACCAATAATAATCATAGTCAGTAGTTTACTTCTCCTATCACAATAAATATGTATGTGTATCCTGTGTGTTTAGTTTTGTGGTTCTGTGTAACGTGTAACGATTCTCTTTCTCTTCTTCTCTCTCTCTCTCTCTCTCTCTGGTGTTCGATTCCTGTTTACAAGATTCAACTCTTCATCTTCACGCCCACCATCCACTGTATCTGGCTCGTACACACGTGCTTTCGCCAAAGGAATTCGCATGAAATATTCTTGATCAATAAACCTTAAATAACTAAAATAAATGTTAATAACCTAGGCGCATTTTACGAACTAAAAACGGTACAAACCCCTACAGCCTCTCCCCTTGATACTGTTTTGTGTACTTGTGGGTTCGGCACACTATTTGTTTTGTTTTTTACATAAAATGGAACATCTTTAAAAAAGGAAGTGTGAACGGCACCGTAGCCCCAAAACCGCTTAGTAACTTGTGGCGAGCGACGGTGTGTGAGATGATGATTAGGAATTCAATGCATTTTCTTGTGTTGCGTTGTAGAGTAGGATGATTTCGTATACATTGCGAGCCTTCTAGTTTTTACACTCCACCACAGACACATCTCCTTCCTGTCCATTCTCCTTTCCATTCTGATAAGGTGGCGCGGAAGTTCTTAAGCTTAAAAGAAAGTGAATTAAATATTGGAAAGAAAAACACGAATGTCACCTTCCCGTTTAACGAATCAAGTAGCCCATCGGCGACGGCCTTCTTGCGCTGCTGCTTGCGTTGCTTCTAAGTGATAGTTCAACATTCTATCCGCCTACTACTAATCGAAATTTGCATATCATCAACATATGCAACATATCATCAACATATGCATTCGGCTTGTCGCGCCGAATATCGAAAACTTCATTAAAAACACCTTCCCCCCTACGCGCTCTTGCGGTTCAGCAATTAGTGCATCATTTTATGCAGCCCCGGATGGAAACTTTCCATCCATAAAAAA
>NC_064878.1:22186595-22246595 GCF_943734665.1 Anopheles aquasalis
CGCGCTGATGGCCCACTCGGCCCCCCCTTCAACGACACCCTCGGTGGCTGGTTTGTGTTTGTATGTATTTATGTTTGTGTCATACGTCGACGCGGTGGCCGAAGACGAGAAGAGTGACGACGACGTCGTCCCGCCGCCTCCGATGATGCTCTTATGGGCTGCGCTTCCGTGAGCGAACTACCCCCCGCCCCCCTGCTCTTCGTCGCCGGCGCACGGTCCTCTGATGCGCCCGGACACCAATCAAAACAACAACACCAATAACAACAACAACAACAACACGATACTACGCGCGTGAGTTGTACTTTGCGCGCGCTATCTCTCTCTCGCTCTCTCGATCTCACGCCACCGTGAGTCACCGAAAACGACGACGAGAGCAGATCCGATTGCAATCGTTCGCTACCACCCCGAAGCCTACCCTGATCCACAGCGGAGTTAAATTCTTTTCTCGGCGCGCGCGAGACACGCCAGACACTCACTTGACTAACCTTTCCCAAAAAGGTGCTCTCTCATTGATGGACTGGCCGCTGGCCTGCGTGCGTAAACTGCCGCCTCTCTCTCTCTCTCGTTCTCTGTAAACACGCGCCACCCGAAGTCTTGCTCTCTCGTTATGCTCGCTCTCGCGCTGCTCCGGTTGCAACGCGCGCGCCACAAGTGCACGGATGCTATGCTAGCGTACCAGGCGGACAAGGTGAGGCTGCGGGGCAAGGCTGTTTGTTTATTCTCCTTCTTTTTTACCCTCGCGGGGTCTCTCTTGCTTTCTCGCTCGCTCGCTCACGCTTTTGCGTCTTGTTCTCACGCTCGTTCGCTCGCTCACTCGCTCTTATTAATAATCGAAGCAAAGGTGCGAGACAGTAGGCCGGTGGCTGGCGCTGCTGCCGAAGGGATGGGGTGGACAGCGGAGAGTAGTTAAATCCCGTAAAACGAAACCGCGCACAACTCACAAACTACGGGCAAGGGTGGGGTGCGGGGGCTTTGATGCTCTCGCTTACACACTCTCGTGGACACGAGCTCACCTGGAGGTGAGGGCTGGCGTGCCCTAGTTGATTGTGTGCGCGCACCCGCCAGTTGCAATCTCTTTGGTTGGCACAGGGTAAGGGGGGGTTGGCACGTTCCGCCTCTTGATCGGTTCGTCGTCTTCTTTTTTTGTTTCTTTTTAGAGTCCGAATGCCACGAACGGGGGCGCCTCGCGTGATGCTTTATCGCCTTTTATTGTCGTCGTCGTGCGTTCGGGTGTGACTCGCATAAGTGTGCGTTAGTGTGCGGGGAAGTCGTCGAAACTGGATTGAAAGTGTTGACCGCGGCCGCTCTTGCATATATTTATAAACTTCCTTTTCTTTTCGTAAAGCCCCCCCCCCCCCTTCCGCGTTTGACGTCACGGTCTACATTTTCCTCTCTGTGCAGTAGCAAATTTTCGCATTATGTGCACCGATGGAACGGTTTATGCACTTTTTCAAAGTTCCATCTCGGCAACGCGTTTACTTCGATGGCTTCTACCCCAATCGAAAGGGCGGTGTCTTCGATGGACGCGCGTGCATTCGCTAAACAGATGTCTAATTTGAACAAAAGCCATCCCTCGCCACGACCCGTATAATTGGTGTTTCTTTTTCTCATCTACCCTCATGGCTGCTTGTTTGCTGGTTTTCCGTTTGCTACCTCAATATTTCGCAGAATCTATGCTGCTTATTGATTGAATAGCAGCGCCGTGCACCGCACATGTTTACTAGATTTGTTTGAATTCAATTGACTACAGGGCAGCGTGAAGAAATGGAAAATAAATAAAATTAACGCACCACTAAAGAAGGGTAGAAAAGTGGTTGCTCTCCGAAATAAAAAAAAACGGCCACGGCTCTCTCACGATTGATTGACGCATACCTTCGCGGTCACACGAATTAGCGCGGCGCCACCGCCGTGTGAGAAGATCATGCTCACGCCATGAAAAGAGATCTCACTATAGGCGGGCTCCGCGAACGCGCATCTCATCGCTATATTGATTCGTAAACGACCGCAACGACGAGATAGAGACGGAGAACTATACAGCCACATCGTTTACACTCACTCACCGTGGGCCTAATTAATGGCCTCCGCGGCGAGTCATGGCGTGGTCCCGTGGTCCCTTCCAAATGGCCATCTTACCACAAAGCCGTCTGCCGGTGTGTGCGTGAAACGGGTGTTGGACCGCAAATAATGTTAGATTTTTGTACCTTTGGTCCGTAACCGGGGGCCCGGCTGTCTGTGCTCCCGTTTCCGTTTCCACTTGTGACTTTCCAAGTCGTCCGAGTTTGGCTTCCCCAAAAAATCCAAACGGATGAGAAAATTAGCTGGAATGGATTTTTGGCAGAACGCAAACGAAATCGGAATTGGGCGGGAAAGTACGCCACGACCGAACAGGGGTGTTTCCCGGTTTTCGTCATCACTTCATGGCCTTCCTCTCGTCTTGTCATGTCTTTTCGGCTCTCGAGTGCCACGCCAAGCGCTGCTAATCAGACCAGATGAGAAGCTGACACGTCAGCAGCAGCGATAAGGAAGGCAAGCAGCGAACTTTCCAATGACCACAGCCGTACACCAACGACACACGATGGCCTCGAGATGGCAGCAGGTCAGGAATTCCGCGACCATCATATTTACATATCTGCGCTACAACACAAAGGAGATTGTGGATGGAACTGGAAGGGAAAGACCCCCCGGGGCGGGCGGTGAAGGAGTTGAAAACAAAAAACATTCTCGCTGTCCCATCACCGCACAAGCGCCATGGTGTCATGGTTTTTTCTTTTTTTGACGATCGCGCTCGCCCTGGTAAACCCCCCCATCATAGGCCCCGTTTCGCGAAATTGGATTCCCTCAGCAGTTTCTTCGCGAGACCGTGAGGTGTATCGGATGGTATGGTGCCAAAAACCGTTACGCCGTCGTGTGATGTTCCGTCTTCCGGTGTGCGCATCGGTGTGTGCGTGTTATGCGAGAAAGAAAGCAAATTAGAGATGCATGTTCAACGACAACGGCGGCGACGAAGAAGCCCGTGAAGACGACACAAATGGTTGGACCAAGCGATTGTTAATGAGGTTACACCAGCGGGAGTGCGACATTTTGAGCGAAGCAGTCAAAGAAGGCTTAGAACAAACGGACCTCGCCTACCACGATTACAGCCTGCGGACGAATCGAAAGAAAAGAGACATCATTCCATTCTGAAGATATCGATACATTCTCTCTCTCTCTCTGTTGGTAGATTGCCGATCAATTTGCTTCCATTAAGCGGCCCCCGATTCCTGTCAGCCCACACGTACGTATGTGTGTGTCCCAGAGGGATTCTCGCGCCTTGAGCATGGTAATTCCCTCTGGAAGAGGAGGGAAGCGGGAGATGGTAGCGAAGAGACGAGACACGACGTCCGGTGTGCGTGCCGACGGGCCTCTGTGTGTGCGCGGGCGCGCTTCTTCAAGACTTGCTGTGTTTGCTCGTCATTTCTTCTTGTTTCACGCATTACATACGGCGGCAATGGCGTGCCAATAGAGAGCGTGGTGTGGTGTGTTGCCCTCTTTTCACGCACCGACCCACCGCAGTGGCCGGCGGCATCTTACGTTCCTTCCGTTTGCTTCATCCCTTTTCTTCGCTCACGCTTTCTCGCTTCGGCTCTGTCTCTCCTTCTTCTCGTTATGCTGATGATTAATTTCATTCCACCGCGTGGGTTCGACAGCAGACGTGAAGGAGAAGATGGAAAGAGGAGACGGGCCATCCGTATTGTAAAAATGCGCGTAAAATAAGCGCGATAAGCATAGGAGCAGCAGAGCAACCGTAGGCGCGCCGCCTGGTTGTGTGTCTGCGTGTGCTTATGATTGTATCGATGGCCTTTTTGTGTTGCCTGGAAGCCAGAAGAAGGGCGATTGTTGCCACGTCGCCACAACCGGTGCAAACCGGAGCCATAGGCGTCAATGATCAAGAAGCGGACAAGCTGCCGCTGCTCGTTATTTGCTACCCCTTTTGGCCTCTTCAGCTTCCATATCTGCTTGTACCGGACCACGGCGGCACGGAGGGAGAATTACGAAATGACACAAAATGCAGTTCGGAATGCCCGAAACCGACGACCAACGTATCTCTCTATTATTATTGTTGCAACAATGTAACTGTTTAGGAAGCTAAATCGTGAACATGACATTGAATTTAAATAATATTAAATTTTTCTCTAGATTTTGTTTTGGAGTGGATTAATTAATTGAAGTTAGTTGCATGTTAGTTTAATGACTTTTAAATGAAATAATGAACATTTACAGTATGCAAGAAAAGTTTATCGACCCTCATGTATTTGATTGTACGGTATTGTACAGTTTTTACTCCACAATAATCAAATAACCATTTTTTCTTTCCTTTTCAACGATGCAATTCAGTTCTTTTAATTCCAAAACCATCTTTTGAGGCCTTTTGGATGTTTATATCGTCTAAAATACTGGAGTTATGCACGTAAGAAACATACTTTGCGCGACTGTTTCTGTAATATCTTTGTCTTTAATTTTTGAAAAATGTAAAAAGTACAGCAAAGAAGAATAAAAAACAAGGCAAGCAAGGGGTCGATAAACTTTTTTTTGCATACTGTAATATTGAATATTTTTGTAAAAAAATATGTAAGCAGCTAAGTGTAGTAATAGAATTAAAAATATGCAATAAGTTAACCCCGATTTCATCATCTTTTAGTACCCTTCCCAGGATGAAGAATGACGAGGCACGCCTGCCTCGATTGGCTGTCAGATTTCCCGTTCATCAATCATAATATTAAAAGAAAACATTTTCGAAAAACATTCCGCCTTATTATGCTATCAATGCAAGTATGTAGCAACTGTGGCTGTACATTGTCGCGTACAGCCCCCTCAAATGAGTCTGAGTCACATTAACGCCACTTCAGGTGACATAACCCTTTGGACGAGGTACGATGACACATCACATCTTCAAGTTCCTGCAGTGCACCGTGCACTGCTTAATCCGTCTCGTCACGGAGACGGACCTTTGTCCGCGGTGGCTTTATCTTTTCTCGCTTCTCCACCTCGTGTGACGGTGGAAGGCCATTTCATTTTAAAAATAACTGCTTACTAATCGGAAAAAATGTCGTGCGGCCGTGCGATGATGAGTCTCCTCCCATGGATCGTGAATCATCTTCGAAACATGCGTCTTGTCTCGATTTTTATGCAAATTATTTATTTTCTTCAACCTAACAATCTGAGCGAATCGCACCGGATGGAGCAAAGGTGGACGGACAACGACCGCACATTGCGGATTGATTGTTTGACGTGCTCAGTTGCGCGTGTGTTAGTTGCGGTTGAATCAACCCGGTTCCCGGTGCGCTGGTGCTTGCTAGAAGAAATGTGGATTTCCCTTCCTCTCTCCTCCAATTTGTGACCGCAAAGAGAAGTAAAATACCCGGATACGCGGACGGCAGCGCGCGCACACTCTCCCGGTGGTATCGCGACGAACCGAGGAACCTGTTTCGTTGTCCGAGCGCGCGAACCCCGGGAGCGTAAAATCATATCACGCGCAGGGTAGACACGGTTAATACTCGAATATCGAAATCGGACAATCGCGCGATTTGATTCGTCGCGCCAGCGGCTGGCCAGGTGGTGGCGTGGAATGTGATCGAGGTGGCCATCGAGACGCGGTCGTAAACGCACACACCTACACGGTGGGCGGTGGGATGATGCGTGATGGTTTCAGTATCCAATCCAGCAGTCGGTAGCGGAAGCATCAAGGGGGAAACGCGATGAAAAGCAAAAAAAAAAACAGAAAGGAAGAAGAGGTTGCGGTTAATAGAGAGCGGCACCAAGTAGGCGATGGGATGGCGCCGCATAATTCAAACAGGATTGATCGAATGAGAGAGAGAAGGAAAAAGAGCGAGAAAACAAGTTGGGTGATAAGCAGCAGGATAGTATCAGCAGAATGAAGGGAAGGAAAGGGTGGAAAAGCGGGAGCATTCCCACCGAACATCAATCATTTCGCTTATTTCTGCGTTTTGTGCTGTAAATGGCAACGGATCCATAGAAACGCAGCGAGAGAGAAGGAGAGATTCCTCATGATCCGAGTAGGAGCAATGCCTACTGCCAAGAGCATCGGAAAGGAGGGCGCGAAGGAATATGGGATGACAATATGCGAACACACAGTAGGCGAACGAGCATTCCGCGCGTTTTCCTTGAGCTTGACGATACAGGAAGGGCTACTACAGTCAGCCGCGGGTGGTGTGTTTCTCTGTATTTTTATGTTAAACACATTGGGTTTTAAAATAAAATGTAAAAATTAAACGTAAATAAATAAATCAGAAGATGATAACATAACTCAAGCGTAATAGAAGAGAAATATGAAGTTAAACGAACAGGATATTTGCAAATCATTAGAGATCCTTGAAGATTGATTGCCTAAACAAGTTCACGTCTCTTCAAATATTAGAGAATATGTTTATGCGTGCTATGCAAACAGTGGAGACACTAATCAAGATGGATTCTACTTGCTGTACTTCGTTCTTCGAGAAGCTCTCAAATCACTATAAATGATTCTTTTATCAGTGAAAAAATAAAAATGCAAATCCAAATTCCAATTCCACCTTATTATTTAAAAGTGTTGCTCAAAATCCGCTCCGCATCGTAGTAGCCCACTTGACAGTCAGCCAGCGGTAGCTCCCATCTCTTCATCGCGGTAGCGCGCATCGCCATCGAGTGCGGGGGATAAGCCTGTCATAACATAACGGGGGACGCCACGCGACGCCCCCTTCAAACCCACCAAGGCTGATGCCAGGTGGTCAGAGCAAAAAAAAAGCAACGCGAAGAAGAGAAGCGAAAAAATGGCCGCACGAAGGAAAAAGGAAAATCAATGTTTGTTGCAGAACAACTGTTGAGGGGGGTGACGCTAGGGGCGCTTGCGTCCCACCACACGAACCCAGCCTTCTCGCAGGTGCGATCATCCCACCACCCACTCCGATCCGGTTTCATCTTTGCATCACACAAACACACACGTACTTAGCTAAGCATAATCTATGCTTGCCATCTTAATCGTGCATGGGGGGCTGGTCAGCACGAAGGGAGAAGGGGTAGGTGCCCCGTTACCACCCTTCTCAGCATGGTTCGCGTTGAGGTTATGTTGCGTTTCGGTTTTTGGCCGCGCGAAGGGGAACCATCGAGCATTAAATGTGACCATCGGCCAAACACTCTCTTGCTCTCTGTCCATCTCTTTTGAAGAAGACCTTTCCGTATCCCGAATGCATGACGTTGAGCATCGCGCTGCTTCGCGGCTTCCGCTCGCCTTTGCGCTGCGTTTAATCGGAGAAAAAGGGAAAGATCCCAAAACGCGAAACGAATCACGTGAAGAGAGGCACCGACCGAGAGAGAATGCCGTGATATCGGGGGAATATGGATCCCCTTTTTGGTGGAAAAACCGGGAGCAAATTGGGGACAAACACCTCGACGACGACCACGATGGAAAGCATGAAACAACTTCGTAACAACTTCGCAACCTGACCGTGTTCTGTTGGTATGTGTGTTTGTCTGCAAAGTTACGGTCCCAAGGGGGGAGCGGCCAGTCATAGGCCAGCTCCATACAGGTCTCCAGGTGGAAAGCATTCTTCATTTTCCACCCCGTCATTTTCTCTTTTCCGACTAGTAACTGTCACCAGTTTCTTTTTTATGCAAAAATCCCAAAACAGTTGGTTTAAAACAAATCAACTATTAATGCGATTGTTGCTCCCAACCGGGGAAGGCTGGGAGGAGATATGTTTCTCCTTTCCTCGGGTCATGCGTCGAAAAACCGAGCGTCTATATGTCAGCAACAAGAGGGAGGACATAATAGGACAACCAAATCGGATAATGTGTGCAAGAGAGACAGAGCGAGAGATGAATTGACCCGAAAAGGTGAACAAGTGAGACCGAAGGTGCAAAGAGTGTACATAATAATGCCGATACATTTATGCTCGCTCTCCAGAGCGCGTCCCCCCTTTTTACGAGCTGCAGCAGCACCAGCAATCGGATCGTATCGTGGACGGATGCCCCGGATCGCTGGCATGTGATGGTGTGGTACAAAGAGCGCCCAGAGCTGTGAGATCCCGGCTGGGTTATCCCCGGTTGCCATCCTTCTCCGGGCTTCATTTGAATTTCCAATCTCTTCCAGCAGCCGGGCGTCCCATTTTGGTCTTTTATTCAATTGTTATGTTGCTGCTGCTGCTGCTGCTGCTACTGGCCTCACACATCGGTCACTCTCTTTCGGCTCGGTCGCTCTCTCGGAATGGGTTTTCCATCTGGTGGTGGTGCTTGGTTGTTTGTTTTTCATTTCACCGAGCCCACCGGAGAGGTGTTGGCCCCCTCAAGATGTGTATCGATGAGCAGCAGCAGTAACGGTCGCTGAGCCAGTTGGCCTTCTTCTTTCTGTGCGGCGAGGGAACGATGTTTGAAGTTGATATACACACGGAGACACAGATTCCTCGCACTGCGGACCTGTCGGTGTTGTGTTGGCCAAATCCAAGTAAACTGCGTATCCGGTGACAGCTTTCATTTTTGGTAACGAATTGGACGCCATTAATGGCAAAAAGGGGTTTCGAAATTTGCAGAAATGACTAAAAGCATCGATGAATATCCACGTATCAAATGACCAAGATAACTGTTAATGATAAACTATAAGCCAGCATATCATGGAATCTTTTGTTTTTTCAAACAAATTGGAAAAACCGGCCAGCGCACTATTTAAGAAATCATCCAAGAAGCCAAGGCATGAGATGAATGGCCATTTTGAATATCAAAATCGCTCGTTGATCTTTCCAAATGGTTCAAGAGCTAACTCATCGCTCACACTTTCGAATTTGCGCTTCATTCTCACATACAGAGGCACACCACGTTCGGATGGTTCATCTCCCCGTCAGCTCTAATTACGAATTCCGCGATGCTTTGGTTTTAATTTGTTCGATCGAACATCGTCCAATCCAACTCCATCCCCATCCCTTTAAAAACTCGGTATTGCCACCGGTATGGTGGTGAATCCGGTTTGGGGCTTTTCGTAGTCACCTTTTTTGGCCATCGTGCTCGCCAGCTTACGGTGGTGGTGATGATGATGATGATGATGATTAGGGGCTTTGAAGAGACAGGAGATTGGATCGAGCACCTCGTTGGCTGAAGAGGGCTAAATGATTGGTGGTGGAACGGGTTGGCCAGATGATGTCAGATGGAAGTTCAGGGTATTTCGAATGTGATTGATTCGTAAGATGCTCGCGGTGGCTGTTTTGAAAGGAGCGCTTGGAGAGGATTTTAACGGCGAAAACTGCCCACCGTGTGCGCCGTGTGCGGGAAACAATGGCGCAACCTTTGGCTGTTTTTGTTTTAATTTTCAAACACGATCCATTACGCAACGTGATGTGCAACAGGGGAGGAGGAAGGGGTTCGGTTTCTTATTTGTGTTGAAGCAGAGCGCATCGCAACTTTTTGCGCCACCGATGGCAGAAATGCTATTTTTTAAATGATTATTATCATACTCTTATAATCCCTTTATTTTAATGTAATTTCTATGGAAATGCCACAAGATTAGGGATTTAAAACATGATTGCCTTAGATTATCTCATCAAGAAAGAGCAAAGCTAACTATTAATTATAATAACAGCACCAACTTACAGTAAATGATTATTAGAACGGTACAACAATTAAACGCTAGCTTTAAAACCACGTAACGAATCATCTGATCGGTAACATGAGACATTTAAACACGTTAAATACTATATAACGAAGTAAACAGAGATAAAGAATGCATAGTCAAGCATAGCCATGAAAATAACAAAAAAAAAAAAGAAGCATAGTGATAAAGAAGTAAAAGCAAAAAAGGAACCTTCATAAAAATCATTCAACCTAATTTAAACTTCTCAAAACATTATATAAAGCACAAATTTTGGGATTGAAATCATCCATTTTTCATTTTTTTTTGCTCGACGTACATAGTTTGTGGAGCATGAAACTATTTAAATAAAAGACTCATTGCGGCCCATCTGTTGTTACATTTTAATGAACAACTCAATTCCTTCAAGTGAAAAACTAAAAGGTGCTGCAAAACCAAGGTAAAGTGCTATAAAATCAAGAAAAACAAGAATGAAAGTGAGAAGATGGACATTAAATAGGATGTTCGAATAAACGGAAAATAAACCCATTATTCCACTAACTGGTCAACCCAAACCAACATGGAAAACACGGACAAATAACCAGACAAGGGGGGGGGGGGGGGCACAGCACTAGGATGCGTTGTCGCCGTGCTTGTGTCGATCTGTGATTCCTCCCCATCGGGGCCATCCCGTTGCCGATCGCGATATTCGGAAAGTTTCCTAACAAACAACAAAAACTCATCCTCATCCGGTACATTCCCAACCAAATTTCCGCATCGAAATCCAGAAAATCCTTTCAGGCTTTTCCCAATGCGAGCTGGGAGTGTCTGGAATTTGGTCCCGATTCCCTTACTTTCATTTCCTTCCTGGCCCTTCATCCGGTGGTCCCGCAATGTGGCGTTTAAAAGTTGATCGCCACAGTTTTTATTGCCGCCAGCTAAACGGTGAAACGACGACGACATGAAACACGGCGCCAGACAGGTAATGTAAGGTCATGTAAGGTAGGCTAAGTCCATGCCGGGGAAATTCCGGCAGTTCTTACGGAATCTCCCATGAAGTATCCTTCTCTCCGTGCGTTCGCACGTGTTCGGTCCGGCGCGGCGATGGCGCCCTCTTGAGACGATCAATGGACTTGAAGTAAACCCGGGGAAAGTCCCACCGCTGGCCGCAGCCGGTCGAAAGCAATTGAAGGTCGTATTGATTAGCCGACGAGTTGACGAGTTCTATTCTCGGTACCATCTGTTGTTACATTTCACTTTATGCACGGTTATTCCGTTCGACTGGAATTTCTGGAGGAAATGATTGTTGTGGTTGTTGCCGAGTTCTAAATAAAACAATTCCCAGCGAGCGTATTGATTGATGCGTTATTAATTAAGAACAGAACAAGGAAATCCGGAATCTTTTCCCTGCTGTATTGCTTCTTCCTCAATACAGCAGAAGAGAGTCACATGGGTGTTGTTTCAGTGTTTCGGGAATTCCCGATCCACGTGACATCATGCTTAGCTTCAGCTGATTTATCACACCGCTATTCAGTAGAACAGTCAAACAGGTCGTTGCAATGTCTGAATCACATCATGTTTCGCTATATCGAGTGATGAAGTAACAAAACGCGACGACTCACTTGTTAATGGTCAACATATGCTCTGCTTGTACTATGTGTGACAAAGTGCTACATATTTGTGGACCAATATTGGTCACTTCTTTTCCCCAAAAACCCAGAAAAAAAACCCCGAACACAGTCACCATATGCGTCAGCCACCTCGAATCGCTTTCGGTTGGGTTGGGCTAGGAATCTGGTGTCCGGTTAGTAGAAAAACCGGAAAAATGTAAAATGAATAACGCTGTGCCACGATAAACGAAGCGGTACCCCGCTGATGCTGACGAAACGTCCCCCGAGAGTCTTATCGCTGTGGTTGGAAAAAAACCACCGCCCCAGGCACCAACCGAGGCACATATCAGCACAGGAACGAACATATAAATGCAATAAATTCCATGAACTGCTGTACATTATCGCATCCCATATTATTGAATGAGCTACCACCCACTTACGAGATGGCTAATTGTG
Organism: Anopheles aquasalis; assembly: GCF_943734665.1. Taxonomy (NCBI): domain Eukaryota; kingdom Metazoa; phylum Arthropoda; class Insecta; order Diptera; family Culicidae; genus Anopheles; species Anopheles aquasalis. Next base: position 22,198,251 of record NC_064878.1, read on the forward strand.
ATGGTGTGATGAACCACGTGGCCATCCGCCATTAAACTCGCTGACGCATACGTGTTTGCAGTCTTTGCTTTAATGTGAATGGTTTATATTAACATTCTCGAACGGAACGGTCACGCCCGAGGAACGGTACTTTACGTAGTAGTTTCCTGATAGCAGATTATTCCTTGGAACCAGATTGCTTTCGAATGCTGACATGTACACATGTACACATGAAATAGTTAGATTGAATAATATGCCATTAAATTGAACAAGACTCAACAAAGTTTCCAATGGAATTCATTTGAATGTTCGCCACAAAACACTTTCACAGCTAATTTGTTGACAAATGTCATACATTTGCCTTCATTACCTAGCCTACTGACTTGCGTTTATTTGAAGAGCTTGACAACCCAAAAATAGAGTCATAATAGCCACGAGGTGCCGCAGAGTCCCATGGTGAGTTGGCTATGATTTAAGCTGCCTTTATGTGAAGATTGCATGTATTCCGGATATTCCAGAATGACAAAAATTGGTATTTTTTTTCATTTCTTTAATACCTTGTGAGGCGCATATTTGTTCGTCCTTTCACATAATTTCAGTAACATCTGAAAGAAGTGGTCGATCCTAGATGCAATCGTCCTTATTATTACTTTTTCTTGATGAAATACATGATAATTTATACTTTTTCCTAGCTCTTCCAAAAGCTTTCGCTTTTTTATGAAACATATTTGGTCAAAAAAATGAATTCACCAAATGAAAAACTTTAAGGTCTTCACCGCCAGTCTGTTCTACATAATATGCAACTAGATAAATATCAACATATCTTTTAATGGTTACAGAAGTTTAGTTAAATTTTAGTCAAACACCGAAAGCGCATTTTGTTTGCGTTATCAACAATTATCTGTAATGAAATCGTGATACCAATCAATCGAAACAGTTCAAATAAAATCATATGGTCATAAATTCATGCATTTCCCGCCTTGAATTGCATATCTTCGATTGCTTATCGTTCGCCCCCGAGAGCGATATTAGAGAAAGCGTTTTGCCCATAAGTGAAGAGCTAAAGCAGTGCGACAGGTCCAGGGTAAGGGTAAGGGAGGGGCCAACATCCGTTTCGGCCCAGACACGACGATTGGCGTGAATCGCGAAAGTCGCGATTGATGGCATTGGCGCATCGGCGCTGAAAAAAGTGGCGGCATAAAGATCTCATCCCTACTTCTTCGCTGACCGGTAACGGACAGGTAAGGGATGAAGGAAATGAAAGGTTACGCCTCGCCACGACACCACTCACTGTTGGTGGCTTTCTTTTGGAGGGGGGCACATTCAACGGCGTCCACTTCGCAGGCGCCGCTCACCTCACGCTTTACCTATGTTTTCGCGCATTTCATGTTGCTCATTTTGTACGATGCAAATGGTGACGAAGAACAAAATGAAGAAGGAGGAGAAGAAAAATAAAAGAAAAGAAAAAAAATAATAGAAAGAAAATGATGAAGAAGAGCAACAAGAAAGGGTAAAAAGAGAGGAAACGGACAATATCGATACGATGAGCTGTGAGGTGGCAGCAGTTAGCGATGAGTTTGATCAAACGGAAACGAGCACCGTTGCCAGCGGTTTGCTAGGGAGGAAACAAGAGAAGAAGACAATCATAGGCAACACTGGCCTCTACATTTGGAAGCGAAGGGAACATTCAAAGCGAAAGGAAAACGGAACACGCGACTGGGAGTGTGGACTGAATGGTTTTTTAAAAATGTATCCGCTCTGCTGAATTTGCATCCATAAACGCACTCCCACTCCACACGAAAGCCACACGCACGCACACACCAATACCTTCAAGCCTCCGATCAATCTCCGTGCTCTCGAACAGCATAAAACACAAATTAGTGTTGGACGCAGTGCTGTGCTTTGTGCTCTGCTTACTGCTCTCTGGTCGCTGGCCGCCACCACCATCATCCCGTTTCCTCTTAATGCGCTGTTTAGAAGACAAAAGGCAGCAACCGCGGCCACAGTAGCACCTTGAGAGCGTGAGAGAGAAAGAGCGAGTAGAGAGATCGAGCACGCTATGATAAGCATAACAGCAGCACCAGGGGTTGGTGGCGAAGCGCTCCAACTGTCGGTGGGGTGGCAAATCAGGTTTTTTCGTACCAGAGACCACCCCCCTAGTAGCCCCCCCGTGGGAGGGTTTCCACTTTGCTCTGCCGTTTGTCATTCCATCTCGTTCCTCAACGCGAGATCGTTTATGGAAATGTTGTTCGGTGGCGTGTGCGTCAAACAAGTGAGAAGGGCGATGGTGGAAAGGGTTTGCAGACCACCTCTTTCGAATCCGAATCGGATGAGAGCGAGCGATTGCTCCGAAATCCGAAGCAATCGCGATGCTCACGATGCACTCAACTCGATACTTGCGGACGAATATCTCCAGTGCAGCATCGCGCCACACGGTGAGAGAGCTCACAGCAACCTTTGAGTCTCAGGTCGTCTCCGTTGTTGTCACCGTTGCTGCCCCCCGTTCGCCCTTCCCCCAAAAAGGACGTAGAGGGTCTCTACTCTATCTGTATGAACCTTGACAGCAGAAGACATCACCAGCCAGTCGATGACACGCATACACCGCAATCTTAGTAGACATGAAGTTGAGATGGGCTGCCCTCGTCGCCAGGAGCGCAAAGATTTCGAAAAATGCAACTCCTTCTCCTGTTTCTCCTCCTCTTCTTCCTTCAGGCATTCGACGGTCGCGTGCTCCCCAGTAGCGAATGCGTGTGTTTGGCCGAAGTGGCAACCGAAGAGGAAGCGCAGATTGAATTTCCCGTGGCGTCGTCGCCATCGGTAATGAGGGCGTGATGCTGCTGGGGGCATGGCAAGTCGCGTGGTTTGCTTTGCTCCATTTTTGACAGGCTCCTCAAGGTATGGTTGTGAGGGTACGAGCGCGAGAAACCGGGTTCACAATCATAAAATGCCACCTTTGATTTCGATACTCATCTCAAGCACTTGGCCCTCGCTGCTTCCGTGAGTCTGCGAATCGCGAAACGGGAAATTTGCTGCATAAAAAAATTCCCCTCCAGCTGTTTGGGGGAGGTTGGGTTGGGATTTACACCATCGTTGGTTCCATCGTTTGTTAAATCAATTTGTTCTGACTCTCCAACTGCAAGGGAAAAGGGCTACGGGCCACGTGTTCCCGGTGTGAACCACTGCGAAACCGATCTTTGAGAAACTATTGAAACAAAGATAACATCGCAGGCGAGCAGATAGCGGTTTAACAGACCACCATTTCATGGTTCTAAAGAGTGATTACCCGCGGAGTAGTAGCAGCAGCAGGAGCAGCAGTATCACTGGAAAGCGTAGACGGAGGAAGGGACCGTGCTCGTGGTCGTGTTTGCACAATGATAGCGCCACTAGCGCGCGAGAGAGAGCCAGTTTTTTGGGGTGGGTATGGGGATCCACGCGGGGACATTAGATGTGTTGCGGCGAAGGTTGTTATTGCTGTTAGCAGCCAAGTGCCACGTGCACTATTTGCGCAGCAAGTCAATTGATTAGCGTGAGTGCCGCTTCGAACGCACTAAAGCATACCGTTAATGGCGTTGCCATTGTTGCACGCCCTGTTTGTTGCTCAACTGTGATAGTCATTCATCTTTGACATTGCTTCCTAATATAGCCATCATTATTATTATCATCGCCGATTATCGCCATATGCGGTAATTTTGATCACATTTTTTAGTTTATTTTAAAAATTATGCCAATGAAAAAAGGAGGCTATTTTGGGGCACCTTTCTTCAACAGCTACTCAGATTATTTTAATGTTTGTTCTATGTTTATGACCTTTTACGGATAATTCAATCGTACGTTTTAGTTTTGATTTGTCTTTCAGATATAATATTCCCTTTAACATTGCTTTGTTCAATAATTTTGTTTGAGAAATTCGTAGTAGTATAAAAAACAGAAATTTCTGTTAAAAAATGCATTTAGAAATCGAGTCAACGTGATTAATTATTTTCAGATTTTTTTGATTGAGACATGAATCTAATCTGTCATGAACTGATCTATTACAATGGCTTTGCTTTGAAATAAAAACATTCACCTTCGTCTCAATCGCAGCCAACACACTACGCCTTCGCCTGCTGCGATCGCGCCTGCCGCAAGCGTTACATCATCACCACCGCAATGCCAGCCCCCGAAACTGGTGAGCCGTTCACCTCTTTAACAATGTATTTTAATACCTTGTTAACAAAACTAAAACTGACAACTGAATTCCGAGGTTACTTGCTATCTCATTTCTAACAAAAATGAACATTTACCACCAGCTACCAGCTACCGAGGACAGGCACACGACCGGTCATCCGTGTTGACCGTTATCTCGAGTGCTAAATCATCAAATCAACCCCCGGAATCCCCCTCCCCCTCCGCTCCACGTTCTTTTACGCAGGTAGAAAGTGACGTTATACTCCCATCGCATCCGCACCCCCCGATCGTAATCTCTGGCCTGGTAAACGAACCGAGCGTTTCGCGTTGCTTATCTGCGTGCGAAAGTCCGCACGAAGGTTGGCTCGCGGAGTCATCCAAAAGGTGCCACATCGACAGCAAAAACTACCACCCATACCGGTACACCCGTGTCTTGGGTCACGATGCATAGATGCAGCTCAAAGTTGGACGTTGAGAGGCCGCAGAGAGCAGCGAGCTGCTTTGCCAAACGTCCAATACTCCGGGGGAGTCCCAATATCGCTCTCGCCATCGCGAACGACCACTGTACAGTCTCTGGCGAGATGAGTTCAACGATTTATGCTACTTCGCTCAACTCACCTCATCTCCCCGCTTAGCTTGCGGCTTGAGCTTGTTGTTGAGTAGTTGTAGTGTGTGCAGTGGTGTGTCGCATCTCATCTCCTCTCGTGTTGATCTATCGGGCCTGAGGAGAAAAACTGAACGAACGGGAAAAACTAAGAAAAGCTTAAATTTAGAGAGAGCTCCTAGTACGCCTCTCTCTGTCGCTCGCTCTCGGCCTTTGGTGTGTCAGATTGGACAGGTAGTATCCATCCAAGGGGAATCCATGCATCGCGACACACATATGCATGTACAGCATTTTCGCAATATAAATCATCATCATCATCAGTAACACCACGAGCTGGCAGCAGGTATTGCTAGTGTCCCCTTCGGTCCCCTTTGGATCCCTTTCTCGAGCATAAAAATATGCTCCCGGCGGCACTAGTGCACAAGCGAGAGCATAGCATCTTGCGTCAACCGAATAACCGTACGGCCAGCGATCATCAGGACAGTCCCATTCTTTGTGCCGTCCCTTCCTTGGGTCGCGAATCATGTTGCGAGTGCTCTGCTATGTTGCTGCTTTGCGATCCAAAGCCATCCCGCGAGGTCAACGCAACCAAAGAGCATAAGAAACATTAACGAAACGAAACGAAACGAAACATGGCGCGAAACGCGCGTGCGATCGAAGAGAAAGGCTAAAGCACCAACACTCGCCCAGTTTCTCGCCTCCCCGGGGGCCACTCATCGGTGGAGCATGCAAGTCGCGATGCAGCACCGCTCCATGGCACCGCCTTTTGGCCATCCCCCTCTCCAATGGCCTTAAGATTGGCTCCATAGAGAGACCGGTGGCTCTTGCGGTTGTGAATGGCCGGATGAGGATTTCTAAACTTCAGATCCACCCCGGCAGCACTTTAAATGCATGTTTATCGATGTGAATTTGCCTGTTCAATCGGATTTATGTAGACAAACGAACGCTGTTACACATAAAAATCCATGTCCAACTCCCAAATTACACCAAAAAACAGAAACATATCATATGCTTTTCCACCTTTACAGCAGTTTCCCTTGCAGGAAGTTGCGTTTTTTTCTCTCTCTATTTACTAGAAACCGAAAACTAGAAACTAGAAAACCGAACGAGTGTCAGTGTGCATGTGAGAGAGAGAGAGCGAGAGAGGGAACCAGAATGAAATTTTCCGGCATTTTCGGGAGCAGCATACTACACACTACACAGTAACGGGATGCGCTTTCCACGGGCTGGGGAAGAGGACGCAAAGGCCCGACCAGTCCATCCTCCTCGAGCCACCCGCAATCGTCTTCTTCGTCGTCGGCGTTGTCGTTGTTGGTGTGCTGATTCAATTTGCAGCACCTCCAGGCCCAAAGAGACCGTAAAGGGAACTGGAAGGTGTGCGGGGAGGTACCCATTTTCCCATCTGGGTCACGTGATGGAGAGCGATAACTATACAGCGCGCAAGTTCTCCTCGCGCGAGACATCCACCTGGGTTGGGAATCGATTTCGGAAACAAACTCACACAAACACACACCCCAACAATAAGACAGATCATCGTCATCATCATCATCATCAGCAGCAGCAGCAGCAGCAGCATGATGGTGAATCGCCATCGTCTCAAGTCCATCGGAGAGACTGCAATGCAAACATCGAACCGAACTGTTCCGCCTGGATTGGTGTTGGTCCGTCGCTCGCTCGTCGCCCATCACCTCTCATGCCAGTCCGCTCGACAAGGACATTCCACCACCACCCACCAGCCAGCCAGTCCCCTTTGGTCGCGAGTGCAAAATGCGTCTTTGTTGTTCGTGGTGTGCATTTGTTTTTACCTTTTTGTATCTATTTGCACGTTTTTGCAGGTATGGCCAAGCAACCAGCGGCCACCCCCTTGCAGCGCCACCACCACGCAGACCAAGTCGATCCACCACCAGCGCAAACAGAACGTGACCGTTAAGGTAAGCTGCTGCTGCCGAGGGGGAGTAGAAGGGGAAGGAGGGGCCGATTTGCATCTTCGGAATCACGTTTGCGCTGCCCGTTGTTTCGAGCGTAAAGCCAGCTCCGTCGGCTAGTGGCCATAAGTGTTGCTACCATTTTTCATTGAATGTTCAAAGAAGTCGCTAGACAGGACGCAGCTCGAACAAGATCTGTTTGAACAAAGTGATTTGGGCGTTGTAAATCGAGCATCGGTCTTGTAAGTTAATGTACGAGACTATCATTCTAACATTTATGATCCCACATGGCTATCTTACACTTATTTATGCTAAAAGAGCATGCAAAAACCCTTCAAGAAATTATATTCTTTAAGAGTAGTAGATAAAAGTTACTAAATAAATTCAATTATTATCTATATTTTGGAAAAATCATATGATTGTTTCATAGTTCAATAGAAGTGGTACGATCATTTGAAGTTGTTAAGCATCTTTTTATATATACTTTTTTATGCTAAAAAGTGTATCTATACCTTGCAAGCAATTTTCATTTTGACAGGTTTTTCGTGGAAATCCTAAGCCTAAAAAAATGTATCACATATTAATACGTTTTTTTTATTCTTCTTTACTATGCTTTTTACATTTTGTAAAAACACCTCCTAGAAACAAAGATATTACAAAAACTGTGGAGCAAGGTACGAAAAACACGCAAAAAAAAGTTTTTCCCTCCTCATGTATGTTATTATAAGGTAGCTTTTACTCCGAAATAATGAAATAACCATTTTTCTTCTCAATTTCAAAGATGCAGTTTAGTTATTTTAATCCCAAAACCATCTTTTGAGGCCCATTGGATGTTTTAACGGCACAAATAATGAAGTTATGTTACGTAAGTTTACACAAGTTTTTAGGGTTTTCATGAACAATCTGTTAAAATGTAAATTGCTTGCAAGGGGTGGATAAACTTTTTTTTGCATACTGTAAGAATCTTTCTAGTTCTTCATTCATTTGGCATCCCAGGTATCGGATGTCTTGTAGGAAAATGGGGAAAATAAGGAAGTTTAAATAAAATACACAATAAAAGTTTCATGTTTGTTTCTTCAAATATTTGTTGCACAATGCTACAATCAAGCATTGGATTCATGAAAAAATTCAACACTACATTCTACCTGCGCAAAATGCTAAAAACGACCGGTGACTAATCGAATGACTCACTCTATTGTCTGATTTATAAAAGAAAAAATCCTTTTTACCTTCGTATTTACATTCAACTTGAGCTGACCCGGACTCCCTAATGAGCTCATCCCGAACAGATCAATTAGAAAGCGCAGCACTGCAAACGCAGTCGGCAAACGCCAAATTCCATCAGAGTACGCTGCGTCGCAGTACCACGGTGGTGTAGTGGTTTGCAATGTTTTAAAAATAGAAATACATTGCACCCACCCGATGCCCGTAACCATTATATGCCGTGTCGGTGTCAGCCGAAAATGCCTCAAACGCCTCTGTCTATCTGTGGTCTGGTGTCTCTTTTGGCCATAAAATTGGGTTCACGTGAAGGGGGGTAGGGGGAGAGTGCGTTTGTCACCTTCTTCGGTGAGTGAGAGAGAGAAAGAAAGCAATGCCAACTAGATCTTGATTTTAATGAAGATGGCCTGCCATCTCGGCCTGCCCATCATTTTTTCAGTCAGTGGAAGCTCGCACGTCATCCGAAACGTAAAAAAGAGAAGTGTCAATGTATCGCCGCTTCGATCGAAGTATGCTCTGGGGGTGGCCTTTTACCGCGGAGCGTGGAGAGGCAAATGGAATGGATTCTTCGAGGTTCGTTCCCTCCCTCCCTTCTTCACGGATCTCTCAGAGATGACCTCTTCGATTTGCTTGCTTGCGCACCATTGTTTACATGTGTGTGTGTGTTGTTATCTTTTATTCTTTTTGTAACACCGCAAGGGGTTATTTGACGACACGCCGCGCCACAAGGCCCGTCACAATCGTCACGCACACCACATTCTATCGGAAAGCGCCATGCCATACCAGTGCCACCGTTCTTTGTCCATCGCATCACCCAAAGAAGAAGTGCAGTGCCGAGGGTCGGCACTGCAATATAATGCTGGTGCATCCCTAGTGGAGGGTGGGAACGAGGGGTTGCAACTTCGCGACCCCGAAGCTCGTTACCAGTTATTGCAGGATTTCTCTCGCTCTTTCGTCGGTCGCTCTCTGCACCTTGGTCACCTTATGCTGCTGGTGCTGTGGGAATTCTACAAACACATCGCCATCGTCAGCACGCAAATCGCACCCTGAGTGCACACATACACTCGCACGCAAAAAAAAAAGGTCCCCGAGAGGGAGGGAAGGGGTGCTGACTCCGTTTTGTCGCCTTTTATTGTTGTTATTAATTCGGTTGTACAGCACATGGCGGCTGCCGGATCAGGGCCATCTCTCGCTCTCGCTCTCGCTTTTGCCACCCCAGGTGTGTGCGTGTCCTCTAACCGATCCCCCCTTTGCACCGCCAACCACCTATAAGTGCGCCAAAGTCCACAAAGTGGACGACGTGCTCTCCCGCGCTCTCATTTGCTTGAATTATTGGTGAGTTTTACGCGCGCCTCAAGTGTACACCACCCCCCGGACACCCCAAGCCAACCCACCTCCCCCGCCACACCCCTTCTCCGATGGCTTATGCTTCGGTTTCGACACCGCAAACGACGACGTGAGAAATGTGACTCGTCGTCGTTGTCTCTCTTTATTGCTCTCTTCTGGTGGTGATCAGCATGGGTTAGCATCGTGTCTCTCTCGTGCGTTCCGGTTCCACGCGATTGCGAAGCGAGAGGGGATGAGCAGCAGCACCCGGGTCGCAACCCCCTCGGTCCACGACAACCCCGGAAACGTCATGGCCATCTTAGCGGGCGCGTTCCATCGTTTCCATTTCAAATTCGAATGGGATATCGCAAGAGATATTTATTGTATTTATCGTCCGGTTGAGTTCCAATCCAAGATGGCGTCTGATGACGCTACCGCAGCCAACTGCGATTCCAATTGTGGTGTTGTTGATCGACATATGCATATATCGTGATTGCTTTTGATGGATTGTTTTGTTGCATTTGATTATCTAATTTGTTTGGCCATTTCAATATCATATCACACCCCAACACGAGTGCCTCTAGAGGTGTTTCCCTATTAAGAATGTTTATTAAAATAAGATTGTCTTTAAAAGCAATTGTATATTAATTGATGTAATCGATATAATGAAATTTTAAACATTCGCTCATATGTTAATTATCGACATATGCAACACATCGTTAAATAATCTAAACAATTTTGAGCGTGGTTCACGTTCCACGGAATCCAATTTATCGAGAAATGTTCGATTTTTTTTCCACCAAAGCAAAAAGCCAAATGCGGTTGTAACAAGGCGCGGAGAGTGAGCCAGGGGTGGGCGACTCTGCTGCTGCTGCTGCTGGCCATAAATTATCTTATCCACGATATTTGTCTTTCTTCTCTTCGCTCCCAACACACACATACAATCACACGGCAAAAAAAAAGGTGGCAACAACGACCGTGAGGCGAACAAAAGAAAAAGACGAAGAAGAAAAGCATCGAAGCATCGACGGGCCCGATCGGTATGCGTCGGCAAGGGTGGCATTAAAAACCAAAGCATTAACTCCATTTCCGATCGAGGGTGGCGGTGGCTGTGGCGAACGGTGCAGAAGCACATCGACCACCAACACAACCAACCCCGATGCCGATGATGCCCGATGATGATGATGACGACGACGGTGATGATGGTTAAGATGTCGAGCCGGAGGATGATGAGTTGGAGAGCGCACGCGACCATCAAAAGCATTGAAAACGAAGCCAAACAACAACAACCTCGGAAGTGAGAGCAGGACAGACAATGGAAAACGTTCGGTTATCCGTTGTCCCGGAGCCCCTAGGCCAGCGGGGTTGTTGGGGGTGACCGGTGGGGGGTGAATCTTCGCTCGCTTCAACTCATCGCCCCGGAAGTGAGAGGGGCAAACATATTTTTCTCGCTTTACCATGCGCGGCACCGTGCCGTGTGCATATATCTCATTACGACTATTCATGCAGGTGCGGGCTCTCAACTTTTCGCTGGATTTTTCCGCTTTTCCCATTTGCGTTCGCATGCTATCTATAAGTCTCTCAGTAATTGTCATCTCGCGCGGGCAAATCGTCAAAGAAGGCGGCGCTGATTGTTAATCAAACAGCGATTGTTTCCACACAATTCACACGCGACCGAAATGGCCGATAAAATTAAAAGGCCCAAATGTTTCAATATTCTCGGAACTCACTTGTTGAGAGGCACGTGGGAATCTTTGGATTCTCTCGCCAATAACACCACCGTGTGAGAGAGAGAGAGAGAGAGAGAAAACGAGCGTGCGAGAGAGAGGAAAAACGAAGAAAAAGGCCACCGCCAAGTGGCCTTTTTTCCGTTTTCCGGAATATGTAATTTGTTTCGATTATTCTTTTCGTGTGACATTTAATGGAGAAAAATGGTGGACAGAGTCGATAAAAAGGCGTCTAAGATACGAATTAACCTACTTTTAACGCCCTCCGTGGCGCACTGCTGGTTGGCAGTTAATTAAAGAATGTAAATATCCATCAGGTATATCATAAACAATCGTCAAATGTACATTGGTTGTTTTTTTCGTGAAATTTTCTCCCAAAATGCTTCGCGACGGCCACCGCGTAAAGCGTAGGTACGCGTCGTCGCCATTTTAATGATAATTGCTTCACAGAAACCCCGTCCTCCACACCCCTTCCCATCGTTCCTGCCTTCCATTCATTATGTGGCGGCAACCGTGGTGGTGGCAATCATACACCGCACCACCCCTCCACCCCCCGCCTGTCCACGAGCTGTCATGAGAGATGTAAACAAACGGCACGCAATCGGGTGCTCGCGCGTGCCACTCGCTCTCTCTCTCTCTCGGCCTCGCGCTCTCTCTCAGATAAGAGGACAGCGCGCTTTGATCTCTATAAATCGCGATCTGCCGCATATGGTGACAGTGCGAGCGAGTGAGAAGGCCAGCGAACGAAACAAATGAGATGGAAAAGAATTCCCACACAACGAATTACGAGAAAAGTAGGGCTTCCGCGGTGAGTGACGTTGGCCCGTTCGCGTGAGTGTCACTTTGTTTAAAATAACATCAGCAACAACAACAACAACAGCAGCAGAAATAAATGCTGTTTAGCAAATATAATGAAATTTTCATTATGTTTCTGTCCGCTTTCTATCGTACGAAATCGATCAAACATTTCGCCAACGCATACGGACATTCGGTGGAGGAAGAAGAAAAGCAAATTCGGTGCTCGTCGAGGCAGGCGGTGGAATGCAAATGGTGCACCCAGTGCGGGATTGGAACGGGTTGAGGTGGAAGGTTATAAAATAATAATTTCCATTATCGAAGGCCATCTTGCAAGAACGGGTACATGCGGTGGGCATGGTCAGGCAAAGGGGTGCCGCGGTGCAGCGCGGTCGACTATATAACGGAATGTTGTGTTGGTTGTCATGTCATCTGGCGTGGACTAGAAGAGAAGGCCATGCGCTGCTGCCATGCAGACGCAATTACCCCGCGCAACCAAGCACACATACACAAGTGTTCATATTCTGTTTTTTGTCTCTTTGCACTCCGGCCGCCTGCACTTTGGCCGCAGCGGATGTTGTCGTCGGGCTTTGTCGTCGAAAGTGACGCCACTATATGTGCTCTCGATTGTCCTGCTTTACCATTCCTTGGCATGCTGCTCTTGCATGCGCTTTGCACGGCGGGGGTGCATGCGAGGCTGCTTCGTTCGCTCGGTATCTCTCTCTCTCTCTCTGTCTCTGTCTCGGTCTCACGACGTGCCCGCAAGGGGTGCGGGACGTTTAACCTAATCGGGGGCTAGGGTGGCGATGGTGGCGGTGCCAGTTTCTTTTTCTTCTTTTCGCTAGCGCACGCACTCATCATGCTCGCTCTTTAATTAGCTCTCGAGCGACCGTACTCGCGCGCTCTCCAGAGAGATTAGAAGGGGTGCGTCCGCCTTTATTGTGCGCGGTGCTTATGGATTGCCTTTTGGTGAGCCATCGGTTGTTTGCGCCACCGAGAGAGTGACCCAGCATGGGCGAAGGGGTGGACAGGGTTGCGGGATAGTTCGATGATGATGATGATGATGGTGATGACGATGCGAAGGGGGACGGTCCGTGGTGTACCGTAAGGTTTAGAGTGTCACTTGTTTTGGCTTTGGCCAAGGTAGCACTCGCCCGGATGAGATACGAACACCAACACACTGACGGAGTACGGAGCAATTGTTGGAATGCCGTCGTCGTCGTCGTTGTCGTTGCGGGAGTTGCTTTTCTCTTTCTACTGGTTTTGCGAGTTTTCCCGACCAGCTCCCGCCACCCTTTTCCTCTCTTCATGGGAGAATGATGAGCAGCGGTTGTATGCGAAGGCGAGAGATATAGTTTTCTGCGCTGCGCTAGATCAACGATGGAGGGAGGGGGTGGTGTGTGGGGGTGCTGTGGGGATGAAGGGAAGATTTATCGCTTTGAATGTGCTGCTCACCACACTACACTAGTGCTCTCTCGTTTGCACCAAGCGCTCTCCTAGCACAACAAACGATGCTCGGTTTTTTGGTTTTTTGAAAGTAATTTTAGGGCATTTTTTATGCTCACTCATGCCGCACCTCGCTTGCGGCAGTGTATGTGTGTATTTATTCACCTAATTGGGGGTGAGGTGGGTTGGAAAATCGATATCGATTGGAAAGTTTTATGCGGTACGGTGATGTGGCGGCCGCGTGAAAAGAAAAAGGCGTTTTCGCGACGAAAGAAATGGCGAACACTTTCCGCGGAAAGAGTGCCCACAATGACACACCACCTGCCAAGGTGTGCATGCATGCATGCCATCCATGCACGTCTGCATATGCATATGCATGTACATGGCATACTTTGGTGAACGGTTTTCAGGCGCGAGGTTGGTCTAGGAGCGAGTGGCTCTTTTTCCTCGTCGCCACGCCAGCTATGTTTTCTCGCACACTCGCAGTGGCGGATAACTTAATATGCTCTTCATATGCAGATTGAGATTCAAAGAAGATTGCTGGGGTGAAAAGATGATAACTTAACTAATTAGATCACTAATCGACTCTGTTATTGTTTTACAAAAGCAGTGTTATCAGTAAGTTCAGTTACAATAGTGAATAGTAGTTCAATTACTATCGAAGTAGATAGCAATAGAGATTTTGATATTGTGCTTCCGATGTGCTCAATTAAAACTTTTTGTATATTTTTTTTTTAATCTTTTATCAGTTTACATATCTGAATCTTCCATTTGTAAAGAAAATAATGCTGCACCACTTTCATCCGTCATTAAAATGGCTGACAGCGTCAATCGCAATCGATCGATACCCCGAGGGCACATTATTTAGAAGAAAATAAAAGAAATTAACTCCCTTTTGCGGAACCTTCCTCTCGATGCACGAAAAGACCCTTAAGCGAGGAAGTCACGAAGTGAAGTTTGCCTCCCGTTTTCCGCTTTTCCCCTCCCTCGAACCCAAACCCTCCAACCGAGGCGAAGCCGAAGTGAAAGAAAATTCCCGATTTAACCGCCACAACATCGGGAGCATAATTTCCATATTTTTCTCTCCCAACGTCGGCGACGATGATATCCCGACCGATTGGTCATCGTCGTCGGTGTGTGAGCGCGTTCGCGCGTTTTACATATGTAGGAGGCCACTACAAACACACATCCGGGTAGGTGGCGGCTGCCTTCAATGCGCTGGATGATCCCAGCATCCTACCGCGGCCATAGCCTGCTGCTGCTGCTGCTGCTGCCAGATACACGCAACAAACAAGCATTTCTCGGTTTCGGAAGGCGCGCACTGCATCAAAAAGGGAAGGAGTAAGCATGAGAACAATCTCTCTCTTTCTTTCTTTCTCTCTCTCGCTCTCTCTCTCTCTCTCTCTCTCTCTCTCTCTCCCGCTCTCTCTTTATTCAGCGGTAATCGGGATCGATGGTAACTTGCGCCAGAGATTGTCGTGCTCGGGATTTTTGGGGTTCGGTGACAACTGAACGGGTGGTAGCGTTGCCCCGCCTATGCCCACGCCAACAACTCCCTTCACCTACCCCACTCCCACCACCACCTTTACGTCATCCCAGTCGTCGTCGTCGTCGTCGGGTCGGGTAATTAGCTTCACTTCGCGGTTTCGAACAAAAAAAAAGAAAAGGTTGCCACGACGACCGCGACACGAGAGAGGGTGTCGTCGTCTTTTTGAGGTTATGATATACCACCCCCCGGGGGGTATGGAGTTGCAACAACGATATTAGATTGTGGATACACAAACACCACAAAAACCTTTCGCTGTGTGTGCAGTACTTGATGTTTGAGACGCGAGATTAAAAAGAAAGAAAAAGATGGATGACGAACGCGAGCATCGCGCTTCAGAGACAAATAAACTATTTAACGGGGGGATGAAAAGGGGTGCCCCTCGCATCGACCCTACAGATTATCGACGGGGAGTTTCTTTGTGCGCTTATCGCTCCTGTTAGCGGTGCTGGGCTGGTGGTGGAGTGTTGCACGAAGTTACATTACCTACATAAGTACATCATATACCATACACTCCCCCCGGGTTGCTGTTCCGTTCCGGTGCGGATCGTGTTTAATGGACGCTAAATGGTGCGATGGTGACGCTGCTGGGGTGTCGCCGCTGGGAAGGCGAGGGTCCGCTCGCGTTTCCTCCGCACCCTCGGAGGAGGAGGGATGAGGGTTGTTGAATCGAAATCAATCTGCTGGATATGTGTTTCTCTCACTAAATCTGCCCTTTACCACGATCGCTCTCTCTCTCTGTCTCTCTCTTTCTCCCTCTCTCGCTTCTTCTTTTTCTCAGTCTCTCTCACGTGCGGTTCGTTTTTGTGGAATGTTTCTATGGAGGTCGCGCGCGAGCTGTAATTGGAGGAAATAATGCTTCAAATTAAGCGGTGTCCTTCAATGATTGTAATACTATCTATCAACAACGGAAATAGTTAACGAAGTAGGCTAGCAGCGAGACGTTGGATGTGATTATGGTAATTTTTTTCAAATTTATGGTGTGTTTTTGCAAAAAATATGAAAATTTTACTAAAATTATCTGCATCAATGCTATTGTTTTGAATTACAATAATCCAGTTTATTTCGGATTAATCAAGTATATGGTTTTTAGTTATTGTTAACAATAAATCATCTATAATATCTCTTTATGTAAACTTAATTAATTATTAAACTGCACGGAAGATGCTATTTTCACTGCAGAAGAACATAAATTGCGAAATAGATTTGCATATCTTATTTAGGAATAATTAAAGCACTACAAACCCGAGTTATAGGCCAACATAAGATCAATTAATGTATTAACAGTTTAAGTTTCAATAAAAAAAAATCTGTTTAGAAAAATGGATCAATGGAAAATGGGCATATACGCGCCCCGCGATTAATTTCGAGTGGGTTGCAATAATGAATAGAAGGTAATAGAATGGCGAGGGTAAACTGCGTCGAAAAGCCAGTGCCAGTACTCTGCGTTTCCGTGCACCTTGGTTCCAACGTTAAGTCGTTGCACTTAGTATGGGTTTTATAAATTAAAAAATGCCTTCGCTTTTGGAGCCATTCAGCTCGGCTCGGAAAGGTCGTCGAATTTAATTATCACACGAGATGAGGTCACCTGCTTGGTGTTTCTTATTACATGAGGCCAAACCGAAGGCTATCGAGTACTCGCTGAAGCCATTAAACTGTCTTGTCTTTGTTTAATGTCTTCCTTTGCTGTTATGATATCCAACTTAAAAGTGTTAAGAGATCACACGCAGATGGTCTACTATCGGATACAATTCCCCTGTATGTGTGTCACTGACGCAGATGATAAGAGCTTCAAGATCAGTTATCAAAATTAAGCAACAGCAACCCTCAAGGCCAATGCTGGTGGTGGTGGTGGTGGTGGTGGACCAAACCAACCACATGCTCAATTTAATGGCTGATTGCACTGGAAAGCCCTAGTAAAACATGGTTTCCCCCCATTCTATTCCTATTGAGTTCTACAAATGCGGCAGGCACCATAAATAGCACACGGCCTACTACGATTTACTGTGAATCGAATAAGTCATACAGCGGAGTGGACGGGAAATGCCAACCATCCGGGTTCACCAATCCGCTGCCGTGGCGAACCAGGCGGACTGCCATCGATGAACGAAGAAGAAGAAGAGCCATGGAGGTCATCTGCCCCTCGTCCCCCTCCTCACACGTATTGGGAAGTATGTCAGCGCATCGAACGCATTGACGCGCGCGAACTCGAGCGCGATCTCCAAGGCCTCGCCGTCGCACGAAGTCGCGTGACAAACGCAAATGTTTGATTTACCACTCTGTATGTGCCCCATACACACTCGTAAACATTAGCACGGTGGTAGTGACAAACAAGTGACGCTTACACTGACTGCTGTTCTACCCCACTGGCGCGCCTCATGAACGAACTTATGCGCTTTGGATCCCGCGAGATAAGGAATGAAAGGAGGTCAGGGTTAGAGGGAGGGACAGGGCATGGTTAAAATTCGATGATTAATTTCTGGTGAATCACTAGCAGTGCAGGGAGAGCCCTGTATACACACCCCTCGTTTATGTTTATGCCTGTGCGTTAGCAACAAGCAGCAGGCCATATAGCTGGCCTACTAGAGGGGAGAGGTGGTGGTTCAATTGGATTACTTGCGTGCGTTAATGGTGAAGCAGATCGCGATAAAAGGTGGCCATTGCCGTGTGTCTCAACCACCACCACCACCACAGCTACGCTACGTCGATGTGGTGTGTCTATTTTATTGCTCCTTTTTTCCTGTATTTGTGCGAGTAGACCACGCAAAAGTAGATGAAGTAATCATCATTGTAATGTACCCCCGGCCTCTCGGGAAGTTGTTGTTTGCGGAAGTCAACTCCTTTCCACCTTTTTGCCGCCATGTAGTCCCGGATAAACACGCCGTGAAGAGACACCCCTACACAGACACAGGCGCACTTACTCGCGGCTCATAAGTGTCCCCTCGCAATGCCCCTCGAAGGTTCTGGTTCTCACACAACGGCAGCACAGCTACCACTAGCGCGGGGTGCCGATTTGGTGGGCTATTCCAACACAAATATCCTTGCCGGGATGTTCTGTTGGTCCGGAAGGGGGAAGTATACACAAGTAGCTGTCGGCCGTGGCGGCGTGCGGACCTCGGATATCCCTCGAAGATTGGGTTGACGGGAAACACTTAACATACCGCCGCCACCCTATCGCGCATGATGATGATGCGTCTCCTCTGTCGTTGAAGTTGAACTCCCCGGGGACTCTGATTTTATAGATATTATGGATTCCCCCTATCTGTGGCCCGGAACAACGGAACCGGATTTGTTTTACTCGTGGTAATACAGTGGCCAAAACCGCCGGGAACGATAGGGGGTGAACAAGTTTCAAACATATTCCCGTGGTTTGATGCACATTTTCCAAGGTTATAAACGTGTCGTCGTCGTCGTCGTCGTCGTATGCTAATTTAATCACCTCCAGGACAAACAACAGATAATGGTACCGTGGAGGCAGGCATTTGAGTTCATTTGAGTGCGCCTGCCCCTAATAACAATTCGAGGATTGTGGATTGTGCTGGTTCGGGTGTTGAATGGATAATAATGAGACAAGATGGCCGACAAACGGGAAGACATGTGCCCTTTCCGGGTGGAAGCAAATCGTCGTTTTATCAAACGTCTCCGATTGGCGTCTTTACGCGATGCGATCCGTGCGAGGGTGGATTGAAATTCCTTCCCATTTCCAGTGACGCAACTACTGCGAGAACCCGGCGGTGTGGATCGACGTCTCCGGGTCGCCGGGTAAGATAATGCGAAGGGTGTTTTGTCGTCGACGTCGAGGTGTATTGCGTCAATTGCGCATCAAATTACGTGTGATTTAACGTATCACCTGGTCCCGGGGACTCGTGTGAATCATGATGGCACACATGATTGACGCATTGGGGTAGCGGCAGCTGAGGGTTTATGAGCTGCGTTGGGCATCCCCCGCGGTAAGCGTATTGTACTCTCGGAGGTAAATTTATTGTTGTGCGTTTAATTTGAGTAACCTTTTCAACCTAATAGCCAGTGGTCGGTCATAGCTATTAGTTGACTCAAGCGACAAGAGAGGAAAATGATTCATTCGGTATCAATATCGATACCCTCAGCTGTGCGCACCTTAAGGTCCTTGGAAGACATTATATGAAGATCATCTCTTTCTTATGGCAGTCTTATTTTGCGTGTAACTGCGGATTGATCGGAATTTGCCTATGGACTGACAAAATGCGAGACAGTGGGTCGTTCTGGGTTCGAGAACTCGTCTCAAAAGGCCTGTAGGCTTATGTTCGTTTGTATTTTATTTGTAAAGAATCAATTCGTTATCAATATAAGTTAGTTATCTATTCCCATCAAGGGTTTGTTCTTCTGATCTGCTTATCAGTATGGTAGCGAACCTGCTAACGTTCTGGTTGTTCTGCCTTTTGTAGGCTTTGCTGTGTAGTGGACAATTCTGATAAAGTCCTAATAAGTAATAAAAAATCCAAGATTAAAAATAAGAACTTTCAGTATGATTTAAAAAAAGAGCATACGATCATTGCAAGGAGTTTCCATAAATTCGATGCGCTGTGAAAAACTGTGTTTTCATGCCGCGCCGTATAAAATAGCTGGTGCACCCTGTGGCAAAAGTGAGAAAATTAACTTCTCAGCTCACTATGCCGTTGAGTTTTCCGACTTTCCCGGCCACAGTTCCAGCGCGGGAGTGGTCGCGGGGCACCTGTAAAAAATGAGCAACAATCGCGTTTTCAAGGGAAATCCTCTGAAATCTTGTAAAAAATATTAAGGTGCTTAAATGGACATTCAACTCGAATACTGTGGGATATTCCAAACTTCTGCAGGATGTTCCTCTGCATGATATTGCCAGGTACTGCATGATGCTGGCGACAAACCAAATTTTGTTTGCTTTCGGTTCCGCGCAGCGCGACGCACGACGTGAAAGAGGAGTTTCAGGGTGTTTTCACGGCCGCCGTGCCCCACAAATCCGAAATTATCAGTGACAGTGGCCACAGAGTTTGGCGGTGAAGATATCCGATAACAGCAACCACCACAGCATCTCCCGGACAGCGCACCAGATCAGCGAGCAACGGGACCAGCCGAGCCGCCCGACAGTGTGTAAGGTAAGGGTGTGGAGGATTCACGCACGGCCAAACCCGTGATTTAATCAATTTACTGTTTATTTTAGTTTCCTCGCCCCCTTTTCAACCGGTACCGCTCGTTTGCCCAGCTTCCGCTTCGAAACGCGGCAGGAAGGAAATCTAATCGCGCTCGATATCGCTGGCAATGTTGATGTGATTTATGTGACGGGGATAACGGGGATTTCGCACCTCCGTCCCCAAATCTCACCGATAACAATTGATAGCAAAAGCGGGCTGTAAAGCATCAATGAGATACTGCCGAGTTGACGAATGAATGGAAGGTGAAAACGGCATTCTACGGCGTCCGTTTGTGTAGAAGATGCCATCTAGATGCACTCTTGCTGTTATCGGTTACTGCGATAGCTTTTGATACTGCAAAAAACAATGCTCAGTTTGCGTTGCGTGGCTTTCCAAGGAGCAGAGCAATCATCCATGGAGCCAAATGCGTTATCCAGCGATTCGCATATCAGCCCGGAAGACATTCGCGATAGTGTTTTACCTTTTGTTTTACCCTTGAAGGTGTGGCAATAAGCGAGAGTATGAGCGCTTTCTTTTCCTGGAGTAGGCTGGCGCTTGCTAAGGCTGCGTTGATGACGACAGCTACACTATCGCCATCAACCCCTGGACGATGATTGGATAATGGAGATGATATCGTTGAGCTACCTATCGTACATCGAGCAGGATTTCAATTGCATAATTACATGATTGTGACATGCTTTGTCAAGTCTTGTCAACCGGGATCGGGAACCGAAATACTCAAGCGCAATATGATTGTTCAATATTCTAGCTTACTTTGCTCTACTTTCTGTCCAAGAGAACCATCGATCTCAGTTTACTTTGTTAGAAACCTAGCCCCAAAAGCATATCAGCCTGCTTGGCTAGTGACTTATGGTTCAGACCGTTATCAAAAGAACACAATACTAACCGTTTATAAAGGCTCTAGTCCTAAAAAGCGTGCTCTTCAAGAAATTAGGCCAACAAAGAAACTATTTTCTAAACCTTTCGCCCTAGCCTAACACCATGATTTTACGATTTTTGCATCTTAAAGGTACTGGGCCGCAATGAACAGTTAAACATTGGGCAGTGAATCCAATTTGTCATTCCACATAGAGCTTAGAGACAAACTCCACCCGTTCGCTCATTCTTTGGCGGTTTGCGCTAAGCACCACCCCTTCCTATGACTACGCACCTTCCTGTACCACTTCCTTGCTTAAACAGGGCCATTGACTTTACATTGTTGCGCCCCGGTTAGAGCGCATGGGACTGACGGATTTGCTTTCTTCTTCCTTTCTACCTCTCAAACACCCACGCCGAGCACTACTTTGCATATTTAATTTTTGTTGTAAACGTTGCCAATAGCGCGCCAAAAGTGGTGCGTTGGATACGTCCGCTGGTGGTCACCACCGTTCCAACACCTCTAGTGTGTCTACTATGATCATCAACCACAGACTGCCGGCCGGCTAGATTATTAATTATGGTTAAGAAGTCGCGGTCAGCGATAAGATTAGCACAGGAAACTATAAAACTCGATGGTGGCCAGACGAGCGTACTACTAGACCGCTCTGTTGACCGGCTGATGCTTTATGGGGCCACAAACTCGCCTTCACCCCCGGCCCCAGCCCCAACACCGACAAATCACGCCAGACGCTTCGGAATCGCACGCGCGCGGGCGTTGCCGTTAGCCGTTTAGCGTGGGTGCGTGTGAACACGGCGCTTCGGTGACGTTTTTGGACATTTTAGGAGAGTCTGGTAAGCGAGTGGCGTGTCTGCGAACTTTTCATCGGATTATGGTCTGCGCGACGCCGAGCAAATTCCATGCTTTGTATGCGTTTTATGTGATTTGACTTAGTATGGCGGATGAAAAGGGGGTCGCGTTGGGATAGGTCTGGGTTCGATTAATCGTCCGTTTGGGGGGTCGGCCTGTGGGTTTGTTTTGGGGCCAGTTGGCTGTCGGGTCTAGACGCGCGAATGGGAGAAAGCCGTAAAAGCAATTTGTACATGTCACTCTCTTTCTCGATTAGTGTTTGAGTTTCAGTTAAACGAAGGATCGTGGATTATATCGATCGTTGAGGGTCCGTATATTATGTGTACAATCCGCTAAACTAGCTGCTGGCCACGGCCACTGTACACTGTTGCTTAAAAGTAATCCCCGAGAACCGAGCTTCCGTAAACGATGAATCAACGTTCTTCGTTCTTCGTCGGTTTGTATGGCGGCGTCTGGTGGCGTCTGACGATGATCGTTGGCACACGGTGCCCTGGACAATTTATGCATTCGCACGTCGAATGTGTGAAAGGCGTTTGGCGAACGGGCAAATATTGGTCAAAACGGAAATACGGTACCAGGCTGCGTGTTCCAGTGTCCCGCCTTCGCGTGGTATGATGTCGTGGCGCAAAGCGCGGAAGCAAATAAACTGACACCTTTCCTCGGTACATCGCTACCAAAGGGCTGCGTACGACATCTATACGAAGGAGGAACGGGCTTGTACGAAGTGGATGCAGAAGAGATGCGTTTCAGTTAGCTGTTCTATTGATTGACAGCGAGCAGAAATCTTTCGATCATGGTGGTAGCGATCGTTTACGCAAAAAGGTTGTTGTAGTGTTGATCTGTTGTAAGAATGAAATTTTGAATGGTTGAAAGTTTGAAACGGTTTATATGAACCATGTTTATGTTCGTTTTTATTCGGCTAATTTTTATTTTAATAAAATTTTATGTTTCAGGTGATAGCTTTACACTTTTGTTATGTTTTTGATAAACATCTCATGCGTGTAATTGATTCTTTTTTGTTTATTTTTGCACTTGACTATTTTTTTTTGTATAAAATTTCATGTCATTTTATTGTGTTTGCTAATTGTAATTTGTTTTCATCTCCATTTCTCTTATAATCCTTTTATAATTTCTAAAATTTCCATTTGATCTTTTAAATTTTTATTCAGATTGCACCTCCACCCTTTCTTCTTTTTATATGTTTGATTTGGGATTAAACATCTAAAGTAATTTGTAATCTATTGCTTATGTAACATTTACTTTTCCTACAATAAGCACATTTTATCGTCTGCCTTTTAGTTGGTAATTAATTGGACACATGATAATTGTTCTTCGAACGATAAAACCACATTTTATATGCTAGTCACCACATTTCATCCATTCTTTTGCATCCTTTGTAACATTTTTTATGGTTCAGCAATTGCTGAATGGCGGACAGACCGTCCCGTACCCGTTTCAACCGTCCTATCGATCGATCGATCGTCTCTGTTTCGCGTAATGTCGCCACATGATGGTCGGCCACATTAGCCAGAGGAATCTCCAATCGAAATGCCTCGTGTACGCTATGCTTGGCTGCCCATTGTTGCCGGCAAATGTGATTTGCGACACGAAATAGCGTGAAAGAGGGCTCCAGAGGCCAGGTCAGCCAATGACTCGGACGCTCGGATGGCCGGAAGGACATCCTGTCGCCACGCTAACCAGACAAGATAATGACGTTACGAATGATGCCTGACATGATGATGCGTTATCAGGCCGGGGATGAACCCATGCTGCCTTCAGCTTCTCTGTCTCTTGTCTTGTCGATTGCCTAACGTTATCGTTCATTATTGCTGGTCAATCGAAGGCATTTGCTTCGCGAGTTTCTGCCGATGTTTATCAGGATTACATGAATCGACGATCTGTCTTTTTTTGTTGTTGTTAACGGATGCTCTTTGTTATCCGCCTTCGATTATGTTGTGTAATTGATTCGTTTTTGTAATCTATTCTTTCTTTTCCTTTCTTTCCTTTTTAGAGTTTCGCCCGAGCAGTACGCAGTACTCGGAACTGATAAGTTTTAGTTTCCAACAGTCCAAGGTAAGTCGCACTACACTTTAATACTCTTTCAAATCATGGCATCATGACCCCCGCATGAGTCATTAGTGACTCAATGTTTGACTACAATGTACCGTTTAACAGCTGGCCAAAGGGGATTCAATTTCATTTTAAGCGTTTGGTGTGGTTGTTGCGCTTTGTGTGCCGCAAAGAGAGAAGAAGAGAATCTAATATCTTTAAACCATCCCATTCCCCTATTCTTTGACGGAGACTCTTCCTTCGCGGGGGTTGTTGACACCAAGGAACGGCATCCCTGTTACAGCGGACCCTTGTTTGCCGGAAGCTTAAACAAGTCAAGGCTCGATTCGATTTCCAGCTAGAGGTGCGGAGTCTATCGATTTATCGTGTTACATAAAAGCAGCTTACATTTTCTTCTCTCTCTCTTTCGACGACCAAAGTGTCAAGCGTCAGAACATGGCGCTTGACCAACACAGCATCGGGGGAAGGATTTCTTGGGAAGGGCTAGGGAATCCTTATGCTTGTTGCAACACGGAGTTCGTTCCTTTTGGGTTGGAAGAAATATGAAACGTTTATTACAGCGCAGCACCAGAGCGCGTACAACGGAAGGCAGTGACAGTAATTTTATTACGTGATTTGCCGGTTGTTGTTGTGACGCTAACCCCGGGCGGGGGCAAAAGGAATCTATACTTTGTAGTGTTTGTGGCTTCTGGAAGGCGATTTTCGATTAACGATCTATTAGTGCTATAGCGTCTAGCGGCTGACGCCGTTGCCCGTAAATGTTAAATCAGCAAATTTATGAATCAATTTACTTGCTTTAAAGCTCACCGTGTTCCGCTTCGCTCCGTCCGCGTCGATGGTGAGGATGGAGATTTATTTCGATTTTCCGTCTTGCTTGGCAATTTCTTTTAATTGCTCGAGACGGACCAGGACGATGGCGTGTTAGCTTAGGTCAGGGGTGTCTCATCATGTGGTTCGTAACCTCCGGGGACATTAACAGTTTTTATTGCATTCCGGCTGACGGCGGTTAATTCGATGACAAACACAGGATCGTCGTCAGTTCGGTGATCGGATCGGAGTGTTTCACTTCTTCGTAGGGCTCGGGCGAGTTTGCAATATGGTACCACGGATTCGCCCCTCGCATTAGGATGCGATAAAAGGGGATTGATGCAATTGGATTGCACAGGAAGTATAGGTGATGGATGCAATGCTGACCCTTGGTTCGAGTTTTGGTGGGAGATTCATACACTCCCCTATCAGCAATGTTATGGTAAGGCGTCAGTTAGGGAACGGTTGTTCAGGCAGGACTTCTTTGTCACGAAACAATTGAAAATGGCGTGTTTATGATCAATCCTCTTGGTGTTTTGGATGATTTTGAAGATGCTATTGACGTTATGTTATGTCGTAGCCATTGTAATGCAAGTTTGTTTTACTGCCTTGTAATTGTTTCTTTCAACAAGTGCTAAGCAGAAGTATTTCTATAATTCTTGGTTTTTAATAAAAGTTTACTGTTAATAGATTCTTTTCTGTTTGCTTTATATTCAACCTGGAAATCATTTACTCAACATTCCATAAGAATCATGATTTTTTTTACTACATTGATGAATTAAAGATCGTTATGATCCCAAGAACACACTGTGGTGATATTAGAACAAGCTAACACACCCTCATTCGCCATTAAAGCTGTAAAGAATGTTTTTAAAGGTGTTTAATATTAAATTGGGGCACTTTTACACTAATGTTTAGTACTTATGCACACCACCAGTAACCTATTGTTCACTGAAATGGATCATGCAGTTCGTAAGTTCTTATCACACCGTAAATAAACATTCCGCTTCACCTTTCATCCACCGTAACTAAAACATATCACGCTTGATGTATGAATGATGCACGTCAAAGGAAGGGGCTATAGCTTACAAACAACAACATATCGTTGGTGGTTAGCCACCAATCCACTCCACCACCGAGAACCTAAGTGCAATCCGTTTAGTGGTTTGCCGGTTTTGCGGTCGATCGGATGAAATTACAGACCCCGAAGGGGGGAGGGAGATACCGCATGATAAGCCGCACGCCCCGTGTGTTGGTTTGGTGTGGTTTCGCACACAAAACACATGTTAGACGCCAGGTTAAACATGATGCACTCATGGATACTGGCTGGAAGTGGTAATGGAGTAATGGCGGAAAGAGCATTTCTTCTAGGAGAGAGAAGGAGCGTGCCATTTGCTTCCGCAATTCAAGTTTGTCATTTGACTGGCTTGCTGGCTTGCTGGCTGCAGCAAACATTACTCAGCACCTCCTAATACAATTACGTATGCTTTTGAGCCGTTGAGTGCTGTGCTGGTGTGTCGTGTGCTGCTTCTGCTGCAGCTGACCTCTGCCACTCCACCTTTCTCGAGCATCCCGTTAGAAGAGCAGCAGATTTAAGGGCAGTCGGATGAGTCATCTAAACTCACCCGACACCCGGTAGCGTGTAGAAGATCTGTTCGACCAAGAAGAGAGAGAGAGAGAGCGAGTCCTCATCATCTTGCGCTGCTGCAGCAACGCACATGACATGCAGCCGTGCATAGAGTGCATCGTGCACGCCATGGCGATCGCCGCCGTAGTTGTTGTGTGCAGAAATGTGCATTGACCTAGCGCTACTGCTGCACTTACGCGCTACTCTATTTTTATGGTCGCCTTCGGCCGACGAGCTCGGCATCAGATGAGATGCAGATTCACTGGGGGGCGTGGTGCTGGTGGTGATAGAGGGCGAACGAGATTCGAAGTTGATGTTACGGTTTTTTCCTGTTTTGACAGCGTGCACCCGCCCGTCTTCGTCGTTTGGGGCGGGTGAATCCCAGATTGCGATTTGCGATCGTCCCGGAACGACTGGCCAAAGGGACGTGTCTGAGAGAATGCTTATAATACGTGCTCAGCCTTGGCCAAGGTTTTTTCTTGTTTTCGGAGTGCAGCGAAGAACAAGAGTGCACTGCGGCAAGTGACTTTCCGATTGTATGCCGGTGTATTCTGATTTAGTTGGAGGTTTTTCCTAGACCAAGATGTGTCCGTTCATGGAAATTTGCGGGTTCAAACTAAGGTGTCCTTTTTCGTAAATTTAGATTCTTCTTTATTCAGTGTAAAGACTGGGAAGGAGAAGTACAAAGAGCTTCATCGGTTCAAGGAGTTTTGTGTGTGCAAAAGGTTGATTGTTCATCTCTTTGTGATTGTTGTTGCGATTTCCGTTTCCCAGATGTACCTGGGAATGATATTCAACAGATATTGTTTTCTTCTATATAATGTTGTATTTTATTTGCATTTTCATGTAGTTTTATCAAACTGAACAGTTCAGTTGATGATAACATGATGAAAGGTGATGATAAGATTGGATAATGAACGAGACACTTTTTAAAAGAGCATTTAATGTTAATGTAAATCATTAGTAGATTTGCTGTGAATGAAAGAATGTCAAAAATTGCGCCTTGTGAAACTGAAATATGCTTTCTAAGTACAGTAAAGCTAAAGTATTTGAGCAGAAAGTATACTTCTTTTGGACGATGGATACAATCATGAAGTGTTGCATAATTTAAAACATATGATAAACACGATGCCCTTTGTTGGGTACTTTTTGTTTCTCCGTTAATTTATTTCCTCAAATCAACACTGTGCCGCGGCCATCCGATTGCCTCTAGTCTCCTCCCTTATGTTATTTGATGTTGTATGGAATGTTGTTTTCTATGCGTCGCATATGCAGCATCGGTGTTTGATCTGCCTTGATTGAATCCTTTAATCTGCACCCTTGTATGCTTGTAACTAAAGGTGGTATGGAGGAGGAAATCAGTGAATATACCTGGTAAACTGAGAGATTCAGAACGGAACTGATTTTCATTCGCCATTTACGCAATTGCAGTGATATTCGACGGCAATTTCACAACATTTCGGATGTCCCTGATTGACATAATTAATTTTTACGGACTTTCTTTTGTTTTGAGTAAACTACTCTTAGATCTTTGAAAAATGTTTCTGATCACTTTTCAAGAACTTGTTATTGTAAAACCTAAAGGACTACCAGGATATTCCTTAAAATATGTTAATAACTTCTCTTGTCTAAAATACTTCTTTTTTATATTCTGGTACTGCTTGCTTCAGAAAATAGTACAAATATGAAAGTGTTCTAAAGTTTTTATGCTCCATAAGGCACCAATTTTGGAAAACGTAGGTTCTGGAAATCACGCTTCATAGCATCGAGCTGCATTGAGCCATGTATGAAAGGTGATTTAAAAAAAATCTATATCATGTATCAATTTCCTGCTGGATTGATGTGAAACTTTCACAAAATGGTCTTGAAAGGAATAGTTTTTGGGGGAAAATGATGGACCACCCCTTCATCGATGTTTCCCTACATATGTTTTTACCACGTACCGGTTGCCGCAATGAAGTGCTCGACGTCGGTAACATTCGAGCAGTTCCAAAATGAACACGTGCTCTCTCAAATTCTCTCTCTCGAACATTTGTATGGTTTGATAAGCCTGTTAATTCCATTCAAATTGTAAATTTACAAATGTTAAGAAAACTGCAAACAGCATGTAAGAAAATAACTGCATCGAAAAGAAAACAAACAAATGCAGTAGCTAAATAGATTTACCGCCAACAAACCGACGACGTTTGCGAGAGAGTTGTGCTTGAATTTTTATTCATTCTCGCTAGTTCGCTCTCAACACTCTCCAAACAAAAGTGGTGCAATCCCGCGAGCTCTAGCGATCACCCGGCAGCGTAGCATACACGCGCGCAACCGGCAGTGGTCATCGAAACACGGCAAAAGTCGGCTGGTGCGTGCAGGGCCAACTCGTCGTCGGTCGGTGGAGAAAAACACCGTGAAGCGAAAAACGTGAAACGCGATATATCCTCTTGCTGCTCCCGGTGGTGCCGGCAGAAAAGAAGAAGGTCGCCTGTGCACAGATAGCTGGGCCGAGTCCTCCGGCTCCGGGTGTTTGGTTTTGTGAAAACAAAAAAAATTGTGCAAAAAACCGGTGCCACCCCACACATGTGCCTTGCTCTGCGAATTTGGGCTGCTGTATAAACAGTGTCCCCGTGATCGTGTGAGTGTCCTTTTGGAGACATCAAAGTTGATCGGTGATCGGAGTGATCTGATAAAAAAAAGTGTGCCTCCGAATACGATTCCGTGAGTCCCAGCCAGTTAGCCAGTCAGTGCTGAAAGCTGGTAGCATCATTTAGCATCATCGAGCGAGAAGCGAAAAGCAGCAGCAGCAAGTGATCGGAGTGCTAATCGAATCATCTGGCAACCGTCGCCCGGTGCTCGGTTGTTGTTGTGTTGTATAGCGCGAAAGGTAACGACGATCATCGTCAGCGCCAGTATTTGAAGCATCCGATGGAGCTCTTTCGTTTGTATTCCAGACCTTCAAAGACACCCGACACTGTCGTTTTTTAATGTGTGTGGAACACACCGCGATAATGAGCGAGCGAAAAGCATAAACCTGTGAGGCATTAAATCATTTCAGCGCACCCTAACTGGTCTGGCCAGTGCAGCTTTTTTTATGAGCAGAGCAGAGTTTTCACGCTCTGGAGCATTGTGTTGTGTTGGGGAACGGAACAATAGGGAGCTCTTGTTTTGGAACAAAAGGTGTGAAAATGTTGATCGCATTTTCACTTTAATGACGAACACTCCAGTTGTGTCCGTAAGCTTTCCGGGGACACATTGTTTGCAATTCAAACAAACTTCTCCCCACTCCCGGTTATCATTCGAGGATACGACCTAAATCATGTTCTAGTTGTGGAACTCTGGATCAGCATAAAACGGTGCATGATGGGGGGGGGGGATATTCCTGGACGGGAACTGACGTGACGTGACCTCGAATAGTTGCATTGTGGCCACCCTGTGGGAACGGGGAATTCAATTTAATTAACCACGTAGCAAGACGACCCCCGCGGAACAAGACGTACTTCTAATCATCATCAGACTCAGATGATGATGTTGATGATGGCGTCGTCGCCAGTGGTGGTGCACTGCAGCAGAAGAAAATTTGATTAGCTTTTCCCTTCCCAGCACGTTCGCGCGTCGTGCATGTGGCGCTGCATGATGCCGGCTACCATCATATGGACTCGGATTTGTGCTGATGGCAATCACAACCGGCAGGCTGGCACACCACACAACTGGGCTGATGCATTTTTGGTGCATCGACAATCGACGTGGCCGTGTGGAGGACGAGCGTACAGCAAAAGTCGTGGATTGATACCGGACACCTCTAATCGAATTAACGCGTACGGCGCAATAGGTGCCCTCTGGATATCTCTGCTACTGCTGCTTCTGCTTCTGCTGGTGCTGGTACTGGACAACAGAAATCTGACCCTTTGAACGATGGTTCCATTCGCGATGCTGGCTGCATGACGAGGAACGACGATTAGCGAAGGAGGAGCAGCAGGAGCAGGAGGGCTGCAGGAAGTGAGGAAGCCATTTTCGGTTCTCGCTCTTCGACCGCAGATAATCGCTCGATAATGATGGCGATTGATGGCTTGGTGGTGGTTGATGTGGAAATAAATATATGGGCGTATACCGGGGGTGTGGATGTATGTAGAAGACGTGTGGTTTCGAGGCGGGAGTTCTTGAGGTACACGTCTTCCTGTATTGTGGAAACGGAGAGAAGGATGTTTCCGATGGGTGTGTTCGGCCCGTAGACTCGATCATTCAGTTCAGAGTTCAGGGCCAGCAGGAAGTGACCACTCGAAAAGCTGCTGTCGATAGCAGCAGGCCCCTAATGGCGCCAGAGGATGTGAACGATAGCTGGGCTAGGCGTTCGAAATGATTAAAGTAATTAATCAATTGTGAAAGCTTTCAGTGAAGAGGCATTGATTATCATTGGGTAGCATAACAAATTTGTATTAAACTGGGAACAACTTGCTTGTGTTAAACAGAATGCATCTACAAGGATCAGATAATACAGACAATTCCTTCTAAATTGGGGCAATTGGTTGTCCAATCGTAAAGTGACTTTAACGGAAGTTCAGTATCCCGAAGAAGATATGAACCTCACGATATCCTGGCAAGCTTCTCAATCCTCTAAAGCAAATTTGCTTTATTTATCACATCCGTACGTCTACAACCTCCGAAAGGACATCCTTTTGGTGGCAACAAACCGAACCAGCCAAGACACATGACACTGGTGCACTGGATACGCCCCCGGGGGGGAATCCGGGTACATTAATCCAGTTCCCGCTTTTGCCTGCTTACGCACGCTGACCTTTCGCCAGTCTCGCCAAAGGAGCGCAGGATCGGATTGAAGTACGTCACACCCGAGAGCGCGTGGAGTGGAAACGCAAAAGACGCGCACAGTCCAGTGCCTCCCGATACGCTGTTTATCGCATGCGAAGAAACAATATCCAATTACTGTTAATTGAACGTTGTCATCGTTTTGCGATATCGCTGCCAAGCTGAGCCGAGGCGAACGGTCGAGATCTCGCTCTCGTTTCTTGTGACGCAGCAGCAGCAGCAGCAGCAGCTGACGCGACGAAGCGCTTATCGGATCGAAATGGCCGCTTGTGCTTCGCGGTTCCAATCTGGCAGCGATCGAATTCCGGCAAATAAACTCGCGTGAAGGAAGACATCCCCGGACGGTGGCTTCAGATTGATTTGAAAGCCAGGAAGGAAGGAAGCCCTGGTTGATGTCCTTGAAAGCCGTGGCCGCGTAAGCCACCGGTTTTTTTTAATGGATCAGCGGAACGGTATCGACATTTCGAGCGACCGAGAGAGATACCAGGGATACCAGGGAACCAGGAAGGACGAAAGCAAAAAGCACTAAAAGCACTAAATGCACCAGGCCAGACCTTATGTGGCAATGATGCTGGTAATGCTGTTGCTCCATTATCAATATCAGTATGTCAGGATGCGGATTCTGCACCTGTAATCCCCTCCTTAAATGTTCCGGGGTACAGCCAATCCCCCCCATAAGTCTGGACTTTTCCATTGACCTTCAAGTTCTTCAAGACTGAAGCGGTCATCATAATCATCATCCAGACCTGGCGCCTGGTGTAATCATAGCATTGTCCACCCGGGGGCCGTGACCGTCGTTGTCTTACGACGTACGTCACTGACCACTGGCTGGCTGGTGATTGACATGTTCCTTCCTGCCTGCCTGCCTGCCTTGCGAGGAGCTGCTGCATCGTCAGAATGATAATGTTGTTCGTAGTCTCGTGGCCGCGCTTCCGGTGCCACCGTGGAGTGGATGATTTAAATTTTCGCTTCCCTTCTGCGTTGTGCTTTAAAAGCGAGTTCACTAACGCGACATTGGCCACATACCTAGCCTGTGCCTAGTTGTATATAGCGACCGCTGGTAGTAGGATGGACCGACCGGTGGACCGAATCGCTTCGATTTCCCGATCGGGGCAGCATCTCGCATGCATAAATCATGTTCACGCTCGTTTGTCAACGACCACGGCGACGAGGTGTGCGTATGTGTTCGTTCCTGATACATAAAACGAGATAACAAGGCACACACTCGCACACTCACGCCCTCTGAATATCTGCCTGAAGGTCTGTTGCTTGTTGCTCTCTCTCTCTCTACTGCGTGTCTATAGGGTTGATCCTGGCGTACCGATAATTTGTCCGATAAATTAAGTTATAAAGACGTCGTGGCCCAACATATCGTTCGTCCTCCTTTTAGGTATTGGGGGAGGCCCCCACATAGCCCTCGGATGCATAGACAACGGACCCCGATGCATGGCGCGTAATGGTTGAGTGAACGATTTGCGTTGAATCGTTTCGCCCACGGGCCATGGAACGGTACGATGAAATCCTTTTTTGGCTGAAGGTTCCCCTATGTTGTGGTTCCTCGCAGGAAGAGCAGAGCGATGTTACGCCTTTGATCCTGTGGTTAGATACGGCGAGTGAGAGATTGTATCGGCGTCATATCGGAGAAGGAAGGTGACGGATCAGCACTTAATGTGAGGGAGACCATTCCTGAGTTGCTCCAGTGTTCCTAGTTCCTGTTCACAGGAGGGCAAAGGCATAAAGAAGAGTGTTTTGGACTGTAAGGAGTATTCTGTGTTGCATGTTGGTGTCGCGAAATTCAAAAACGAACTAAAAATGGATCTTGCGAGCTTCAGTTTCGCCCCAAAAAAAGACATGTTCCTCTCTCCTTCTCTGCTGCTGGTGGATTAGTGTACGGTGTGTGTCTGAACCAGGGCAGGGCGCCTCCCATTATCATCTGGCGCCGCTCATCAACGCCCTAGGAAAGGCACGTTTTGTGTGATGACCGTCCTCGGTTTTGTTTTTTATTTTGTTTCCTCTCCTCCCGGGTTTTTTTTTGCTCTGTCTTTCTTCTCGCGCGATTATTACTGCGCCGCGGTGTATTTGCGTGTAATCTCCTTCTCGTCCCATTTTTTTGCGTCTCATTACTCTAACGCCTCGGGCGCGCGTCCTCCCTTCGAGACGATGCGAGAAGAGGATGGCGTGGCGTTTAGGTCGCAGATTTATCCATCCCCCCCCCCTCCCGGGGTGCGGCTTATCAGCTGACCGCGAGACCACGGTTGGTGTTAGCATTTGGCGCGCACGCGCGCCTGGAAGTAGTGCGCATAAAATGGACACCAGCTAAAGAGCAAGAGTAAAAAAAAAACTCGTTATTCGCACCATCGGTGGTGTAGAGTCCCGTTCGTGATCACATCACTGCCTGTTGCTGCTGTCATCTTGTCGCGTTCCCCTTAGTTTTCTGCCATTAATTAATCATCCAAAGGGAACTAGCGAGAGGCCGGTCTGTAGGGAAGATTGTGTTGCTGCTGCTGCTGCTTGGCTGAGTTGCTGGTGCTGCTGCTGGTGACTTTCTTATCTGCAGAGAGCTGAGATGCTGATGTGGTCGGTCTGGAATGTACTGCGAAGTATACACCGAGCGACCGGGGACCGGAGAGGTTTGATATCGCGCGAGAAACCAACATTTCGATTGGTGGACTGGTGACGGACTCCGGATTGATCGCAAATTGTGATCTCTTGGAAGAGTTCTCCTTTCACATTTATCGCTAGATGATCATGGCGCGGCATAATGTACTTGAGCAAGACGAAAGCCCTCGATCGATCCCTTGAAGCTTATGAAGTGCGCCATTACAGGCGCCGCCAACATAGGCACGTTTCGTTCCAGATAAAGCGAAGAAGGAGATCAGGCAGGAACGAGTTGCGCAAAATCCTGCTCTCGGGCCCCTCTCTTAAAATAGCTGATTATGGGGGATGATACTCTGTGCTCCATGATGATGATGATGAGGATGATGGAAGAAAGGACGGAGATTCGGTACCACTAACGTCCGCCCTCGTGAACAGAGGGCTAGGCTTTTATTTATCAAGAACGACGACCATAGAACACAGAACTGATACTCTGCGCAACAGAACGCAGGAACCGGACGACCCCGCGCAGTCGATGGACGGTAGAAGGTTAATCCAGCAATTCCCTGGTCTTGTGTCTGGACTGGTCGCTCGCTCACTGATGCAGGCGCCATTATCAGCACCCTTTGGCTGGTGTTTTGGGGGGGGGGCGCTTGGCACCAGCAGCAGAAGAAAGAATCTAGAACGCACAACTTTTATGTTTCTCGCGGTACGATAAGTCGATCGCGGGCATTTAAAACAGTCAACACGAGATTGTGGTGCTCCAAACGGGGTTAAGATTGGTCCGGGAGTTGGTGGTTTTGATGGAAAGGTGAGTCATAGTTACTGCATCGCGAAATCTTTCATCGGTGACACGATGAGAAGTTGGTAGCTTATGGACTCCTGCAAATCCCATCTTTCTGGCTTTTCCATGGTGAATCAATCCAAGCGGATTCGTGATCCGCTGGTTAGTAGAGTGTGTGACTCATGCCATCGGCAAATGCAGATGCAAATGTCCGGCTCGGTGGTGCACAAAATGTTTCCAAGATATCCTTGGTGACGATTCCTTGAAGTTAGCCTACTACAGGAGCTTCTGTAGCGTCTTCCGATGATACGGACGATGATTACATCGGTCACACTGGCAATCGACAATCTGAACGACAACTGATTGGTGCTTCGTGTTCGCAATCGTAAATTCATATTGGTGGCTTGTGGTCGCTCTCTCTCTCTCCCTCTCTCCACCACTTCCTGTGCAATCCAAGGTCAGCTTGAGTCAAGGTGTGTAGCGAGGACGCTCAGTCCAGGATGAACTGAGCTTACTTGAAATGCAAAGCTAGTTCTACCGGACCGGAGACGAGCAGCAGCAGCCAGCCAGATGGTGGAAAAGAATTGAGTGAGTTATGCTTGGCCACCTTCCCAAAGTCCTGCTCCTCCGTTTTTCTCCACCGGAAAGGCCAAACCGATTGCCCAACCATGAGCGTGATTGTGGCGAGGCGGGACGCGCCACCAAGATTCCAATCGATCGCGATTCTTCGGCCTGCTAAATGTCACGATTTTATTTCTTCATTATTCGTGTCTCCTTGGTGGCGTGGTTGTCCGTGGCTTGCCTGGTGCATGGTGCATCGTTGTGCTGTGCACCATCTGCTGCTGCAAACCGTGAGCTGCACAGAACGTGGCTCTTCGGAGACGAATTAATGAATTTATGCCCTGCAGAAGAGGATTGCTGCTGGGATCCGGACATCGAACATTCCATAATTCAATCGCCTTCCTTCGAGTGCCAGCCAATGGGAAGACGAATCAATTCAGATTATTAGTCAGAGCACATACGGGGGGGGGGGGGGATCAAGCTGAGTTATTGTTGCGTCTTTCTTTTCTTGTTTTCCATTTGTTGTTCAAACATGTGGTGACAGTAGATGAATCTAATAGCCCGCTAGAAGCACTTATCAAAAGTTTCTTTCTCCTGTTCTGAGTTGGTTTTAACGCGAAGTCCCAATACACCGATTCTTTTCCAAGAAATCACCAAAGCAGCAAAGTTGCTGCCAACTTTTCTATCGTATCACCGCCAATAACAGGATAGGGTTCGGTGGTTCTCTGCAGCAGTTCATACTGATCGCTCGTCGCTACTTATCATCACGCGGCCACCGAAGGGAAGAGTGCGTTCTCAAGAACGGGCCGTCGAACCCGCCAGATCGTCTCGTCGTCGTCATCGTCGTCGTTCGGTGCGTCAGGCCGTCTAACAAGACTTCGGAGTAGCGTTGCTTGTGTGTGCGCCGACACTCCTTATCAGCTGCTACTATGGCCTGCTTTCTTCTGATTGTACTCTCTACAGCTTGATCACCACGAGAACGCGATCGTGAACACCATACTAGAGGGATGAGTGTGAAGCAGAAGCGAACGTGGTTGTTGTTCTGTTGTTGTTCTGCCATGACAGAACTGACAGCAAACAAAACGCAATGTTTAAGCACGTGGCAGCGCAGAGCAGGGGACAATGCAATGCGTGTGGATTGTTGGTTCGGTCCGGTTCCCTGGCGTCAAATCCGTTGTCGGCTAGTGGCGCACATAGCACCGATCTGCCAATGTCAGCAGAGAGTCGCCGCCAAAGTCACTGAACCTCCTGACGGCTGGAGCATTAAATTACTATAATTGCTCGGTTGGCCCCACGGGCACAGTTAATTCTTACCTTTTTTTTTTGCTTCTCCATTTTTAATATGCTGGACAGCGCAGAACGGTGGTGCTGCTGCTGCTTGTTGGTTTGTGGCGAGGGTCGTGGCCTTGGCCGCTTGGCCGTATCGTGGTTGGTGAGTCGAGTGCTTCGCGGAAAACATTGGCGCACTTTTTGGCGACAAAACAAAGGCCAAGGAAACATATTGGCATGGGATGGATCCGATTACGGCGACCTTTTTGCCAGCATCTATTTGATTAGAAAGGAAATTTTGGAATTGGTTTCGATCCAACAATACATCATGTGCGTAGTCTGATTGTAGACTCACTAGTCCCATGGACCCCCCAGAAAACCCTTTTTTTGGCATCCTAAAGTAGGTTACTGTGGCCATTCCGCGCACATTTCTGAGTTATGAGCCTTCAACTTTCGTTCTGGATCGTTTGGAATCGAGGAAAGAACGTCATCCCGAACCTGCCACGCATTTTGGCGCCATTCCAGCGGTGCTGCGGTCAGGGTCATAAGGACAACCGATGAGTGGATGCCTTTGTTATGCTACTTGGCAAGTGTCCCGTCTCTTGTCCTGTTGCCAATGTTTTGCTCCGCCCCCTGGAAGACATCGTTTTATGCCCGGGGTGGTTCGTTGCGTGCTCCATTTCGCGGTTATCATAAATATGTAATGTTATGCTGCTACGTAAGCTGTTTACGTGCGCACAATCGTACCGACCGCCCTTGTAAGAGGCTAATATGATTGTAAAAATGGCGTTCGAACAAATAAGAGGACCTCCGTCTCATTCCTCCCCTTTTGTAATGATTTCAATTTTTGTTGATTTTTTGCGTGACGTTTCAACAGCGACACACCGGTGATTGTGAGGCTCAACAGGAACTCATAATATGTTCATCGAAAAGGTGGGCGACGGGGATTTAGTTCGAGGTCACATTATGCAAATCCGGATGGTGGAGTCCTTCTGGTGGCTAGTTGACGCAGGATTTATGCTACATTGACATGCAACACGCTCGCTCCAGCTGTGCCACGCTTTACCTAGAGGTCAATGTTGACCAACATGCTGTGCTTGGATTCTCCCTCGAGCGGGGACTAGAGCTAGAAAGGTCAGCGAACTACAGGGGAGTGGTGTCTGTGCGACGTCGAGCCCGACTAGTTAGTAGCATAGTTTTGTGTGTTATCGTCAAGAATGTTTCCCTTTCAAGGGCCCAAAGACTCGCAACGGATTTTGGTTGAACCACTTACCCTAATAGGTATTTGTGGTTAAGCGGAAGGAAGCCCAGTTTTAGTTTGAGGGTTAACAGTAACGAGAAATGGTCGCTTCCATAAAGACGGCATCCAATTGCTTAAAACACAAGCATCGCGTGGATGCGAACCTTCGAGGGTATCCTACACTAAAACGAAGCGTTTTATAGTTCGCCGGTATCCGATTACTGTCGGCGAGACAAGCTCGGCGCGCTGGTATGCAAAAAAAACTGTCAACCCAGTGACGTAATCATGGCGTCACAAAACTACAAAATCTCCCGCGGCTTATCAACCGGTAAACCATCTGGAAAAGCCCGGTCCACCGGTGAGATACTTACCAGGCTTCCCTTTTGTGCGAAACTCTCGATGGATTCGAGGGATTTCTCTGTGTCAAGCGAAAGTTAATGATCCGCGTGAGTGAGGAGGAGCAGAGCGAGCCCGTGGCGTGTGTCGCAAACATGTGATGCGAAGCGCAATCCTCGGAGTTTGGAGGGAAACGCGAGTTTTAGAATCTTTGTTTGTCATGCAGCCTGGAGCCTTTGGAGTTTATGGAGCAGATTGTCTGGAAAGTTTTTAACAAAACCCATTCTGTCGCCTTCCTTTTTTTGCCTATAAATTTAACGATTTAATAGTAAATTCATTGTGACAAATGTCGGCGCGGGAGATAAAAGATGTGACTCATTGTACTGTTCCTGGGAACGGAGTGGAGGATTGCAATTGAATCTAGTCGCAGTCTAGTATTGCATTAAATCGCGAATCGTTGCGCACTGGTGTCTAGGCAATTGTCAGCGAGTAATTGAAGTTTAAATTGCTTCGCTCGCCAATTAGATTGCTACTGTAGCCTGCCGCTCTGCTGCAAGTGATTCACTCGTTCAACAATGTTTGGAACGATGGTGGTCGTCACAAGTCCCCGGTAGTTCGTTCCCTTGCTCTGTTCAGCGTTACTTTAGCAAATTAACTTTCGCGTTTCCCCTTTTTCGATTGGCCCGGCCCCTAGAATTGGGATGGTGTAAGTGACAAAAAGTACTGCATAACGGCGTAGTACTCCAGCACTCTCGAATTCGTTGGATCAATATGGGGTTACAGACTGTTTTCTTATCCTTTGTGACGTTCGTGGCCGTTCGGCATTACATGACACAGTCTCCCCTGTGAAAAGGTCTACAACAACATCACGATGATGAGCCTCTTGGCTCGTAAAGCCTAATGTGCATTCTCGCAATTGTCCCCCTTAGCTCTCTGGAGTAGCAGCAGCAGCAGCAGCACCGGTGTTGTAAGTTGATAGTTTTGGTTTGGCATAACCATATTGTGTGCAGCCAGCGACAGCGACGTGTAGCCTCCGAAGTATAAAGCGCTGGTAATAAAGTCACCACCGGGAGTCATTAAAAGGAAATTTGATGCTCCATACACACCCGGAGCGGGAACGGGAGTGCGTGACACTCGGTGATTGTCATGGCGCAACGACGTATCGGCATCATCGGCCATGATGATGATGATGGCGTGGTGATGCGTGTCTGTGAAGCTTGGTTTTCTCCCGGTCCGCGCGGTCGCTCCCATCGTGAGTCACCGTTGGCGAAAAGGTAATTTTAGCGTCTCTGCAACGCCATGTGCAGGAAGAGGTACGTGGCGTGTCACTGACGCGACAGTAACTGTTACCGTACCCCCATGACTACTGACCTGTGGCGCCCATGATTCTTCGCCGTGCCGCTGGTGCTCCCTTTGAGCCACGGAAGACGATGCGATTGACATGACGGCGCTTTCGGTAAGCTGATACGTGCGTTCCGCCACTGTGCACTGTCGAGCATCGTATCGTTGATCGTCGCTCTCGGTGAAGAGTCGAAGCGGAGGAAGTGATGTGGCCGCACTGGTCGGGTTTTCTTTGGCCGACGAACGGCTTGGCTTCTGCAACCAGATGCCAGATTAGAGGTCGTTCGGGATCAGGCAAGGGATATCCGATACCCCCAAACCATCCTCTGTGGAAGGTTGAAGTTGCAGTCCAAGTGGACAAGAAGGGTAGTCGAGAGATGTTGACTACCGGACTTGTGGATTTGTTTATCTTTCGGCCCCGGTGCTGCTGTGGAGTTGTAACAAGTGTCCGCTGTATTAGCTTACTGGCTAGGTAGTCACGATGGTGCAGTTGTTTGCCTGCACAGAGTTTGTTGTGTCTGCATCAACAGCTCTGACACTTTGAGGTTCTTTGAGGTTTAGGAAGTAAGTTTCCGAGTAGCCGTCTAAGTTCAAGTGATTATTCTACTCACGATTGCAGAAATATTAGAAGCTGTTAAGCTCTGTAAAGCTATGAATAAAACAGGGCCATCAAGAAATATTAATCTTAAAAAATATTAAAAATATTAATAATATTATCAATCCCAGAGTCTCTATGTCTCTCCCTTATAATCTCTGACACCATATCCACACTCAATTCCTTCCAGACCACAAGTCCCGGTTAACGATCGAATCATGCCAGCAATCATGTGTCTCCAGAAACTGTTCAACGCCGGTCTTTGATCCAACAATCCTTACGCACTGACGTTACCTCACGGCCATCGGGATATAAATAGACACTGTTTACGTCTCTTCCGCGCTAACTCGAAGCATCGGCTAATTGCATTATATTTTAGATTTTTAATTGCCTTTCGATTGGGGATACGATACCGCAACCACGTCCTCACGTGTCTCGCCTTGTAGCTAGGTCCCTAATACCGGGTCCTGTCTTCGGCTGCATCCAATCCAATTAACGAAGAGAAACCAGCTTCCTCCTGCTCCTCTTGCTGTATACGTTGCCATCTGTGCTGCGTGCACATGGAGTACTCTCCGCCTTATACCCTGAGGTCATCAATTAGTGCGAATATCGTTTGCTCATTTGTATGTTGGCTGGTCGTGTACAGGCACCTCGAAATGAATGAGAGAGAGAGAGAAGGTAGTTGAAAGTTACCTGCCAGCCCTCTTCTCAACCATCAAACGAGAAAAGGATATTGTCCTCTCCGGTATTTTGCGCCAGCCTGTCCCAGATAATTGATGATAAATGCCGATGCTTATGGCACACACCGAGCCGCCATCGTCGTTAAAGGGGGAGGACCTCGGGGTCAGGTTTGTAACATAAATCGGATGTAATCCCAAAAGGCTGCGACAGCGTTCAAGAAGCAAACCCGTTAATCTAGTCCCCATGCATCATGAATCATATCTTACGACCCAAGGTGTCGTCATTTGCGTCGCGCGCACTACGGACTTTACCTTTCCCTGTTGGACAACCCTTCTCCCGATGCCGTCACCTTTGCGGTGGTCTCTCCCACAGGGGCTCAAAGCTGCTGTGTAGCGCTCATGCTCATGTTCAGTCGCCTTCATTCATAACCCGAGGATTCATTGATACGCGCGGTCTTAAACCCGGGAACTTGACACGGGAGAGGAGGGGATTGCTGCCCACTACTCTGTGCTGTTTGAGATTCGACGGCCTACTGGTCGGTACTACGTGCCTTTTGCGGTTACGACGCGGTGTGGCGGATTGTCAACCGGTGGTCGTGCGTCGTCGGTGGCGGCGGCTGTTAGTGTTTCCGGTAATGATGGCGTGACCGACACGCATTATTAGCGTGTGCGTCGTCACAGTCGACTCCAAGAAGTCTCGCAGCGCGAACATCAAATGTCCGCACAATTCGTTCCGAAGGCACCGTTTGGCGGAGTCATAAAATTCAAAAATCAATTTACGCAAAAAAGAGAAACTCTTAACAGCGAGACTCTTTTCCGAACGGACCACCGGGCTAATCGGGAGTCAATTTTACGCCCAAAAGCGACCCGGGACAGAAGCTAGGACACACACCGGCGATGAGCCAGTAGTGTTGCTCCAGCGTGTTTTTGTGACTTGTGTTTTGTGGCATCGCAAAAGCCCGTTAATGCCATTCTTTAGCACCAGCAGTCACCACCAGGATGTCGGTCTGCGATCGGGATGCTATGGTCTGGATGAAGCAGAGGAAAGAGGAAGGCCGAGGAAGGAACGCACCTAATGCCGCCGCATGCATAATGTATCGTGCCAAAAACATTCTATTTGCATACAAACCGGTAACACCCCCACCCCGGTACCGAATACACACTAGGCACGTGCGCATCTGTGTTGAGGGGTC
Organism: Anopheles aquasalis; assembly: GCF_943734665.1. NCBI lineage: Eukaryota > Metazoa > Arthropoda > Insecta > Diptera > Culicidae > Anopheles > Anopheles aquasalis. Next base: position 22,239,785 of record NC_064878.1, read on the forward strand.
TTGTGCGCCACAACAAACGAGGCAAAAAAGGGGAACATAATCATTAACAATCGGACACTCCCTCCGCGCATTAACTGGACACCACCCTTCACGATCGCCGGTGGTTGTGCTGTGTGTGCTGATGTCGCCAATCGCCATTTCTCGCGAGCCCAACGTCCAGAGTTTGCACAGCGCAGCACAACCGGGCGAGCGCGGTCTGAAGGAAGTCAGAATCTTATGTGACTTCCGGTGGTTGTTGTCGTCGTCCCGCACAGTGGCGCTTTGATGGTGGCGTAGTTTGTTGGCGCGCGCCACTCGCTTCGCTTCGCATTATGCTGCAATCACTCGCGCACTGAGCGTGACCAGAGTGGAGTGATACGCGGGCGAGATCGTCTGCATCCTTTTGGGTTGCGATGCTCCAGAGTTCCGTTTTGAGGTTATCAAAAAAACGGGTTTAATGAGGGGTTGCATGAGGTTTGATAAGAAGGTTGTGTTGTAGTTGTTGTGCATAGTGCCCGTTCTCAAAATTGAGGCAAGGATTCTCGTGTTTATGATAAGAAGCATTGTTATGACTACACATTGGATAATCCTCATTCATTCATTTCAGCACCACAAAAGTATTCACGTTGCTACTGAACTGAGCGGCATAAACAGCAAAGCAGAATTGAAATGCCTTGTCGAAACGAACTCACTGGCCTATTATTGCTTCCTTCAACAACTTTGATCCAACAGACGATAACAAACCAAACCAACAAGCGCTCAAGCGTTCTCTGTGGCGATCGTGTTGATAAATTGCTGATGCCCATTAGTTTCCGTGCGACGTCGATGGCGATGGCGACTACATTCTAACCACGACCTCCAACGAAGGTCCACTCCATCACTGAAATGCGTGCGTGATCCACCACGACACCGATCAAGATTGTGCAGAGCGGATACTCTATCTGCTGCTGATGCTGCTGCTTCGAGTGCTACTGCCGTTTGGCTGAAGCATAAACGAGTTTTCCCCTCTCGTTGACTCGTTGGGTGATACTCGCATCTCGCACGTGGATATGAATTAATCAATCAAACGTATCAACTGCATCACCAAATATGGCGACATAGCGTTGACCGCGGAGGTCCAGCGACGAGACAGACAGAGACACAGACAGTTACTGCTGAGTGCGTTACTACCAAGCCGGCCACAGTTCCAATCCAATAAATCGATATGACGCACTCGCGTGACGCGCTTTCGTCGTCGTCGTCGCCAGATAGGTGAAACCGTCCGGTCTCCTGGAGCGATCGAGGCGTGTTGAGGGAAATTGTGTTTTCGTTGCATTTGTCAGCAAGAAGACATATGCTGCTGCTGCTGCTGCTGCTGCGCCCTGACATGTACGCCACGTTTCACTGGCACTGGCGCGTTGCTGTCATAAGAATTTATGAATGAAACATGATACCCGCGTCGATGCGTGTAACGGACGTGTGTCACATTTTGTCATGCCAATATTGTGTGCACAGTCTTGCCCCCCCCCCCCCCCCGCACACAATTACAGAGGCCCAGTTAACGAGCTAATTGGCTAGCTTTATGGCATTATAGCTCGCTTAGTTCATAGTGGAGGTTGTTATACGGTTGTGCTAACCAGTTTGTTAGCTTACCGTCGCTTGTTAGTTTTTATTTCGTTTTTCATTTCTTCATCCTTTCTTTCGAAGGTTTTCTGTTTATTTTTAAGAAAAGTGTGAATTTTCTAAATTCTCGCATCGAGCTTGATTGTTTATTCCTAGTACATCTCATCGTGATCCTCTTCAGCGTTGGCTTCGAAAGCAAAGATTAGCTAATTGAGCTCGAGGCACGTCCCCCCTCTCTCTCTCTCTCTTACTCCCTCGGTCCTTGATGAAAGCGAAAGTATGCCGCATAACGGTGGCGGCGTCCATCCAAAAACACCCAGACACACACCACACGTGCGGTCGATCCAAATGGTCCGGACTTTCTCACGCCACTTTGGCGGCTCGACTGAAACGCGGGACGCTGGACTGGCCTGGCCTGGCCTGGCTGGGCACCGTTAATGTAAACATAAGCGCATAGTTTTTTTTTTTTCTTCTGTTCACGCCATGCTTCCGTCCCCCGTTTAATGCTCCAATTTGAAAAAATGTGTTACAATCGCGTTATGCTCACGAATGGCCAGCGGCAGCAGCAGCAGCAGCTGAGTTCAATAACCGTTACCGTTGGCGCTTGGTGCAGCACACGTTGGTTGGTCGATTTGGAGATGGATTGCATCCTTTCGCTTCCCCCCTGCCCAAAAAACCCGTTGCAGCTGCACCAGACACACAGACGGAGAGCATTATCAGCGATCGCGTTCTCTCTTGCTCCTGTGATCGATGATAAAACGGGGGCCGAGGGTCTAAACGATGGCTCTCTATCTGACGCTGGGTGCTGTTGATTGCAAACAGACAGAGTAATTGTTGTAGAGCTGCTGAAATGAAAGGATATTGACATTGGAGGAGAGATGTGAGGAGGTCCGATGGTGTGAACACGCACTTCCGGTGCGGTGCATCGAGCACAGAACCTCCGGACTGTCTGCGCTGTCTTACAAGATGGGGCGGCGTCCCAGAGCAAAGACACATGTCGGTTCCGTTTTTGGGGGCGCGTGAAATATTATTATTGCGATGTTGCTGTCGGTTTCGTGAAATATAGTTATTATGGCTTCCGGCTGCTGCAGCTACTACTTCTGCCAACCATCTGTCACTTGGCTAATAAAGCTTTCATTGGGGAGGCCTGAAGTGTATCATCTGGAGACGAGTTTATGCGATTGAAACACAGGCCAAGAGGCCGACGAGGAATGTGTTTTAAAAATATGAATTCTCCTTCGGATTCTCCTCCTAAACCACTAAGAAACTAACGAAAGCGGGGGGTGGGGGTTGTATCCTCATCAACTATTCCGTCTGCAACCGTCGCAGCGCAGCGCAGCGCAGCACCACCGACTAATGACATCGAAAAATGGTCATCGCTGGACGATTGTTTCGCTGCTATTTATACTCGCCAATGGCATAGGGTGTGGTTCCGGTTCTGGGCACATTACTGCTAGTGGCCAAGCACAGGTAAGGTGCTGCTGACCGTTTGTCTACGGCAACCGGACTGTAGGGGTCCCTGTGGCCTTTTGCATTCTACGCAAAACGCGACGCAGCGGAAACAGGAAAATGTATCCGCCACTACGCCCCTATCCCATACTTGTGTCCACTGTCTGGTGAGGGTCGTCATTCATCCAGTGCGGGTGCTACTAACCCCCCCCCTGGGGCGTCCCGAAATGCAATGTGCTCCCTCACCGGGGGTGCAATGCCGGCCGGACCCGAGACCCGAGCGGTTCGCGTGTGCGTGTTCCCTTTGTTTCATTCCATCGTGCAATGGACGGGGCATTGCACTGCGTCGTCACCCCTTGGACTCCAGCGAATCCAGCGAGTATAAGGGGAGACCTCTCCATCGGAGTCGTGTGAACGAACGAAACGGGTATTATGAGTTTTTAATTTTATTGTCAATGGTAGTTAATAAATTGCATACAACGGGCGCGGCATGGTGCAGAGAAAGAAGAGAAAACCGACCTTACCAGCCAATAGAGGCAAACCTGTCGTGTGGATCGAGCAGAGTGCACTCGAGGGGATGATGGTGGTGGTGACCACTGATACTACCGACAGCGTTTGTGGAACGTCATAGACTCCGCATATGGCCACTGCGTACCCTCCGCCGGGCTAATGGATGGGTGGTCTAATGCAACTTATTACTACGAAAGCATATCGCTATGCCCGGGGGACCCCCAGCAGAGAGTTACTTGCTGTTTGGCTCATCTGGGGCGCATTTTTTCCAACACTTTTGCTGCAATCTTCTGCAGCATTCTTCCAGAGGTTGCGCTCCATCTTCCAGGCCTGATGGATGACGGCGTTGATGATTGCTGGGTCTGCGAGATGAGGTCTGCGGTCATTTTGTTACACCAAGGAGGTTGGTTTGAATAATGAAGTATTATTCGTTTTTAATTGCTTGTACCAACAGCTAGCTAGGAGGAGGTGTGGGGGGGATGGATAGGCATTTGTTTTAATCCTTCCATCGCCATTCTCTTGCAATCACCTGGACCGCACGGCTTGAATGGTGGAGCAGGCAAGATGAGTTGTTACTTCTTGACGTTGGTGCTGGCGATGCATCGCTCTGCAGGTTATTAATATGTGTCTTCTCTTCTATTCAGAAGTAAAAGAACGAAGCTTGTATTGTTCGTCGAGAGTCGTTTGTTTTGCGTCAGAAGTTGGAGAGCCTCTTAGAGAGGGTCTTGTTTGATCGAATAGATTATTTGTTCAGTAAGCTCCACCTTTGTTATGAAGGATCGTAAGTTTATTCATCGTCTAGATTTAGCTGACAATGCTATTGTATCTAAAATACAGTAGCTTATTTGACAAAACTATACGATTTGTTACTGGAAAGATCATTTGCTAATAGCGATTTCGTTTTTGTTGGATAAACTTTTGAATCTACTCGAATTAACCGTGACCCATAACCTTTTGTAAGTTTACTTATCGTTCAGATTCCAAATTCTTTCCAAAAAAACATCCGTTACACGTTTCTGCTAAGCCTACTGCTGGCCTTTGGGTTGACCAAACTGTTGTGAAACGGGTCATGCTAACGGTAGTCCGTACTGTACCCGTATCTTGACCTCACTACGGCTCAATATGGCACATGGGCCCGGTGTGTACAGTTCGATTGGTCCATTCAAAAACCAATTAGTCAACCTAATCCAAATAATCCAAATACCGCGGGTGTGTCACTGTCGTTGCCCCTGGCAGTACGTAATTATCAAGCGATTGTAATGCACAGCACGCCCCGGGTGTCGGTATCTATTCTCCTCGGCTATTCTCTCTCTCTCCCCCCCCGGGGGGGTCTACACAAGAAAGCGCCTCCCGCGGAAACCGACCACCCAAAGAAGGTCTCATGTCCGTTGCCGACGTCCGTCGCCCGTTAGTCTCCGGACCGAAAATGAATGTGACACTCACTGCCAGCGACGGTGATGACTCAAACTCCGACGACTCAGACCTCAAAGCGAGGGCTGAATAACAGACGCCACGCCAACGGAGCAGATGCATTGAGCAGAAAGTTTTGATCGAAGGTTGGATGAGAAGCCGAAGAAGAAGAAGAAGAAGGTAGTGCTGGGTCGTGCCGTGACGCAACTGCTCTCCTCGACGGCCCTTAATTGCATACCAACCGCCGGATGCCGCGCGGATCGGTGGAACACACCGGTCGGTTCATATTTTGGGCCCATTCCGACCTTTGTTGCTTCAAGCTTCAACGGGGTGCGGTATCGCTTCACTAATGTGTGCCCAGCTGCTGCTTTTGATGTGTCTCGGTGGACAGGATAGGATGGACAGGGAGAGATGAAGTAGAAAACGAGCAATTTATGTCAATTAAGAAACACCGAAAAGCGCAGCCTAGCCCATCACGCTTTAACGAGCGAGACGTTGGTCTGCCACAGACCGGGCCTGTGGCGACTACTGTAGTGTCTCACGCCTTGGGGTTTGTGGGTTTTATTGTGTCGCGCGGTTGCGCCCGGTTGATAATGTGCCAGCAAATGGCTCCATTTGCATAGATAACAACGAATGGCCAGCTGGCCGGCGAGAGAGAAGCGGTGCGTCTTAGCGACGCCTCAGGCTTAAGGATAAAAGGACCCCGAAAGGCGGGCCCCTGTTTTGAATATTCATCAAGGGCGCGCCGATTGGAATGTAGAAGAGTTTATAGCCGTAAAACAGTGTAACGGAGCGCACTGTGTGTAGCTCTATAATTTGTGATCGAAACCATCATTCAGTCAGTACACAGCACATCACATTGGAAATAGTTGCTTGGATAGCCTAAGATCACGGTCATCAGTCGGTCATCAGACACCGCACGAGTTCAATAGTTTTCTGAGTCTCTCTGTACTTCCGTCTAGCCTATAGAGACTTGTTGTCTTCACCATAAATGGGGCTAAATGCTCAAAATCTCCGCTGACAGCTAGTCTGTGTTTAAAGCCACGGAGACGGAAGTCGGCGCGTGACGCCCTTTGGAGTGCGAACCTTCAAGTCTCACGGCGACTCCCGGTCGTACGGCCGGCTGCACCTGAGCAGGAACCTCAGTTCCCGTCAGACGTTCACGACTTTCCCCACAACTACCACCTCTTCCTCTCAGAGACCCGCTCTAATGTGTTAATAATCGCACCAACAAATAGTAAGGTTCAGTTTCAGGCGTGACGATGACACGCCTCTATCTGTAATGCTCAGTCTCGCTCGACGGCCGAGAGTAAATTATAGCTCCACGCTGCTGGCACGGCACTGATGCCGTTTATTGATCTATCATCATTTTCAAATCGATCGATCGATCGACAAGAGGCCCTTCCGCCACTCCACTGACGGAAACACATTATTGAACATGAACCGCGCGTTGTTCTATGCGACCTTAGGACACGGTCCCGCGTGGACTTGCCAAAAAAGGTAAAGACAGGAATTGCTGCTATGCTAATGATCTTTGGCTGCGGGCCGGTGTTGTTTCGCTTGTTGTTCTGTGCAGCAGAAGTAGTGACTGCATGCATCACACACCGTCACCCTGGTTGGTGGTGGTGTGTTCTATTAGCAGGGCTCTTAAACGCCATTCCAAATTAGGAACACCAGGAAGTTGTTGTTAGACGGTGAGAAGGCCTGGCCAGGGCAGACTCATTCATCGGTCATTTGTGGCCAGTTTCTTAGCCCGGTCGGTCCGTTCTACGCACGCAGCAGACATCTGGGCGCAAGGCGCAATCATCCTCGCAGTCGCGTCATCGGTCAGTCGCTGCCGAGTCGACACGATGACGGCGAC